>NC_090649.1:495925928-496300928 GCF_040937935.1 Hyperolius riggenbachi
GCCGAGTTTAATGGTTAATAGCAAATCCACCTTAAATGCTAGAAACCCTAAATTTGCAGGATATGTTAAGGAGATCATTAGGAATAAGAGGAAAAAAACAATTTTTCAAAAAGACCTTATAGTTTTTGAGAAAATCAATTTTAAAGTTTAGAAGGAAAAAAGTATAGTTTTAAATGCGGTAAATATAACTTTTAGTAGCAAACCTAATGGTAGTGTAATTTTACATGCATCAAACGAAAGCGCAATAAATTTCCTGACGGGGTTTCCAGGGGGTCTATACGCAGCCGCAGCGCTTTGGCCAGGGATCGCTATACAGCCGCAATTTTTTTTATGTTTAGAGTGTGGGAATTTTTTTTTTTTTATTATGTGGGGTCCCCCCTCCTGAAACTTTTTAACCCCTTGTCCCCCATGCAGTCTGGGATAGCCAGAATGTGGAGCTCTGACCGATTGGGACTTCACACCCTGACTATACCAGCTGCAAAAAAGGTCCCCTAATGCCGATTTTTGTTCCGGGGTATATGTTGGGGGGGCCCCCCAGGTTAATTTTGCCCTGGGGCCCCATTGTTGCTTAAACCGGCCCTGACTGGTGGAATGTTGAAACTTTTGACTGGATAAGATTGGATTGTCCTTGGAGCTGTGCTCAGCACGTCTGCCAATTTATATGGCTTCAGTTGGTTACAGGCTAGCATACAGGGCACCTCCCCTTGCATGACATCACTGCGCTTATGCATTATGCATGTGGAGCGCATGCTTCATCAGAGCTTGGAAGTGTCACTAACTGAGTTGAGTTATTATCTTATAATTGATCCCCTTTTAAAGCCTAATCTCAATTGCTAACCCTAGATGATATTAACCTTCCATTGTCTTCCTTTGCAAGTATTTCATTTGGCAATAGACATTTTGGTATAGTATATTGACTATACTAATATACCAGGTATCGGTTACAGGCCTGAATTTGGGTGCCAGTGTTTAACTATTATGAAACCGAGCACTGCTGACACCCAACTCTTTCCTTGTGACTAATGACCAGAGCTTAGCTATGTTATGGCCAAATTACACACCTGTCACCAGCTAGTAGAATACAACTGCTATTTAATATTCTCCCTATAGCGGCATTAGCCCAAGTCAATGTCGGCTATTTTCCGTCCTTCAATACATCATGAAAAAAAATTAAAATAAAAAAAATGAGGTCGTTTTTTAACTGGACGACTTTTCATAAAAAGAAGTCCGAATGAAGCTATCTCATTTTTCCTTCAAATAATTATACTGCATTCTGATTTTTTTGATTTATTTTTTATTGAAAGTAACGTTTTTCTTTAAGGATTGAAAAGTGGATTTTAGTGCAGCCGAGGGTTTCTTTACTTTAACAGATATATCAAATAATGAAATATTTAACCTTTCCGCTGAGGTGAAGCTGGTTTATGTGAGAGCGTAATTTCGAGTCTTTGATGTACACAGTAAGAAACAATATATTCACACTTTCAGTTCAAAGGGATGTTTGAGAAGTGTGCAGCAAGATGTAATTGTGTGAATCACAGCTGAGCAAAATCTCATTCAAAATAAGACCGTTCGCTGCAGAACCCAACGCTTCACGGTTTTCCCAAATAAATATATCTAAACTTACAAGAAAGAAAGGAAAATGTAGCATTTCTCGACTTTAGATTCATTTCCCTTTGAATAGGAGCTGAACTCTGCAGAGAAGAATAACGATAGACTTTCCTGGGCATACATGAAAGAGCTCAAATCATGTTCTGTTACATCTTCTCGGGCATCAGACCTTTGCTGAGACACAATTAATTGCTCTTGCCTTTGTTTTACATTTTTGCTCAGCATATTGAAATTGGCTTGGAAAGGCATCCAACTGACCTGTGCTAATGTGACTGGAGATCTTCATATCCGGAGATCTATAATTAAAAGAAAATTCTCCAATTTTATGTGTTAAAAGGAGACTTGACGCAAAGTGAATTGGAAGACTGACATTATTATTCCTATTCAACAATTTCAGTTGTCATGCTGTGGAGATATTTGACCAGGGGATTGGCAGGGATAGGCAGGCAATAGTTATTTCTTCAGTAAAAACAGGCTTCTCATTGTGACAGAATTTTTTTTGAAAGACAAACTCTATTTCTATCATGCTTTCTATCATGCACATGGTGAAAATGGTACCACAGGTGGCATAACACAAAATAATGTGTGCAGAACCAACACCTTACACACTGTCCAGTGTTGTTACCACGGAATGTCTTGCTTTTATGATAATACGGCATTGTGTGGGTCCCCCTCACCGGTCATACCAACTCCAGTCCCAGGCATTGGGGATGGTATTGAGCAGGAAGAGACCTGGTGATCCTTCATGCCCCTGCGAGAAGGGAGGGTGTATTGATCGTTGACCACAGGAAGCAACATCAGTGATGGGCACAGAAGCATTTCAGATATCCTATTTACGTGTTAGGCATATCTGGTAATGAAGGGGTGGTGTTTTTGCTGCTATCTGGTCACTTCAATATGAAATCAGGGTAACACTTCTGCCTTGGCCATTGGACTTGAGTCTTCTTCCAGACCACTATGCAATTTTCAGTAGTGTAAGAAAAAATAAAAACACAATGCTGTGTATATTACACCTTTATTTCTTCATTATGTTGATAAAAGTCTTTAGAATTCTTCTTCCACCACCTCAAGCAGATCCACTGGTTAAATCAATGTTAGCACTTTTTATTCCCATGGTGCTTCTTTGTGGTTGCTTAAAGTGTTCCTTCATCTTGCCTCAAGACTTCTCAGAATCAGAATCAGCTTTATTCGCTAAGTATGCCAGAGACATACCCGGAATTGTTTTTGGAGCACATGGCATGGCGTTTGTACATACATACATAAGACCTGGGCTACATAAACATGAACATAAACATGAACATAGTGAGGCATTCAATCAATCAGGGGAAATATGCAAAAAGAAAAACACAAGCTGTCATGTAAGGTTTGAGTTCAGTTGGAGTACCGCTTGGGGGAAGAAGGTACTCCAGCATCTGGTGGTTCTGGTGGGGACAGCCCTGTAGCGGTGGCCCAGTGGAAGGAGCTTGAAGAACCGACTGCCCGGGTGGGAGGGGTCGGTCGAGATCTTGGTGGCCCTCAACCTCATTCTGGCCGTGTGGAGGAGATCGAGGGGTGGCAGTTGCAGTTTGATGAACTTTTCCGCAGTGCTGATTACTCTGTGGAGTTTGTACTTGTCGCGTTCTATAATCTTACTTGAAGAATCTGTCCTTCTGCTTGCTGTGCACTGTACGCCATGTGATTACTGTTTTCTTTAAACTGATTAAGAAATTGTGATGGATGAGGATGAGGAGCCTGTTCCTCCAAGAGGGGGGAAGGGGGGGGGGGAGGATAGGAACAAGTTACTATTACAAAGGGAAGCAAGGTGGATTAAGAGATTCAATTGTGTATACCCTAATGGTCTAAACCAGGGCTCTCAAACTCGCGGCCCGCAGGCCATTTGCGGCCCTCGATACAATATTTTGTGGCCCTTGCCGGCAAAAGCTTCCTTATAGTTCGCTTCAGTGCTCCCAAGTAATCCGCCGCATCCCCGCCGCTAAACAAGGGCTGCAGAGCCCCCAAATCGCCCGGGGGGCAATCCGCCGGCATTTCCTGGAAGGGGCAGAGCTTTCAGCTTCAGCTCTGCCCCTCCTGACGTCAATCGCCACACGGATCGCCACCTCTCCCCGCCCCTCTCTGTGAAGGAAGAGTGAGAGGGGCGGGCAGAGGCGGCGATGCGCCACGATTGTGAAATTCCTTATGCGGCCCAGCCTCATCCTGACTTTGCCTCCTGCGGCCAGGGGCGTCTCACCCACCAGGCAAGTATAGGCGGTGGCCTGGGGCGCCATGAGGTGGTGAGGCGCCATGAGGTGGTGAGGCGCATTCCCCCGCCGCTGCTACTGTGGCCACTGTGTTTTTTTTAATTTATATTATATTACCTCCCGACTCAGTCCCCGGTGCTCGGCACGCTACCATGTGCTCAGCAGTGCCTCCACCTCCACTTCTCCCCAGCCAATAGAGCAATCAATACTGCCCTTCTCTGCCAGGCTCCTTCTTTAAAGCCGTGCCCCTTCTTCTCAGTAGCCACACAGGTAAAGTGTTTACCTCGTGTGGCCCAGCTTTTAACTCCGCCCCACGCCAGTCAAACCAGGAGCCAGTGGCCAGCCAGCTTATGCCCCCGACAGTCTGACCCCCCACCTGTGTCACTGGCTGCACACAGACACTGGAGCGAGACAGCCAGGGGACAGATGCAGTCAGAGGCGTCTCTGTCACCAGGCAACTATAAATTTTGGCCTGGAGCGCCGTGGGTGGGCGTGGGCGCTCTTTCGCCGCGCTGTGTGCGTGTGGTTTTTTTTCCCCACATTATCAGTTCAGCGCTGGGCTGGCTGTGACAGGCAGCTCAGCCTGTGCCCGGTGCTGCCTACTGGTCCGCCCCCTCCCTCTCTCTTCAGAGCGAGCAGCCGCACGTTAGTTAGTTTATATGTGCTGTGCCGCCACCTACTAGTTCACCCCCTCTCCGTGCAGCGCGAACTACCGCACGCTAGTTTGTTTATACGTGCGGCGCCGCCCCCCGCCTGTCACACGTGCTTGAAGGCACCATGTGACGCACCAGGGACCAGTGCCACTGCCGGCTGGCTACACTGCACACACACTATCTGCCGAGGCGACACCTCACAGTGAGTGCCCTCTGCTCTTGATAATTTTTATATGCCGCCCTGGCTGGCCCTGAGTCCCAACCTCCCCCCCCTCAGCCCGCCCATAACACTTGGCGCAGGCCACATACGATTATTTCCTGGTGAACGCTGGCCACATACAATTGTTTCCTGGTGAACGCTGGCCACATACGATTGTTTCCTGGTGAACGCTGGCCACATACGATTGTTTCCTGGTGAACGCTGGCCACATACGATTATTTCCTGGTGAACGCTGGCCACATACGATTATTTCCTGGTGAACGCTGGCCACATACGATTATTTCCTAGTGAACGCTGGCTACATACGATTATTTTCTGGTGAACGCTGGCCACATACGATTATTTCCTGTTGAACGCTGGCCACATTACGATTATTTTATGGTGAATCATTGCTGCATTATATTTTATGGTGAATCATTGCTGCGTTATGGTTATTTTCTAGTGAAAGATTGCCGCATTACGATTTTAAGTGAATCATTGCTGCGTTACGATTATTTTACGGTAAAACGATTATTTTTATCAAGTGGCACCTCACAGGAAGGGGGGGGGGGGGCGCCACAGGTTTTCTCGCCTGGAGTGAAAAAATGGCTAGAGACGCCCCTGCCTGCGGCCCCCCAGGTAAATTGAGTTTGAGACCCCTGGTCTAAACAAATGTTTGAGCTTGAAATGTTTCCTTTGATTCTTTTTTCCTATAGGTAATGTTGTGGACTGTCCATGAATACTTGTAAACAGGACTAATGAATCCAATATTTTTGGTTTTGTATGGAAAATTAAAAATGCAAAGTTTATGACAGGTCTGGGTGATGTATTCCTCAGAGATTTCCTGGAGTAGACACCTTATTGTGCAGTTCCCCAGTTAGATGGTATAATTATTGTACGCTGTATCACTTTTGGTTCTGTTGTCATGTGATGTGATAATTTGCATATGCATGGCCTATTGTGGGTGGGTATAAAAGTGTCACCTGGGTGAGGGGAGGTATACCTGAGGAAGAGCAATGCCCAAAACATGTTGTGTACTCCTGTGTGCTCCGAATACAATTTGATTTTTGTGTGCCGTCTCCAAGTTTGTTCTGGTCAAGTGGTTGCAGAAGTGGTGTCCCTGCTGGATTCTGGCATCAGCAGACCAGTATAAAGACAGTTGTAAGGAGAGAGTGTGCGGTTTGTCTCACACAAAGGGATAAGAAATTTGGTATCTTTTTAGTTTCAACTTGATCACCAGTGCTCATGCTCAATAAATAGTATTCAACCAGCTGCACATATATTTTAAAAAGCAACATTACCCCCTGCACTTCCGTTATTGGACGGTTAGGAAGAGGGATGTCTGTAGAGCGTTGGTGCAAATCAGATCATTTCTGAAAAGCATCAAGAACCGGTAACAAGAGTTAAGTTTCACACTAACATTAATTAGAGAACCTTCTTCTTGGTTACTTCTAGGTCAGCGCCATTGCTGTGAAAATGCCGTTCTTTATGAGAAGACATTGCAGCAGAATAAGAGAGCTTACAGAAGAGACAGCAAAGGGAACCCAGTGTAGGTAAGTTATGCTGGGGGAGGTCTTTTTTTAAACAAGAAATTTATTATGGCATTGAGCGGGCAGGACTGGGTGCGTTCCTCGAGAGGAGAACTGCACTTCTTCCTTGTCCATATCCGGTGTTCTAGTCAGTTTAAGTTTTTGTCTTACCAGGGCAGAGTTGCCAGGAGACTGAGAGGATGGTGCTGTGACATGAGTCATTGCACCACACATAATATAGTTATAACAGCAAGCTGTAATAATCTCCTCTGTGAGGTCTGTTTTGTCTTCAGACACTACTGCAGCCAGACTATGCTGGCTGCTGTCTGCAGAGAAGTTCTGATATTTACAATGAATGAATTGTCCATTTGCATCTCATTCGCATTCCATTGTGGTGTAGTCTGCTATTCTGAATTCAAGTGCTATGCTGTTTGCATGGATATGCATGAACTTATGAGATGCAGGCTAAGGCCCCGTTCAGACTGCAGAACGCAGACCGCAACGCATGCGGACCGCAACGCGTACGAACGCACGCCATCCGCGTTCGTATGCGTTGCGTGGCTGATCCCATCACTGAAAAGTGAATGGGACAGCCATGCGTTTTTACAAAAAATGCGTGCAGCATGCGTTCCCGGACCGCACAGGTCCGGAACGCATGCAGTGTGAACATCAGACATTGCACTCTATGCAATGTCTGATGTCGTGCGTGTCGGCCACCTGCACGCGTTTCCAAAACGCGGCTGGAAACGCGTGCAGTCTGAACGGGGCCTAAGTGAATGCAGATGGCTGCTTTGTCCTTTTGCATGCTTCTCTCTGATTGGTGGGTTCATCTATAAAAGTTACTTCCTGAGTCTGCCTCCCCGCCCGACATATTGCTAGTCTATTGGACTGCAGTCCTGGGTCTTTGTTCATGCGAACACTTTGTGTTAGCACTCATACCTTTAGATAGCTATAATAATAACTTTCATTATTGTATTGATATTCTGTCTCAGACCTTAGTCAGATCCTGGTGTGTTTGATCCGGCAGGACCCCGGGGATTCACACATAGCTTAGGTTCATTATTGTAATTATTATTGATATTCTGTGTTGACCTTTTGCTTGTACCTCTGACTCCACTCTCTGCTTCCTGATTCTGTACTGTGCTTATCTGATCTGTTGCCGATTCTCTGCCTGATTTCCGACCCTGATTTCTGCCTAACGATTCTGTACTGTATCTCCTGATCTGTTGCCGACTCCTGGTTGTTTGACTACTCCGCTACCAGTGGGTTCCTCTCACTGGGGCTTCTCGCCTTGGCGGCGTTCGCCACTTTACTGTGCACCAAACACGTATACTTCTCATAATAATAAAGTATACTGATTTGTTATGTTCTGTACTGTTTGTATTGCTCATTGCTGCTCGCATTGTGCAATCTCTGTCTGGCATGTATGCATGCTCTGTGAATGAATGTCTGTTTCCTCAAAGCCTACTATCAGTTTGACAGACATTCGTTTGATCTGTTGCAGATCTGTTCCTGTTCCTGTCCTGTTTTTGTATTGCTCATTGCTGCTTCCGCATTGTGCAATTTCTGTCTAGCATCTGTGGATGCTCTGTGAATGAATGCCTGTTTCCTCAAAGTCTGTTATCAGTTTGACAGACATTCCTTTGATCTATTGCAGATCTGTTCCTGTTTTTGTCCAGTTAATATATTGCTCATTGCCACATTCGCTTTGTTCAATTTCTGTCTGTCGTCTGTGGACTGTTCAGAGGATTTGTCTCTCTGTGCTCCACAGCTCCACCTGCTGGCTGGGTTTGTTCCTCCACAGGTGTGTTCCACCATTACTGGGCTCCTCTGTCTGAACGCTCGTGGGAGATCTCCTCAGAGTCAGCGTACACGCTGTGTGCTGACCATGGAGATAGTTCCCGTAATCGTTACACAAGCAAACACCCTCTCATTCGAGGTAATTTAATTATGTCAAGCAAGTAAGAAGAGCAGGAAAGCTGGCACTGCTGCAAGTGTTCAATTTATTGTAGCATATATAAAGTGCAAACATGCAACATCTTGCAAAATTGCATAAAAAAGCACATACCCTTGTGAGAGGAGGCGTGGGTGGTGGTGGGTGCTGGGCACAGGATGCCTGTCGGCCGTTTCGCGCTGGGATAGCGCTTCTACGGAGGCTGCTTGAGCACGCTGAAGAGGTTCTAGAGAAGAGGTGTATATTTTATCATCCAGTGCACACTGCGTGTCCTTGAAACTGAGTAGTTTTTGTCAAAATCGCTGTAGTCCCAACCGCCTGCTTCCTTATGTTTTGGTAACTTAATTATGGTTGGCACAAAAAATATTTTTGCAAGATTACTATTCCTTACTATTCCACGATTTTGCAACGCAAACTCACGATCCATGAAATTCAGAATAGCTTTCATATTCCGTTTGGAATTTTAGATGTTTGCAATTCAGCAGTTCTGATCATCTCTAGAGTTTAATATAAAAGAATCATGAGAGGAAGTAAAGTATGAAAAATTATAAAATAATTACATAAGAATAATCATCAAAGGCACTAAGAAAATTTAGCTTTCAGTCGGATTTCAGTCACTCCTTTCTTATTGATGAATTTTTGTTGTTTTTTAGCCAACGTGGAAACTGCCATCTTGCTGGTGATGTCATCACTATGCCCAGAACAGGAGAGAATGTACAGCAGTTTTACATTTCACACGTTTTGTGTACTCTTTACCATATCAAGTTTGTATTCACTGCTTGCTTTGTATAAGGTTCCTAGGAATCTGTCCTGCCCAGAGCCGGATTAAGGCTATATGGGGTCCTAAGCAAAGTAACTGATTTGGGCCCCCCATCCCCCAATATTAGAATGGGAAGATGCAGCTGCTGTGTGCACAGTAACATGCCGGACACACCGGGGCAGCCGCTCTACTGGTTGCTATGGGCAACAGCCCACTTTCCTCTGCGGGTGTACAATGCACGGAATAGCAGCTCCAACATGCAGAGGGAGAGATGAATGGCCGGGACGTTGTCACTCGGGGCACCCCTGTAAAGAGGGTGCCAGATATCACAGCAGCAGCACTTTCCCCCTGCATCTCCAGCCTGGCAATAACAGAAAGCTCTGGACACCACCAACCCGGAAGTAGTGTTGGGCGAACAGTGTTCGCCACTGTTCGGGTTCTGCAGAACATCACCCTGTTCGGGTGATGTTCGAGTTCGGCCGAACACCTGACGGTGCTCGGCCAAACCGTTCGGCCATATGGCCGAACTAAGAGCGCATGGCCGAACGTTCCCCGAACGTTCGGCTAGCGCTGTGATTGGCCGAACGGGTCACGTGGTTCGGACCCGAACGCGCTCTGATTGGCCGAACTGTCACGTGGTTCGGGTAAATAAATACCCGAACCACGTCATATCTCCGCCATTTGTCTGTGGGTTTAGCTTTGGGTAGGCAGGCAGGGTAGTTCGCGCTCCAGCCACGCTAGCCAGGGTCCCCCCCAGTCATTGTGTGTCGCTGCTGGGAACAGTAGTACACCGCTCGTTCAGCCACACTATATAGCATTCTGTGTACTGTTCTGTGTCTGCTGGGAACAGTAGTACACCGCTCGTTCAGCCACACTATATAGCATTCTGTGTACTGTTCTGTGTCTGCTGGGAACAGTAGTACACCGCTCGTTCAGCCACACTATATAGCATTCTGTGTACTGTTCTGTGTCTGCTGGGAACAGTGGTACACCGCTCGTTCAGCCACACTATATAGCATTCTGTGTACTGTTCTGTGTCTGCTGGGAACAGTAGTACACCGCTCGTTCAGCCACACTATATAGCATTCTGTGTACTGTTCTGTGTCTGCTGGGAACAGTGGTACACCGCTCGTTCAGCCACACTATATAGCATTCTGTGTACTGTTCTGTGTCTGCTGGGAACAGTGGTACACCGCTCGTTCAGCCACACTATATAGCATTCTGTGTACTGTTCTGTGTCTGCTGGGAACAGTAGTACACCGCTCGTTCAGCCACACTATATAGCATTCTGTGTACTGTTCTGTGTCTGCTGGGAACAGTGGTACACCGCTCGTTCAGCCACACTATATAGCATTCTGTGTACTGTTCTGTGTCTGCTGGGAACAGTGGTACACCGCTCGTTCAGCCACACTATATAGCATTCTGTGTACTGTTCTGTGTCTGCTGGGAACAGTAGTACACCGCTCGTTCAGCCAGACTATATACCATTGTTTACTGACACTATATAGCAGACTATATAGCATTGTGTGTACACCGCTCAGCCAGACTATATACCATTGTTTACTGACACTCTGTGTACACCGCTCAGCCAGACTATATACCATTGTTTACTGCCACTCTGATTCTGCTGGGAACAGTAGTACACCGCTCGCTCAGCCAGACTATATACCATTGTTTACTGACACTATATAGCAGACTATATAGCATTGTGTGTACACCGCTCAGCCAGACTATATACCATTGTTTACTGACACTCTGTGTACACCGCTCAGCCAGACTATATACCATTGTTTACTGCCACTCTGATTCTGCTGGGAACAGTAGTACACCGCTCGCTCAGCCAGACTATATACCATTGTTTACTGACACTATATAGCAGACTATATAGCATTGTGTGTACACCGCTCAGCCAGACTATATACCATTGTTTACTGACACTCTGTGTACACCGCTCAGCCAGACTATATACCATTGTTTACTGCCACTCTGATTCTGCTGGGAACAGTAGTACACCGCTCACCCGCCACTGTATAGCATTGTGCTCTGTGTCACTGCTGACAATAGTGGTACACCGCTCACCCACCACTGTATAGCATTTCTGTACTGCCACTGTACTGCTGCCAGTCAGCGTGTACTTTAAGTGAAATGAGGAAGAAATCCGGTGAAAGAGGGAGGGGCAAGGGAAGAGGTGTTTCCCCTGACGGTTCACGTACAGGCCACAGGGGAGCACCCAAGAAAACCCACTCAATACTGCCCATGTTGTCCAGGACAACAACCCTCACAGATCCAAAAGAACAGGACCAGATAATTACTTGGATGACCTCTCAAGCGTCCAGCAGTGGGTTAAGCAGCACCAGCACATCACGCACGAGGTCCGAGTCCTCAGCCAGTTAAAGTCTGGGCTTTCTTTGAAGACTGCACTGAGGATGTTACCATGGCGATTTGCAAGGTGTGCAAGACCCGCCTGAGCAGGGGGAAAAGTATTAACAACCTCTCCACCACCAGCATGAGCCGCCACATTCTATCCAAACATCCCACTCTGTGGGCAAACGCGGCAGGACAGGGTACCACCGTACCACCAGCAACACTGCCTCCCTTGGGTTCACCAGACTCACCACCAGACCCGCCTCAGCAGCAGCAGTAGCCCAGCCATTGCGTGGTTCACAACATTCACAAACATCAGACGATGCTGACACTGTCACTTTCCGGACTAGTGCTCTTGAGGTCTCCCAGTGTTCATCAAACACAACAACCAACAGCCCTTCGGTGTGCAGTGCTACGGTTGAGTTGTCTGTCTCTGAGATGTTTGAGCACAAGAGGAAATTGCCAGCAAATGACCCGCGGGCCGTGGCAGTAACAGCCAGCCAGCATAGCCAAGCTTCTGGCCTGCGAAATGCTGCCATATCGAGTGGTGGAGACAAACAGCTTCAAGGGCATGATGTCAGTGGCCATCCCACGTTACGTGGTTCCCAGCCGCTACCACTTTGCGCGCTCTGCAGTGCCTGAGTTGCATGAGCACGTGGTCAGCTAAATAACCCGAAGCTTGAAGAATGCCGTTGCCTGCAAGGTTCACCTCACCACTGACACCTGGACAAGTGCGTTCGGCCAGGGTCGATACATCTCCCTTACCGCGCACTGGGTGAACCTTGTGGAGCCTGGCAGTGATTCCTCACCTGCTACGGCGCGGGTGTTGCCCACGCCGCAAACAGCTGCACCGCCGTCCCTCCCACTGGATAACAACAGCAGCACCTACCTCTCTGACTCCTTCTCCTCCAACGCATCTCAAAGCTGTACCTCATCCGGAAACGCTAACCCAGCACCAGCAGCAGTAGGATCGTGGAAGCAGTGCAGCACAGCTGTTGGCATGCGTCAGCAAGCGTTGCTGAAGCTGATCTGCCTTGGGGATAAGCAGCACACAGGGGAGGAAATTTGGAGGGGAATAAAGGAACAGACGGATTTGTGGCTGGCACCGCTGGACCTGAAACCGGGCATGAAGCTAGACACCTGGCACGAACTGGCAATGTACGCAATAGAGGTGCTGGCTTGCCCGGCAGCCAGCGTTATGTCGGAACGCTGTTTCAGTGCTGCCGGAGGCATCATCACAGATCGGCGTATCCGCCTCTCCACAGAAAATGCAGACCGTCTGACTCAAATTAAAATGAATCAATCCTGGATTGGAAACGACTACGCAACACTCCTGGACCCCAACCAAGTAACATGACCGATGAACATCTGGGATGGTTTAGCGTTTCCGGTCCCTGTTTATTGAACCTCTCATCTGTATTACATTTATGACTGCATGGCGGCAAAAAGCATTGCTGCTATATCCGCACGCTTTTTGTCCTCATGCAAGGCCTGGGTTGTTGTGTCTCACAAAGCGTGGCCTTCTCCTCCTGCGCCTCCTCCTGTTCCATCACGTGTGCTGCTGCTGCTGCTGCTGCTGCTGGGTTACCGTTGCCGGTCCCTGTTTATGGAACCTCTTATCTTTATTACATTTATGACTACATGGCGGTACAAAGCATGCTATCCGCACGCTTTTTGTCCTCATGCAAGGCCTGGGTTGTTGTGTCTCACAAAGCGTGGCCTTCTCCTCCTGCGCCTCCTCCTGTTCCATCACGTGTGCTGCTGCTGCTGCTGCTGCTGCTGGGTTAGCGTTGCCGCGTGGTCCCTGTTTATTGAACCTCTTATCTTTATTACATTTATGACTACATGGCGGTACAAAGCATGCTCTCCGCACGCTTTTTGTCCTCATGCAAGGCCTGGGTTGTTGTGTCTCACAAAGCGTGGCCTTCTCCTCCTGCGCCTCCTCCTGTTCCATCACGTGTGCTGCTGCTGGGTTAGCGTTGCCGCGTTGTCCCTGTTTATTGAACCACTTATCTTTATTACATTTATGACTGCATGGTGGTACAAAGCATGCTATCCGCACGCTTCTTGTCCTCATGCAAGGCCTGGGTTGTTGTGTCTCAAAGCGTGGCCTTCTCCTCCTGCGCCACCCTCCTCCTGTTCCATCACGTGTGCTGCTGCTGGGTTAGCATTACCGGTCCCTTTTCCTGGAACCTCTTATATGTATTACATTTATGACTGCATGCCGACAAAAAGCATGTTACCTGTGCAAAGAAAACAGACATTTCCCGCATTTAAAAGACAGTTTTCCCTTTGAAACTTTAAAATCGATTTTCTCAAAAACTATAAGCTCTTTTTGCTAAAAAATTTTTTCCTCTTGTACCCACTCCCAAGGTGCACATACCCTGTAAATTTGGGGTATGTAGCATGTAAGGAGGCTTTACAAAGCACAAAAGTTCGGGTCCCCATTGACTTCCATTATGTTCGGAGTTCGGGTCGAACACCCGAACATCGCGGACATGTTCGGCCTGTTCGGCCCGAACCCGAACATCTAGATGTTCGCCCAACACTACCCGGAAGCTGCCCCCACCAGACAGAATTACATAACCACCCCCACCACCGAACAACCGATTTCCTCCCAAACTAGACAGCCACATCCACCATGCAACCTCCACCCCCGTAAATACAGTAGTCCTGCAGAGAAGGGCAGCCGCAGCGGGGGAGGATGACAGCACCAGATGACTCGCATTCACCTATTGCGATCCAAGCAATAGAGGTCCCGTCATCCGGAGCCCATCTGTCTCCACTAGAGTGCCGCTGCCCTGTTACTACTATTATTACTACTTCCTAATTCCTGTCTGATCTGAGAATCAGGAAGTTCAGAGCAAGAGGCGGCACCGTAGAGGAGACAGATGGGTTTCAGATGACGGGATCTCTATAGCTTGTATCACGGATAGGTGAGGTGGGCGTTTGTCATCTGCTGCGGGCAGCGGCAGAGCGCACAGTAGCAGGAGAGGGACCCAGGAGGAGAGCCCGGCTCTGAAGGCAGTCAGCAGCGGGCAGTGTCCTTTGACAGGATGGCGAGGGCTGGATTATGTGCTGATGGGGCCCCTTTGACTCTGAATGGGGCCCCAAGCATCTGCTTCTGTTGCCTGGTCGGTAATCCGGCCCTGGTCCTGCCCATCGTTTTAATTTATGAGCATGTAATACAGACGTCTAAAAGTGCAGGCTGCTGTCTTTCTCAGGTAGATTTCTTTAAATCTCAACCCTCGTATGGTCTGAACAAAGCCAATCTGCAACCTGCACATAGAATCTACGTTCATCATTAGTGCTGCTTTAAAGGTCCAGGGTTTTCCATAATCATCAGCATGCTGAGACCCCATCTGTGGATCTCACTTCCGGGTCTCGGCGTGCTGCTGACATCACTGGAACGCAGAGGGCTGCTCAGCCCTCATTGGACAGGTGGAGGACACGCTCTCAGTATGCGCTGCACGGATGTAAACAGTAGCCACGTGTCTGCCTGCGTGTCAGCTGACTAGCTGACACGCTGAACGCTGATTAGTTTGTTTTCTACTCTGCTTCATGTAGAGTGGTTAGTCCTTGTATTTAAACTTAGTGAGCGCTCCCAGTCATCACCCGTGATAGCATTAGCTCTGGCTTGTTGCTGGGTATGCGCTCACAAACTGATTTATTCCGGTTGCCGACTCTGCCTTGTGTCCTGAC
Source organism: Hyperolius riggenbachi (assembly GCF_040937935.1). Lineage (NCBI taxonomy): Eukaryota > Metazoa > Chordata > Amphibia > Anura > Hyperoliidae > Hyperolius > Hyperolius riggenbachi. Next base: position 495,940,935 of record NC_090649.1, read on the forward strand.
CACGTTAACCTCTGATTGATTCCTGTTGCCAACTCTTCCTTGTAACCTGACCACGTTTAGCCTCTGATTGATTCCTGTTGCCAATGCCAACCACTGCCTTGTATCCTGACTACGCTTATCTCTACTGGATTACCTGTTGCCATCCTTGCTACTATACCTGGATTATGCCTGCTAGCTGCCTGGATTGACCTCTGCTAGGACACGGACTTGCATGAATGCTGCCTGGACTGACCTCGGTTTGCCTAAGTTTACGCTATCTCTGGAAAGTATTCTGGACTGCCTTGTCATTCTGGAACATCTCCTCTGCTGTCATCTGATTCTTTTGTCTGGATTGCCTCATCTTCTAGGCCTCAGGTGACTATATATATATATATATACTTGTGAATACTGTGCCCATTGCCTTGCTAGAGTTATCAGGTTCTGTTGGTGGATTACTATCTGTCAGTCTGTATGTTACATCTACCTGTAGGTGTATTGTAGTATTATGTTAGGTAGGAGTTTGCGCAGGTGTTACCGGCTGGTATATAGGTCAGTCATATGGGCATACAACCTGACCTATAGTCATCATTGACCAGACAAGCCTGACAGCTTGAAGTGACATCACGTGACATGATGAGATAAACATACGTGCATATGGTACTAGTCATACTTAGAAGTTGTCTGAAGTCCCTTTGCGTTACCCTGTACAGCAAGTGCCATCATCTATACAAATGAGCTTCTCTGACATGTTGTGACTGGCTTGCAACTAGCAGGGCCGTCCTGCCCATGACGTCAGGTGATGCCGCCACCCTCCCCCCTCATTCCCGGCTCCTTCCCCGGCCGCTGCTTACCTTCTTTAAGCAAGCGGCGGCCCCCTCCTGCAGCAGGACAGGGTTTACTGGGTCCCCCTCACCTGTTCTGCTTGTTGACCTCAGATCGTGGGGAGGGAGGGGAACCACCCGCTAACCTATACTGAGGCAACTATACTACCAATATACTACTACCAATACTGGGGCAACTATACTGGCTTTTTATACGGGGGGCAACTACTGTATACTAGGTACCTATACTGGGGCAACTATACTGGTTACCTACCTATACTGAGGGAGAACATTTTCGGGTGCTGTGCAATCACTCCATATCATTCCATATTGTGGGGGGAGGGGGTGTCACTTTCTTGCCAAACTTCTTTGCAAAGTTTCAGGAAAAATCGCATTTTCACGTTCAGATGTTGATCGCAGCGCTGTACAATGTAGTTAGATGTCTCCCGAGCGGCGATCATCACTTGGAGACTGAAGGCGGAGCTCAGCTCTGCCCACCAACAGGAGATGCACGCGCAGCCTGCAAGTGATCTCCTGCATTGCGAGCCCCAAGGACCTTACGCTGATTGGCGTTAGGCGGTCGGCAAGCAGTTAACACAATTACTAAAAATAGAATATGGTTATTACAGTGTAGATGATATGTTTAACTGACTTCACACACTCTTTAAGTGATTTGACTCTCTAAAAGCAACATTGTCAACTAAAAGGAAGGCCTGTTTACATGTGTACCCAAAACTGGGCATTTCAGGATATACAGGTGATCAGAGAAGCATTGGAAATTGTAGCACGACCAGTGAAAAAGCTAGACACCTACTTAAATAACTTTTTTTTAAAGGAATCATCAGGCAACTATATAGCAAATCTGATTTACTTACCTGGGGCTTTCTCGAGCCCCTCGCAGCTGTCTGTCCCACGCTGAGAGCTTCATTCGCAGCTGTTGGCCCGGGATCCCCGCACGGTGCAGAGTACAACCTTGAGGTCGTCCTTACTGCGCCTGCGTGAAGCACCGCTGTCAATCAAGCCCACATTGTGAGTGGCGTCCTGCGCAGGCGAGGTCATCCTCTGCACTCTGGGCCGGTAGCAGGGCCAGATTTGTACTTTTTACCCCCAAAGGCCCACTATCACCAGCTGCCCTTGGACCAACAGCATTCTAATCCCCCCCCCCCCCCCAACACACCAGGGATTAGATTGTAGACTCCTCTGAGGACAGTTAGTGACATGATGGCAGGGATTACATTATGAGCTCATCTGAGGACAGTTGGTGACATGATGGCAGGGATTAGATTGTAATCTCCTTGGTGTTCGCTGCTCCTTCCTCCCCTGAGTGCCACATCTGGCTGTTAGTAGTCACCCACCGCCATGTGCAAACTCTGCATAGCAGGATGAATGTTCAGCAGGCTAAATGTTACTGCCACCCTGCAGCCCACAGCCCGCCCCTTACTTTCCCGGTGCCCTAGGCCATGGCCGTCGGCTGCAAATGGAGCTGTCAGCATGGGACAGACAGTTGCAAAAGGGCTGGAGAAAGCCCCAGGTAAGTAAATCTGATTGGCTATATAGTTGCCTAATGATTCCTTTAATGATGTATATACTTGATTATTCCTCAGAATCAGAAGCATTTATTTTGCCAAGTACAACAAGGTGGGGCTGTACCTGGAATTGGTTTTGGCTCATACAGGTTCTGGAAGGAGGGAGAGTTGGATGGTGAGAGTAAAGGAGAAAATATCCGAAAGCCAAAAGCTGAGGCTGTCATACTTGGGCAGCACCAGTTGCACTTGGCAATCATCTGTTATCCCTAAGGAGACATTAAAAGGGAGGGTGGACAGAGGAAGACGGAGGTTCAGCAGTGATGGTCCAGTTCTTCATGAGAGAAACCTGCGGTGCTGGCTGACGTTCCTGAGGATCCTGATTGCTGACATCTGGCATCTGGCAGTGCTGGCCAAGGTGTACCAGTTTAGAAGGTGCAGTAGTGTTAATTTCCATGGTGGGTCCAAAGTTCTGGGCAGCATTCAGCAGGGCTGGTCAAGGTAATCTGGCTGTCACAGAAGTGTCCGGCTGCGGTGGCCCTTACTTCCCGTTTAGTGGCTGGCATTATGGAGGGGCTGTACCAGAGGTGTCCCTGCTGCGGTGGAACAGCAGCAGCTGATAGATGGATGGATGGATAGATGGAGGCGTCTTCCCACCTCAGTGGAGCTTTGACCTCTTGGCTGGGAAGCAGCGGTGGACTCCACAAGGCCCGACAACAGACACCGGAGCCAGGCAGTGACAAAGAAAAAAACTCCAGATCCAGAACGTCCCACGACCCGCACCAACCTCCCAGGCTACACCGGGCCACACTGCACACCTTCAGGGGGAAAACACAATGAATTGGTAGAGAAAAGGAAAGAAAGGGAAGAAAAGGCCTGAATCCTGTGGCCATGGCTGCCAATTAAGGCGCCATCTTCCCGAATGGCAGTTTAACAGTATATTATATATTATCAGTATATTAAGTGAGAGTTAGGGGTTAAAACAGTGTCTAATGTTCACTGCCTGGAATTTTGCTTGTACATAACTCCAATTATTTTTACTCCAGCTATTTTACAAATGCCACACTAATATTCATCAAACAGGCCAAGAAATCTTAAGAGTGACATTGAATTAGGTCACTCTCGCATTGAAGTCATCACGCTGGCATTGTTTCTGCAGATAATTAATATTCATGTGTTGCCATCGGAACAGCTGATTTGACCTGGTATAATATTTTGAATGGAGGATTCAAACTGTTTGTTTTTATCACATCTGTCTCTCCATTTCATCACTTCGTGTTGCCTTGGTTACCAGAGTTCTAGAACTGTATTGTGAATTCCTAAGCATACGCATCTGTAAACCACTCTAAAGTAGTACTCTATCCACGGCGTCTCTAAACCAGAGATGAAGAAAAATGGCCAGCTTCCCCTTTGCATTTGTTTTGAGCAAAACTGAATTTAAAGTGGTCTGCCAAATGATTTCCAAATAACTCTTCCTTGCTCCCTAAAAAAACAAAGCAAAACAAAAAAAAACTTAAACTGACTTTCAAAATCACAACTTTAGCTGTAATTCCTTATCAGTAGTCTGACTGGGTCCCGACTGGAGAAAAGCTGTCATTCTCATAGCTGAATATTAACTCTTTCAGGCAGAATAAAAAAATTTAAAAATTCAAAAAATTGCTCTTTTTTTAACCTCCTGAGCGGTACGCTCGACACTGTGTCGGGCATACCGCTCCCTAGAATTACAAGTCCCCCTGTACCAATTTTAAGACAATTTGGCCTCAATAGAGGGTATAGGAAAAATATCTTTGTAAAACTACACAAGACATATGTGGTAACATTTTAACGGTGATAAGTAGTAGAATAGATTTTAGAGTGTTTTAGGGTTAAGGGCTATGTCTTGTCTATTATTTTTAGTAACAAACTGAATAAAATGCAATACGATTTTCATTTATTTTGTACCAAAACCAAGACTTGTCAAATGAAAACAAAGTGACAGAATATAAAAGAAAATAACTATATTGTTATCTTAGGAACTTTGCCTTTTAAATATGTATGATATGAAGGTATATTACTGTTATTTTTGCAAATAAGTTCTTGTAATCATTGATAGTAGAATAAAGAAGCAAAACTGAAAAAGACACCTTTATTTCCAAATACAATATTGTCACCATACATCGTGCTAGGAACATAATCTAAACGTTGTAATAACCAGGATGGATAAGCAAATAAAATGTGTGGGTTTAACTTTTAGCTAGCCCTGTTTATTGTAAAGCTATAATGGATGTAAATGGGGGTATTGTGTGTTTCTTCCATGTTTTCCTTATTTTCCCTTTAAAATGCATAGAAAATAGGGTAATTACTAAACAAAAATATCACTCCCTAAAAGCCTAATTAGTCCTGAAAAAAACAATATATAGATCATTTTAGTGTGATAAGTAGTGTTGGGTGAACAGTGTTCGCCACTGTTCGGGTTCTGCAGAACATCACCCTGTTCGGGTGATGTTCGAGTTCGGCCGAACACCATCAGCCACATGGCCGAACTAAGAGCGCATGGCCGAACGTTCCCCGAACGTTCGGCTAGCGCTGTGATTGGCCGAACGGGTCACGTGGTTCGGACCCGAACACGCTCTGATTGGCCGAACTGTCACGTGGTTCGGGTAAATAAATACCCGAACCACGTCATATCTCCGCCATTTGTCTGTGGGTTTAGCTTTGGGTAGGCAGGCAGGGTAGTTTGCGCTCCAGCCACGCTAGCCAGGGTCCCCCCAGTCATTGTGTCGCTGCTGGGAATAGTAGTACACCGCTCGCTCAGCCACACTATATAGCATTGTGTTTACTGCCACTCTGTGTACCTCGCTCAGCCACACTATATAGCATTCTGTTTACTGCCACTCTGTGTCTGCTGGGAATAGTAGTACACTGCTCGCTCAGCCACACTATATAGCATTCTGTTTACTGCCACTCTGTGTACCTCGCTCAGCCACACTATATAGCATTCTGTTTACTGCCACTCTGTGTCTGCTGGGAATAGTAGTACACCGCTCGCTCAGCCACACTATATAGCATTCTGTTTACTGCCACTCTGTGTACCTCGCTCAGCCACACTATATAGCATTCTGTTGCCGGTCCCTGTTTATGGAACCTCTCATCTTTATTACATTTATGACTGCATGGCGGTAAAAAGCATGCTATCCGCACGCTTCTTGTCCTCATGCAAGGCCTGGGTTGTTGTGTCCCACAAAGCGTGGCCTTCTCCTCCTGCGCCTCCTCCTGTTCCATCACGTGTGCTGCTGCTGCTGCTGGGTTAGCGTTGCCGGTCCCTGTTTATGGAACCTCTCATCTTTATTACATTTATGACTGCATGGCTGTAAAAAGCATGCTACCCGCACGCTTCCTGTCCTCATGCAAGGCCTGGGTTGTTGTGTCTCAAAAAGCGTGGCCTTCTCCTCCTGCGCCTCCTCCTCCTGTTCCATCACGTGTGCTGCTGCTGGTGCTGGGTTAGCATTACCGGTCCCTTTTCCTGGAACCTCTTCTCTGTATTACATTTATGACTGCATGGCGACAAAAAGCATGTTACCTGTGCAAAGAAACATGACATTTTCCACATTTAAAAGACAGTTTTTCCTTTGAAACTTTACAATCAATTTTCTCAAAAACTATAAGCTCTTTTTCAAATATTTTTTTCCCTCTTGTACCCACTCCCAAGGTGCACATACCCTGCAAATTTGGGGTATGTAGCATGTAAGGAAGCTTTACAAAGCACGAAAGTTCGGGTCCCCATTGACTTCCATTATGTTCGGAGTTCGGCGCGAACACCCGAACATCGCGGCCATGTTCGGCGAACATTCGCGAACCCGAACATCTAGGTGTTCGCCCAACACTAGTGATAAGTAGTAATTATTAGCGAATAAATGGGAGCAGCACTGATATATGAAAAGTGCTCTCGTCCTGAAATGGTTAAGCTGTAATTGTCTATTGTTGTGACTTAGATGAAGATCAGATCACATTTTATGACCAATTTGTGCAGAAATCCATATAATTCCAATGCGATCACATACTTTTTACTGCTATTGTGTGTGAGGCGAATTCCTATAAACAGTGTATACATAATTGGTTAAATGGATCAATGATTACATTTTTTAAACTTTTTAATTCTTTGGAAAGAAAACAAAGTAAAACCACACCTGGAAAATAATGTATAAATGGAAAAGATTGCCAATGTGTTCCCTTCCGTTTGCAGCCTGTCATCCATGCCAGCCAACACAGATCAGAGTTGTCTTTGAGTCAGCTAAAAAGAAAAAAAAAAGTAAAACAACCGTAAGATGTCCAGGAGCCGTTTCTGTCGCCAGTAAAGGCAGTACAAATAAACTAGCTGTGCAGCAAAAGCAGGTAAAAGAAAGAATGTACCGTAGGTAAAAACCCAGTGGGATTGTGTATGAGCTTTGCTACTCCAAGCTAATCCAGAAAAATTCATAAGGTGGACATGAGGGCTGCCAGAGGCAGAGTTATTGCCTTTGCTATTTCTTATACGTCTTATATTTTCACTTATCTTCTTGCCTTGAAAGACCCTCAAACAAGAATCTTGTTATGGACAATTCTTATTGTTAATGTTATTGTAGTTTTCTTCCCATGTCTGTGTGGGTTTCCTCCAGGGACTCTGGTTTCCTCCAACATCCCAAAAACATACAGACAAGTTAATTTGCTCCCCCTAAATTGGCCCTAGACTGCAATACATACACTACACAATACACATATAGACAAATGACTATGGTAGGGACTAGATTGTGAGCCCCTCTGAGGGACAGTTAAGTGATAAGACAATATACTCTGTACAGCGCTACGGAAGATGTCACTATTATATAAATACTAAATAATAATAATAGTAAATAATATGTAAATAGTGATAAAGATATCCACCAGCTTACCAGCAAGCTCTGTTGTACTCTGTGTTTTCTGAATGGGACTAAAGCAAACATATGAGGAAACAAAAAATAGAAAATAGGTACTTACCTAAGCAGTGGCAATCCTCTGGATGATCCAAGTCCTCCTCGGCCCCATTGCTGCTGCCTGGAACACTCTTGTTCTTCCTGGCTGTGTTCCCATTTAAGTACAAGCTTCTTCCTACTGGGCACTCACAAATATGGTCTGTTCATGTCCAGTAGAATGAAGTCGGCTCCTGCACAGAGGAAAGAACCATGCATGAGCAGGGCCGGGCCGAGGCAGAGGCGAGAGAGGCTCCAGTGTAGGCTCCAGTGTAGGAGGGGGCGCACAGCTCACTCAGCTATCATCCCTCTATTGTGTTTGAAGCAGAGAGAAATAAGAAAAGGGGATACATGGCAGTGTCTGCAAGCCAGATAACTAGAGATTAAGGTGCTGCGGAGGTTGGGGGCCCTGGGGCGCCTCTTAGTCTAATAGCAATCAGTGTGTGACGGCTGGGGTGGGAGGGATGGAGGAGGAGCCTCTTAGTGTAATAACAATCAGTGTGTGACGGCTGGAGTGGGAGGGGTGGAGGAGGAGCCTCTTAGTGTAATAGCAATCAGTGTGTGACGGCTGGTGTGGGGGGGGGGTGGCGGACTTTGGTGTCTCAGCCTTGGGTGCTGGAGGACCTTGTCCCAGCTCTGTGCATGAGTAGCTTCATTCTGCTGCACATGTACGGACAGTACTCGTGCATGTCCAGTATGAAGACACATGTTCTTGGGCTGGAGTTCATCCAGGAGAGATTATCCAACAAGCTCTTGTTGGTTTCGCTTAAAGGAACCAACACTGACGGTCGGCAACAGATTCAGAGAGCCCCTGAAAATGGACAGTTACAAAATATGACATATATAAGCTGAGTAAGTGTATCTATTTTTTCTGGTTCACTTTAATGCAGGGGTGTTAAATCCCAATACAAAGTGGGCTGAAATTGAACACTGGGACCAATTTGCGGGCCAATTTCAATGTGTAGTGGCCAGTGATTTATAAAGTTATCTGGTGTCTTATGGCTCCTCCTCCCTCTCTGTACAGTTCCTCGGTGTCTAGAGGCCCTCTTACCTCCACTATACAATTCCCCGGTGTTTAGTGGTCCTCCCTCCCCTATACAATTCCCTGGTGTTTAGTGGTCCTCCCTCCCCTATACAGTTCCCTGGTGTTTAGTGGTCCTCCCTCCCCTATACAGTTCCCTGGTATCTAGTGGCCCCTCCCTCCCCTATACAGTTCTGTGGTGTCTAGTGCCACCCTCCCTCTCCTATACAATTTCCTGGTGTCTAGTGGCCCCTCCCTCTCCTATACAATTCCATGGTGTCTAGTGACCCCTCCCCCCTACCTTTCCAATACAGTTCCCTGTTGTCCCTTATACAGTTCCCTGGAGTCTAGGGATTTCTCCCTCGCCCGTATGGTTTCCCTGGAGATCTAGAGCTTCACCTCCAATAAAGCAACCATGGTGGTCTAGAGTGGGCCAAACATAATGCATAGTGAGTACTGGGCAAACCATTTTGGGGCCAAATTTGATGGCTCTGCAGGCCAGATTTGTACCGTTGGGAGAAGTTTGACATGTATGCATCAAAGGATCTTTGTAACATTCAAGCTGTGTTGGAGGGGTATGGTAGCACATCCATAAGGAGTAACAAAAACAAGTTGGTCCAGGGGCAAAAAAATATATAAATCTAGCCTTACAAGGGGATAAGACACCCATGCAGACTGGGTCTCAGGAATGGCAACTTCCGCATGAAACAACACTGGTAACTGTATACATATATTGCATTCTTGATCAGGCCCCTATTTTAAGCTTGATTTTACACATGATTTTACATTACCATCCCTTGCTTTAAGTTTTGTTTATTGTTTTTCCAAAAATCAGCTTATTAGCATACCTCCCAACGTTTTGAGATAAGGAAGAGGAAAACAGAAGCCATGCCCCTAACCCCACCCCATCACACCCCCAATTATGCATACCATAAAGACTTCATAAGAGTAATATTTCGTTTGTATAATTCAAATTACACTAGACCTTTCTATATATTCTGGTTCATTTTCCTTCATATTAACCTTTGAATATAAGAAATGTATACATTTAAAGGATAGGAATAAAGTTTAGAGTCAAACACATTTTTCAGTAGAAAAATGCATACAGTATATTTACACAGATCTGCACCTCAGTCCTGTAAGAGGGACACATGAGTAAGAAAGAGTAAGAAAAAGTATGAAAGAGGGACAGAGGGACAAGGTCCCCAAAGAGGGACTGTCCTCCATTAGTATTGCTCTACCTCACAGACTTTAAAGAGAACCCGAGGTGGGTTTGAAGAATATTATCTGCATACAGAGGCTGGATCTGCCTATACAGCCCAGCCTCTGTTGCTATCCCAAACCCCCCTAAGCTCCCCCTGCACTCTGCAATCCCTCATAAATCACAGCCACCGCTGCTGACAAACAGCTTGTCAGAGCTGGCTGTGTTTATCTCTATAGTGTCAGTCTGCTGCTCTCCCCGCCTCCTGCAGAACTCCAGTCCCCGCCTTCATCCCTTCCCTCCCTGCTGATTGGAGGGAAGGGACGGGGCAGGGACCGGAGCTATGCAGGAGGCGGGGGAGCAGCTGAGATTGACACTACAGATGTAAACACAGCCTCACAGCACGGCTGTGATTTATGAGGGATTGCAGAGTGCAGGGGGACCTTAGTAGGGTTTGGGATAGCAACAGAGGCTGGGCTGTATAGGCAGATCCAGCCTCTGTATGCAGATAACATTCCTTAAACCCACCTCGGGTTCTCTTTAAGTAAAAACCACAAAATAATGAAAAGTTACAGAAGCTGACCAATGTGCAAATTGAAATAAAAAGATGACAGCATTAGGGATGCTTATTGCTGAAATTTCTGCATTTCTGATAGGAATTCGAAAGTCGGAAATAAAAATCGGAAATCAGAATTCCGCGGATATCCTATTTACCACAGTTCGGTCATTTTAGCTGGTGATGAGCAGAAATTACGCCTATGCGGAATTAGTCATCGTAATTCCAAATTTTGGGGGAAAGCGTAATTAATTTCGTATGTAATTGTAATCATTTGTAATTACGCATGAATTTACGTGTAATTTACACGTAATTTCGTGCCTACTTTGGCGGTGAATAGCAAAGACCCCATACATGCTATTGCTACCAAATTTGCAACATATATTAAATCGGATTATAACCCAGCATTTCAACTTTGCTCTAAAACATTATTTATAGCATATTATATGCAACCAGCATTTTTTTTTTTTACTAGACCAGCATTGGAAGGGTTACACACAGAGCTTTAAAGTTCCGTGGAGAGAAATGCAGACGCAGCCGAAGTTTAGATAGATACATTTAAGTAAACACAATGTAACAAGTGGTGAATGTTACACACTCTCTGGCTGTCCTCCAGCTCCTGCACAGTCAGAGAGTGTGTGTCACATTCCACACTTGTTACATTGTGTTTACTTAAATGTATCTATCTAAACTTCGGATGCGTCTGCATTTCTATCCAGGAACTTTAAAGCTCTGTGTATAACCCTTCCAATGCTGGTCTAGTAAAAAAAAAAAACTGGTTGCATATAATATGCTGTAAATAATGTTTTAGAGCAAAGTTGTAATGCTGGGTTATATTCTGCTTTAAGGAGAATAGTGGGTACAAGGTAAAAAAAAGAATTGTTCAAAAAAACCTTGTGGTTTTTGAAAAAAATCGATTTTAAAAATACAAAGAAAAATGTTTTTTAAACTGCCATTTTTCTGAGTTTAAAAACCATTTTTCTTTGCATTTTTAAAATCGATCTCAAAAACTACAAGGTCTTTTTGAAAACATTTTGACTTGTAAATATTTTTTTGACTTGCACCAACTATTCTCCTTAACATATGTAGCAATTTTGGTAGCAAAAGCATGTATTTAGGTTTTGCTATTTACCGCCACGAAAGTCGGCACAAAATTACGAGTAAATTATATGTAAATTCATGCGTAATTACGGATGATTAAACAAAGTAAATTGGATTAACAATTACCAATTACGTATAGACACAATTGCGAAAATATACACGTGATTTTGCGTAATCGTAATTAGTAGGGATGGTCGGAATGGCTAATTTCCGATTCCGCAGAAATCCCACATTCCGCCTATGCAGATTTCTGCTACCGCTGTATTCTGACGGTATATAGCAGTATTCCGATGGTATTCTGATTTCTGCGGATTTCCGTTTTCCATGGAAAATTCTGCCTACCGCTTACCACACTACAAATCCTCACTCTCTGATTGGCTTATTCATTTCAAGTCTTCTGATTGGCTTAAAATGATCCTCAAGTATGGCGGATTTCCGCGGAAATTTCCGCTACCGCTTATCGCACTACAAATCCTCAATCTCTGATTGGCTGATTTATCCTGAGTCTTCTAAATTGGCTTAAAATTACCAACTACTGGTTCAACAGATTTCCTCAGAAATTTCCGCTACTGCTTACTGCAATACAAATCCTCATCCTCTGATTGGCTGATTCATCCCGAGTCTTCTGATTGGCTTAAAGTTACCAATTATCGGTATAGCGGAAATTTCCACGATTTCCGACGAATTCCAAATTCCGAACACTAATTTCCGCGTACCACATTCCGATGTGAAAATGTGTTCCGCAGAATCAGACTGAGCATCCCCAGTAATTAGCTGATTACGGCCATCATTGATGTTAGCCCTGTCACCAAACTTGGTAGCATTGGACCAATCATTTAATAAAAAAAAAAGTTTTCCTCCTCTGATGCAAAAAAGACTAATAAAATACTCCTCAAAAATAAAAAACGGAAAATTGGAAATCGAACAGCTCAAAACCGTAAATTGGATTTTCCATGGAATCAGAAATGGGCATTTCTGACCATCCCTAAATAGCGTCTGTGGTTCATCTGTACATTATCTGTACTTTATCTGTACATTGCGTGTCCTTTTCTTATGAGCTGTGGACATACACCTGCATTTACAATACAATTTTCCCCCTTTTACGCTGTTGTGTTTATGTTTTTTGTTAAACTTTCTGGGTGATTTCAGCGTATTCTACCGAGCAGTTTAACCACTTGTTAGCCATCACCTCATCAGCGCTCATTTATGTTATTGTGTCGCTGAACAAGGCCTCTATTTATTCTGCAATCATTCCGTCATTCAGTATATGCTTTGTATTCTGTTCCTTATCCTTCTAGTAATAATAAGTCAAGCACTCTATCTTCAGTGTGTTCATAGCCTCTTCCTGCTGTAGCTGTCTTACTACCAATAGGTGTCGCTGTTTGCAGCATTATCACTCAGCAGGTTTATGCTTTGCAGGTGTGATTTTTAGAATAGGATGAAGAGAAATGGCAAACAGATGGACTATTGTATAAAATTAGTCACAGTCCCTAAAGAAATAAATATTAACCTCGTCCTCTTTCCAAATACTTTTTAATATTTCATACTATTTTATGAAGGTGTATTTCTTGTGTGAATTATTGATGTGTCGTTGTAAAGTTATATTGTTGGTTTCCTTTTGTCCACAGCTCTGAAATGTCCCTTATTTGGAGGAACAAGCCTCATTTTACAAATACATTTCCTTACCTTTGTCTCACCTAAAGGACACCTGCAGTGAGAAGAATATGGAGGCTGCCATATCTATTTCCTTTTAACTCCCTTGCCGGTCCAATTCCCGTGGCAAGGGGGCAGCGCAGCACTTTTTTTAAAATTTTGTATGTTTAAATCATGTAGCGAGCGCAGGGCTCTCTACATGATAGCCGCTAAGCAGCGGCATCCCCCAACCCACTCCGATCGCCTCCAGCGATTAGAGTTAGCAGGGATTTCCTGCTGGGCTTCCCCGGTCGCCATGGCGACGGGGCGGGATGACGTCACCGATGTCACAGGGAATCCCGATCCACCCCTCAGCGCTGCCTGGCACTGATTGGCCTGGCTGCGCAGGGGTCTGGGGGGGGGGCGCGGCGGGTAGCGGCAAATTGGCAGGTAGCGGCGGCGATCGCGTACCACACGCAGCTAGCAAAGTGCTAGCTGCGTGTAGGAATTTTTTTTGGGGGAAAATCGGCCCAGTGGGGCCTGATAAATCCTCCTACGCAGGTTACCAAGAGCTGAGCTCGGGATAACCGGCAAGGAGGGTAAACAATGCCAGTTGCCTGGCAGCCCTGCTGATCAATTTGGCTGCAGTAGTGTCTGAATCACACCAGAAATAAGCATGCAGCTAAACTTGTCAGATCTGACAATAATGTCAGAAACGCCCGATCTGCTTCATGCTTGTTCAGGGGCTATGGCTGAAAGTATTAGAGGCAGAGGATCAGCAGGATAGCCAGGCAGCTGGTATTGCTTAAAATAAAATAAATATGGCAGCTTCCATATCCCTCTCCTTACAGTTGTCTTTTAACCATTCTGCGACCGCCTAATGCAGGACTGCCTAAAATAGGATTGCATCATATTGTGATGCGCGAGATTAGCAGGGAGTGTGAGCTTCTGTAAATAAACACTGCGGGGATCCATCATCAGCCTGCCACTGAGGCTGGCAGGCTGTTAGCAAAAAACAAACAGCAATTTACTGTTGTACAGCGCTGCAATCTAGCGCAGCATTGTACAGAGGACAGCTCTGTCACTGAGCTGCCCCAGGAGGGGCTTACAAACTTGTCCCTCTTATAGGCTGATGACTATGAGAGGTGATTGAGTGGTGGGATCTCAGGGGAGGGAATAAATAAAATATATTTTTTTTTATTTTAAAAAACAAACGTATTTAAATTAATAAAAAAAATCAGATCCCACCAACAGAAATCTCTGTTGGTGGGCAGAAAAGGAAGAAAGATTCATCTGGCAGCTAAGTTGTATGGCCGAGTAATAAACTGTTAGGGCCCTTTTCCACTAGCAATGGCAATCACAAATCACAAACGCCAGCGATTGCGATTTTTCATTAATTCTGTTAAGCGATTGCGATTTGTGATTTTCATTTGCATTGCATTATCATTGTAAAAATCGCTCCAGCAAGCGATTGCGATTAGCGATTTCCAAATCGAATCACTGTAGTGGAAAATACTTCTCGTGATTTCTATGATAAAGTAACAACTCTAGCGATTTAAAAATCACTAGCGATTTGCGATTTTGCGATTCAGCAATCACAATCGCTCTAGTGGAAAAGGGCCCTAACAGCTGCAGTGTGCTGCATTGTAAAAAATGGCCTGATCACTAGGGGGGTGTAAGGCTGTGGTCCTCAAAAGGTTAAAGTACTCATAAATGGTACTTTTGTTTCCATCTGAAAGATCTGATTGAAAATGTGACCTCTCAAAATCACAATGACCTGGAACCCACTACAAAACGCTATCGACAGTAATCGCAATCGCTAGCGTTTTTAATGAGCGTTTTGTAAGTGATTTAATGAGCGTTTTCTGGCGATTTTGGTAGCAATTTTAAGTGTAACCAATTTGCTAGCGATTGTGTAGTGATTAGCGATTTGCGTTTTTAATTCTGATTGGTCCTTTCAATTAACTTTCATTTTTTTACAGTGTGCAGTAATTTAAAAATGTTGGCAAAATCGCTCTGTGTAGGTTTTGATGAGCGATTACGCCAGCGTTTATATACTTTACATTGCAGAAATGCTAACGTTAATTGCTGAATGCTAAAAATGCTGCATGTCCTGCGTTTGCGATCTTGCTAACCGCAATCGCTCCAGTAGAGTTTGGCCCACCCATTAACATTAGCTGAGCATTTAGGGAAATCGCTAGCGTTCTGAATCGCTCCCTAAACGCTCAGAAAATCGCTCTAGTGGGTTCCAGACGTAAAATTGATGTCCACTTGTACATAGATTTTTGTCTTCTAGGTCTGAAGTACAGATCTGTACAATCTAGTCGACCTGTTAAAGTGAACCTCCAAACTAAAAATCGACTCTGCAGCACTGGAAAGGCTTGGTGTTCACAGCATCAGAACTTTGTTTCTCTTATACAAGCCTCATTTTTAGCTGCACAGAAAAAAACTGCCCGGGCATTTTTCCCCTAATGCTGTGCAAAGCATGATGGGATTTCTGATGTTGTTGTTCTCGTTCTGCTGTTTTCGTGCAATTTTTTTTTTTTTTACATTTTGAATTTGACATTTGAAGCCTAGTGTGTGCAGCTGGGAGGGGTGATCCGGACACAGGACAGCTGGAACTGTGTCTCCTGCTCCTTGTCACCTCCTTTCAACCAAAAAGATGGCTGCCCCCATGACAAAGATGGCTGCCCCCATGAATCACAAACATTTGCCTGTTCTTTTAAAACAGTGTGGGTAAGAGATTATATTACCTATCTATTCTAATTAACATAACTAATGTAACTTAATGACAGTATGTTTGTTTAGGCTGAAGTTCCCCTTTAAGCTGTGTACCCACGTTTCTGTGACATCACCATGTGGGTACAGGTGAACAACCACGCGAACATCGCTTAGCATCATGCAGCGATAACGATCGTCACAGTGGATCAGATTTTTAAGAACCCCCAACGACTCCCATGTAAAGTAACGTGATTGCTTGAAATCTCGTTCGCTCCCATTGTATATCGTTGCGTGACGTTCATGGTTAACGTCACTGAGCGATTATCGTCAAGGTGATGTTGCTGACCCGTCGGTTGGTGAGTTTTAGAAAAAGCCTAGGCCTGGAGCCCACTACATATCATTTTGTGGCATTTTCACATGGAAATTGTAAAATACAAGTACACAAGCAAAATTATGAAAATACAGGGACTCTTTTTATAGTAGTGTGATGTGATTGCGTGCTGCTTGCTTTCTGCATTTTCTTCTTGTGTTCCGAGCTTGCAGTCAACATTGAAATGAAATCGACCTCAACATTGTAATTGCATTTTATAATTTGTAGCAGAAAAGCAGCCCTCATACCTTCTTAACAACTGCAAGATCCTCCTCTGTGGCCTACCAACTAAAAGGATGGCCCCTCTGCAATCCCCACCAAACTATGCCATTCACCTCATCCAGCCCGTTACATAACTCATCCATGACTCAAGTTTAACTATGGACACAAAAATCCTGCTCTCTCTGAGTCAGGTGATCTTTACACTTACCTTTCCCATTCGTTACTAGATGGTGGAGGACTGGGGCCTTTTGGCCTGGGGGTAAATCAGGACCTAGAGGACCTTTTCACAGCAGCTCCATTCCAAGTGTGTAATTTTATTGTGTGCAAGCATATCAATGGTAAAGTAAAACAGCAATACATGTTACAGTTACCTTAAAGAGACTCCGTAACAAAAATTGCATCCTGTTTTTTATCATCCTACAAGTTCCAAAAGCTATTCTAATGTGTTCTGGCTTACTGCAGCACGTTCTATTATCACCATCTCTGTAATAAATCAACTTATCTCTCTCTTGTCAGACTTGTCAGCCTGTGTCTGGAAGGCTGCCAAGTTCTTCAGTGTTGTGGTTCTGTGATGCATCTCCCCCCTCCTGGCCCCTCTATGCACACTGCCTGTGTATAATGATCTCTTGAGATACAAAAGGAAGGATGTATACAGCCTGCTTGTGTATGAATGTATTTTCTATGTGTGGACATACTGTACATCAACCTACTTCCTGTTTTGGTGGCCATTTTGTTTGTTTATAAACAAACTTTTTAAAACTGTTTTTCACCACTTTTAATGCAGCGAGGAGCGGCGAAATTGTGACAGAGGGTAATAGGAGATGTCCCCTAACGCACTGGTATGTTTACTTTTGTGCGATTTTAACAATACAGATTCTCTTTAAGAAATACAAATATAAGACTATCATTTTGCAAAACATATGTAAGGCAATACAATATTAATTGGTTGGATGGAAGTCAATCCCCTAACAATGTCAGATCGATCGAATTTCAATCTATTCTGACCAAATTTTTAATGAAATTATCAATCAGGCTGGATGGAAACTCTAGATTGATTGGGGACATGGCAGGAGCAGCGGTAGATCTACGACCCAAAACACTACGAAGCTGCAGAATCCATTGAAAATATATGTGCTGTGTGTGTTAGGATTTAGGAATTGATTCTTTTCTGAAAGAAATCAATCATTTTGGAACATTGGGTGGAAATACATACAGTAGATATATGCTTGGCCAGCTGTAGCTTTAAATACAAACACAAAAAATATTACACATAGGATATATCACATACTCCCCATATGAAAGGCAACACTCATTACCCCACATATGACATACATCAAGTGTTGCCCTGCATATGAAATGCATCAAACATTCTCATACATATGACATTCAACAAAAATTATCTCACATATACAATGCAACAAACATTACCTCACATATGAAATGCAGCAAACATTTATCCGCATATGAAATTTTAAATACAGCAAATGTTGCCACACATATACAATGCAGCAAAAACATGCTCTCATGTGTAATGCAGCAAATGCTACTCCACGAATGAACAAAAGCAAACATTATCCCACATATAAAATGCAGAAAACCCTACCCCACATATGGAATGCAGTAAACACTTTCCCATGTATAAAACACAGCAAACATTCCACCACATAGGAGATGCAGCAAACATCACCCCAAATATGAAATGTAGTCTGCCACCCACATATCACATATAGCTTCTTAGGATACATAGGGACAGCCATGTCATTATACTAAGCATAGACACTGCCCTAAACCTCTTTCTTGCCTAATTAAAACCTTTGTTATGAAATTATGATTTACCATTATCAGAGGAAAGCATTTGAGTTAAATAATGTTTGAACCAATGTTGGGAATCGTCAGTATTATTAACTATCCCGGAGTTTTTGGGTGTGGAGAAGAGGGGGGCGAGGGAGAGGGGGTAAGACGTATCCTACAACGATACTCTAGATAGCAACTGGCATTGTCTGATTTTGTTTGATTTTCTTTTTTTCTTTCCTTTTTGTCAAGTTTATAGTCAGTCTCATCTACAGATATGTGTACCAATTTTAGGTCATAATATTCATATTCCAAGGGAGACTTTCAATGAGGTCTTTAGATACTTTGACTGCATATTATCTATAGTTGTGATCTTAATGTGAGTATTCAGGATAAATATCCTTTGTTTATAATTGCTGTCTCTTGTAATAGAACGCAGAAAAGCCGCCACGTGTACTGACAACAAGGCGGCGGATTCCGCGTCCAGCGCGGCGGTGTGCACGCAGCAGCGTGCGTCTGGTGTGGCCGGGTCTGTTAGTGCACACAGATTGAGGAATACGCGCGCGCGCTGAGAGGTATAACCTTTATGACAACCAAGGAGGGATCAGCTGACCAGGTTGGTCAACTGACCGCAGAGCAAGTGACTATTGGTTGATCACTTATAGGTGGCGCCGGAGAGCGCCGCTCTATATATAGCCACTGCTGGTCAGTCTCAGGTTGTCTGCCGTTGCGAACACTTACGTGGAAGCACTCAGACCTTAGTCAGATCCAACAGTGTGTTAGAACCAGGAGGACCTGGGAATTCACACTGAGCCAGATTACTTCTGTGTATCATTGTGTTATACTTCAGACTAGTTCCAGGGTGTTGTACCTTGTCTGTCCATGTGTTGCCAACCTGGCTTGCCCGACCTTGAGAGCTATCTCTCTCCATTAAGAGATAGTCTTCAGACCTAGTGACTTCCACCTTCTGGTGTCACTCACTCACAGGTCCTTCCTACTTTCAGCCTGGGCTCCACCCCTTTGGAGGTCTCAGGCTGCTGGAAGGTTGCACTTCCCAGAAGGCGGTATCACCCATACTACCAAAGACCACCTGTTCCTCGGGTGGTCCAACTCAAAGTCATTACTGTTGCACCAAACACTCACACTATATAGGTGTCCAGAGGTTAGTTATACTTGGATTATCGGTGATTCTGCAGATCATCAATAATCAGATTCTCTCCGTGTGCTGACACCGATCGTTACATCTCTATCCTCCTGTTCGGTGAAAGCATATCCACAAATGTGTGCTAATGTTTACTCTATCTTGATGACAATTTATATTGACATTTTCATAAGATGTTCTCATTTGTCAAACGTTAAAATGTTTTAATTTTGAAAAAAAAATCAATAAAAATTGAGTTACAAAAAAAAAAAACGTTTGTTATGCATGCCACAGCACACAGAGGTTTGTGGATCCAGCATGGACTTACCTCTGTGCTTCCCTTAGCTAGCTTTGCCTCATATCGGGTATACTTTAACTGCTATTTCACAGATAACACCAAAACAGTGCAGTGGTGCTCATCCAATATTCGGGTATCTGAACTACCCAGATATCCCAAACTTTTTCCACTATCTGAACTCTGATTCGGATTCCGGATATCTGTGTAAATCCAAATAGCACTATCCAAGTAAACTCGGATAGAGAGAGAGAGTTTTGGAAGCAATTTAAGCCATTTACAGGCCACTTACGGTTTTCTATCCGGATATCCAAATCAATTCGGATTTTCTGGATAATAGGTTCGGATATCCGTTTCTATTCAGATTCCGAAAAGTTTGGATTCGGATATCTGATTTGGATATGGATATCTGGGTATCCGAATCCGAATACATTCGGATTTTAAAAAGGGGTATCTGAGCATCCCTGCTAGTTTCAAGTACAGGAAGTGCAAAAAAATGTATAGAAACGAAAAGTGATTGCTATTCCAGCACAGAACGTTCAGTCACACTGTCTTATCAGCAGCTTCTGCACAAAACTACAAGATATACCAAGTATAAAAAGATAAACATTAAGAAGACGTTTAATGAATGTAACTTAATCATTGAAATTGTATATGACATAAACACAGGGTCGGACTGGGCCACAGTAGTACAGTTTTTTCCCTCGGTTGGCCCCCCCTCCAGGTCTCTGGTGCCCCCCCCCCCCCCCCTCCTTGTCTGACAGAGCTCCATTTGCTGTCTGCAGCACAAAAATTATCTTCTCAGTGCTGTAATCACTCATGTTAAGAGCAGTGGCGTAGCTAAGGAGCTGTGGGCCTCGATGCAAATTTTACAATGGGGCCCCCTAAGCACTCTATACATAACAATTGATACGACGCACCAAAACCTGCCAATGACAACCCCAGTGTCAGAGGTGCAAGAAGGGGATGAGAAATAGCTTGTTACTGATTACCCCCAAGCACTCTATACATAGCAATCCCTGCCAATGGCAGCTACAGTGTCAGAGGTGCAAGAAGGGGATGGGGAGCAGCTTGTTACTGATTACCCCCAAGCACTCTATACATAGCAATCCCTGCCAATGGCAACTACAGTGTCAGAGGTGCAAGAAGGGGATGGGGAACAGCTTGTTACTGATTATCCCCAAGCACTCTATACATAGCAATCCCTGCCAATGGCAACTACAGTGTCAGAGGTGCAAGAGGGGGATGGGGAGCAGCATGTTACTGATTACCCCCAAGCACGCTATACATAGCAATCCCTGCCAATGGCAACTACAGTGTCAGAGGTGCAAGAAGGGGATGGGGAGGAGCTTGTTACTGATTACCCCCTAGCACTCTATACATAGCAATCCCTGCCAATGGCAACTACAGTGTCAGAGGAGCAAGAAGGGGATGGGGAGGAGCTTGTTACTGATTACCCCCAAGCACTCTATATATAGCAATCCCTGCCAATGGCAACTACAGTGTCAGAGGTGCAAGAAGGGGATGGGGAACAGCTTGTTACTGATTACCCCCAAGCACTTTATACATAGCAATCCCTGCCAATAGCAACTACAGTGTCAGAGGTGCAAGAAGGGGATGGGGAGCAGCTTGTTACTGATTACCCCCAAGCACTCTATACATAGCAATCCCTGCCAATGGCAACTACAGTGTCAGAGGTGCAAGAAGGGGATGAGAAATAGCTTGTTAATGATTACCACTGTTCAAAGTATCTATAGAAGTGATTATTATGAGCACAGGACCAATAGAGAGGTAATACTGTAGTTGAGGGAGGGCCTTTGGGGCCCCTTTGGCCCATGGGCCTCGATGCGGTCGCTACCTCTGCGGTTGCAACCTCTGCAAAGTAGGACATTACTTTATATTGAAGGAGGGGACTCTATGCAAAGTTTTGCTGGGCAGCAGTGTCTCTGAATAACAATGCTGCTAAGATCATGTACATTTGGCCCTGTCCATAATACATCATGACCATGCCCACCTTCCGGTGCATGGTCACGCCCTTTTTTCACCGCAATCATGGGATGTGTGGGCCCCAGGTTGAAAATTCTTTGGTGGGCCCCTAGTGTCCCAGTCCGACCCTGCATATACTGTACATGTCCTATTTTGATACTAAATCTTCATGTAACATCCCATTATCTGCAGTCTGCACATGTAGTCATTGGATGCAATAGCGTGCACAGTTTGGAGACCCCAGTGCTGTACAGGTGCATCACTAGGCAGTAGCATAGTAATGTATCAATACAGCATTGAGTCCCCCCGAACTGTCACCCTATGGATTGCATCCAATCTCTACAGGCTTCGACCATTACAGGTATAAACAGATCTTAAGGCCAAATATGGGTGACACAGGGGTAAATTGGCTTGGTAGGGGTTAAAAAATCAATGTAGAAAAAAATATGTATCTATATATTTAACCACTTAAGCCCGAAGGGTTGTTTATTTTTTGCATCTGAGCAACTTTCACCTCCTATTCATTCGCCTATAACTTTATCACTACTTATCACAATGAATTTATTTATATCTTGTCTTTTCCACCACCAATTAGGCTTTCTTTGGGTAATACATTTTTCTGAGAATTAATTTATTCTAAATCCATTTTAACAGGAATATTAAGAAATAAATTGAAAATTATTTCTCAGCTTTTGGCCATTATAGTTTTGAAATGAATACATGCTACTGTAATTAAAACCCATGTATTTTATTTACCCATTTGTTTTGCTTATTACACCATTTAAATTATGTCCCGATCACAATGTATGGCGCCGATATTTTATTT
Organism: Hyperolius riggenbachi; assembly: GCF_040937935.1. NCBI lineage: Eukaryota > Metazoa > Chordata > Amphibia > Anura > Hyperoliidae > Hyperolius > Hyperolius riggenbachi. The sequence continues at coordinate 495,963,085 of NC_090649.1, forward strand.
AGAAATAAAGGTGCATTTTTTTTCAGTTTGCATCCATCATTATTTACAAGCCCATAATTTAAAAAAATATATATTGATATACTCCTTTGACATGCATATTTAAAAAGTTTAGACCCTTACGTAACTATTTATGTTTTTTTTTTAGTTTTTAATTATTGTCATTTTTTTAATTTTTTTTATTAAAAGTTTTATTTGGGTATTTTTTGATGTGGGAGGTAAACAGCTCATTGTAAATGTTAAAAATGTATTTATTTAATAAAAAGTGGATGTGGGTGTATTTTTAGTATTTCGCCACAAGATGGCCACAGTCAAAAAGTCCTGGGAGCGATCGATCTTGCTACCAGGAAGAAGAATGAAGACGGGGTACTTTTTGAACTCAGAAAAAACGCAGCGTCTGATGAGACTCTGTCGGTTTTTCTGCAGGGGCTTCGATCAATGAAAGGGATTTATAATCCCTTTCATTGATCGCTGGGTTAATGGCTGGCCGCAGGAGCATGCACGGTAGACCCCGCGGGACCGCGTGCGCAGCCCAACTGGATGAGAATGTTCGTGCAGTTGGGCTTTACTGGTTAATGTGACATTGTCACTTTAATTAACTTAAAGGAATCATCAGGCTAAAAATAAAAAATCAGCTTTACTCACCTGGGGCTTTCTCCAGCCCCTTGCAGCTGACTGTCCCGCGCTGATCGCTCCGCTCTCCGCCACCGTCCCAGGCTTCCTGCACGGTGCTGAGGACGACCTCGAGGTCATCCTTACTGCGCCTGCATGAAGCGCCGCTGTCAGTCATGGCCACATGGTCTGCAGTGCACTGCACAGGCGCAGTAGCCGCAGGTGAGTAAAGCTGACTTTTATTTTTAGCCTGATGATTCCTTTAAAAAAAACAAAACTTTACATTTCTTTTTGCAACTTTCCTGAATGCTTGACAATGTGTGCATGAGCATGCATGCGGGCGTACATGTGCACAGGTGATGGGGCGCGCATGCACACTCACACCAGTGCACATAGGTGGCAATTAGTGCAGGACCTTAGTCCTATGTCCAGAAACCCACAGGAGCACTTAAAGTGGACCTGAACTCAAAACATTCTCTCTTAAAGATACGCAACAGAATAAAAACCTTTAAACGAAAAAAAAAAAATCTTTGTTACAGCTGATACAAATCCTAAAATAAATCTGCAGCATTTCTGCTTCCTGATTCATGGAAGCAGACATATTGTTAACATTCTGTGCTTTCAAATTAGCTTATCTGCCTTCTCTGCCATGGCGGTCAGGTGACACAGGGGAGAGATCAGATTACAACTTGTGAACCCGTGATTAGTCACAGATGAGGGGGAATTAGACCAGCTGAATTCTCTAAATCCATACAGGGTGGATCTCTCTCTGTTTTTCTTCTTGTCCACTATAACTGACTTGAGACTAGTGTTGGGCGAACAGTGTTCGCCACTGTTCGGGTTCTGCAGAACATCACCCTGTTCGGGTGATGTTCGAGTTCGGCCGAACACCTGATGGTGTTCGGCCAAACTGTTCGGCCATATGGTCGAACTAAGAGCGCATGGCCGAACGTTACCCGAACGTTCGGCTAGCGCTGTGATTGGCCGAACGGGTCACGTGTAGTGTTGGGCGAACATCTAGATGTTCGGGTTCGGGCCGAACATGGCCGCGATGTTCGGGTGTTCGAGCCGAACTCCGAACATAATGGAAGTCAATGGGGACCCGAACTTTCGTGCTTTGTAAAGCCTCCTTACATGCTACATACCCCAAATTTACAGGGTATTTTTTAGCAAAAAGAGCTTATAGTTTTTGAGAAAATTGATTTTAAAGTTTCAAAGGGAAAACTGTCTTTTAAATGCGGGGAATGTCTGTTTTCTTTGCACAGGTAACATGCTTTTTGTCGGCATGCAGTCATAAATGTAATACATATAAGAGGTTCCAGGAAAAGGGACCGGTAATGCTAACCCAGCAGCAGCACACGTGATGGAACAGGAGGAGGGTGGCGCAGGAGGAGAAGGCCACGCTTTGAGACACAACAACCCAGGCCTTGCATGAGGACAAGAAGCGTGCGGATAGCAATTTGCATTTTGTCGCCATGCAGTCATAAATGTAATACAGATGAGAGGTTCAATAAACAGGGACCGGAAACGCTAACCCATCACAGATGTTCATTGTTCATGTTACTTGGTTGGGGTCCGGGAGTGTTGCGTAGTCGTTTCCAATCCAGGATTGATTCATTTTAATTTGAGTCAGACGGTCTGCATTTTCTGTGGAGAGGCGGATACGCCGCCGATCTGTGACGATCCCTCCGGCAGCACTGAAACAGCGTTCCGACATAATGCTGGCTGCCGGGCAAGCCAGCACCTCTATTGCGTACATTTCCAGTTTGTGCCAGGTGTCTAGCTTCGATACCCAATAGTTAAAGGGTGCAGATGGATTGTTCAACACAGCTATGCCATCTGACATGTAGTCCTTGACCATCTTCTCCAGGCGATCGGTGTTGGAGGTGGATCTGCACGCTTGCTGTTCTGTGTGCTGCTGCATGGGTGTCAGAAAATGTTCCCACTCCAAGGACACTGCCGATACCGTTCCCTTTTGGGCACTAGCTGCGGCTTGTGTTGTTTGCTGCCCTCCTGGTCGTCCTGGGTTTGCGGAAGTCAGTCTGTCGGCGTACAACTGGCTAGAGGAGGGGGAGGATGTCAATCTCCTCTCTAAAGTCTCCACAAGGGCCGGCTGGTATTCTTCCATTTTGACCTGTCTGACTCTTTCTTCAAGCAGTTTTGGAACATTGTGTTTGTACCGTGGATCCAGAAGGGTATAAACCCAGTAATTGGTGTTGTCCAGAATGCGCACAATGCGTGGGTCGCGTTCAATGCAGTCCTAGGCCAAAGAGGTCATAGCCTAGGGTCACAAAAACCTGTTTATTTGGGCAATTTCAATGGTAGTGATGCTGACGTACATAAATCTCAGCCATGGCCGTTAGCAACGTCTAAATTTCACGAAATGTCTCATGCAGGTAGAAGACATATTGTTAGACTTGGATTCCAAAGATGGGGTCCCTACATCTCTGCAAACCAGAGTTACAGGGGTCCAAAATTGGTAAAATCCCCCATAGGCTTTCCTTGCCTCCCTATTTCACTTTCCAAAATCTCACATCTTTTCAAAGGGCAATTGCTCAGCAGAGGCAAATTTTCTAGCATTGTAGGGACCCTTAGGGGGAACATGACTGGTGAGTTTTGGGCCCCTAGGCCGAAGAGGTCATAGCCCAGGGTCACAAAAACCTGTTTATTTGGGCAATTTCATTGGTGGCGAGTCTGACGTACATAAATCGCAGCAATGGCCGTTAGCAACGTCTGAATCTCACGAAATGTCTCATGCAGGTAGAAGACATATTGTTAGACTTGGGCTCCAAAGATGGGTTCCCTACATCTCTGCAAACCAGAGTTACAGGGGTCCAAATTTGGTAAAATCCCCCATAGGCTTTCATTGGGCCTCCTATTTACAGTTCCAAAATCTCACATCTTATCAAAGGGCAATTGCTCAGCAGTGGCAAATTTTCTAGCATTGTAGGGACCCTTAGGGGGAACATGACTGGTGAGTTTCGGGCCCCTAGGCCGAAGAGGTCATAGCCTAGGGTCACAAAAACCTGTTTATTTGAGCTATTTCAATGGTAGTGATGCTGACGTACATAAATCTCAGCCATGGCCGTTAGCAACGTCTGAATTTCACGAAATGTCTCATGCAGGTAGAAGACATATTGTTAGACTTGGATTCCAAAGATGGGGTCCCTACATCTCTGCAAACCAGAGTTACAGGGGTGAAAAATTGGTAAAATCCCCCATAGGCTTTCATTGCCTCCCTATTTCACTTTCCAAAATCTCACATCTTTTCAAAGGGCAATTGCTCAGCAGTGGCAAATTTTCTAGCATTGTTGGGACCCTTAGGGGGAACATGACTGGTGAGTTTCGGGCCCCTAGGCCAAAGAAGTCATAGCCTAAGGTCACAAAAACCTGTTTATTTGGGCAATTTCAATGGTAGTGATGCTGACGTACATAAATCTCAGCCATGGCCGTTAGCAACGTCTGAATTTCACAAAATGTCTCATGCAGGTAGAAGACATATTGTTAGACTTGGATTCCAAAGATGGGGTCCCTAAATCTCTGCAAACCAGAGTTACAGGAGTGCAAAATTGGTAAAATCCCCCATAGGCTTTCATTGCCTCCCTATTTCACTCTCCAAAATCTCACATCTTTTCAAAGGGCAATGGCTCAGCAGTACCAAATTTTCTAGCATTGTAGGGACTCTTAGGGGGATCATGACTGGTGAGTTTTGCCACTGCTGAGCCATTGCCCTTTGAAATGGTGTGAGATTTTGGAACGGTAAATAGTAGGCCCAATAAAAACGCCTATGGGGGATTTTACCAATTTTGGAGCCCTGTAACTCTGGTTTGCAGAGATGTAGAGGCGCCATCTTTGGAATCCAAGTCTAACAATATGTCTTCTACCAGCATGAGACATTTCGTGAGATTCAGACGTTGCTAACGGCCATGGCTGAGATTTATGTACGTCAGCATCACTACCATTGAAATAGCCCAAATAAACAGGTTTTTGTGACCCTAGGCTATGACCTCTTCGGCCTAGGGGCCCGAAACTCCCCAGTCATGTTCCCCCTAAGGTTCCCTGAACAATTGCCCTTTGAAAAGATGTGAGATTTTGGAAAGTGAAATAGGGAGGCAAGGAAAGCCTATGGGGGATTTTACCAATTTTGGACCCCTGTAACTCTGGTTTGCAGAGATGTAGGGACCCCATCTTTGGAATCCAAGTCTAACAATATGTCTTCTACCTGCATGAGACATTTCGTGAAATTCAGACGTTGCTAACGGCCATGGCTGAGATTTATGTACGTCACCATCACTACCATTGAAATAGCCCAAATAAACAGGTTTTTGTGACCCTAGGCTATGACCTCTTCGGCCTAGGGGCCCGAAACTCACCAGTCATGTTCCCCCTAAGGGTCCCTACAATGCTAGAAAATTTGCCCTGCTGAGCAATTGCCCTTTGAAAAGATGTGAGATTTTGGAAAGTGAAATAGGGAGGCAATGAAGCCTATGGGGGATTTTACCAATTTTGGACCCCTGTAACTCTGGTTTGCAGAGATGTAGGGACCCCATCTTTGGAATCCAAGTCTAACAATATGTCTTCTACCTGCATGAGACATTTCGTGAAATTCAGACGTTGCTAACGGCCATGGCTGAGATTTATGTACGTCAGCATCACTACCATTGAAATTGCCCAAATAAACAGGTTTTTGAGACCCTAGGCTATGACCTCTTTGGCCTAGGACTGCATTGAACGCGACCCACGCATTGTGCGCATTCTGGACAACACCAATTACTGGGTTTATACCCTTCTGGATCCACGGTACAAACACAATGTTCCAAAACTGCTTGAAGAAAGAGTCAGACAGGTCAAAATGGAAGAATACCAGCAGGCCCTTGTGGAGACTTTAGAGAGGAGATTGACATCCTCCCCCTCCTCTAGCCAGTTGTACGCCGACAGACTGACTTCCGCAAACCCAGGACGACCAGGAGGGCAGCAAACAACACAAGCCACAGCTAGTGCCCAAAAGGGAATGGTATCGGCAGTGTCCTTGGAGTGGGAAAATGTTCTGACACCCATGCAGCAGCACACAGAACAGCAAGCGTGCAGATCCACCTCCAACACCAATCGCCTGGAGAAGATGGTCAAGGACTACATGTCAGATGGCATAGCTGTGTTGAACAATCCATCTGCACCCTTCAACTATTGGGTATCGAAGCTAGACACCTGGCACAAACTGGCAATGTACGCAATAGAGGTGCTGGCTTGCCCGGCAGCCAGCGTTATGTCGGAACGCTGTTTCAGTGCTGCCGGAGGCATCGTCACAGATCGGTGTATCCGCCTCTCCACAGAAAATGCAGACCGTCTGACTCAAATTAAAATGAATCAATCCTGGATTGGAAACGACTACGCAACACTCCCGGACCCCAACCAAGTAACATGAACAATGAACATCTGTGATGGGTTAGCGTTTCCGGTCCCTGTTTATTGAACCTCTCATCTGTATTACATTTACGACTGCATGGCGACAAAATGCAAATTGCTATCCGCACGCTTCTTGTCCTCATGCAAGGCCTGGGTTGTTGTGTCTCAAAGCGTGGCCTTCTCCTCCTGCGCCACCCTCCTCCTGTTCCATCACGTGTGCTGCTGCTGGGTTAGCGTTACTGGTCCCTTTTCCTGGAACCTCTTATATGTATTACATTTATGACTGCATGCCGACAAAAAGCATGTTACCTGTGCAAAGTAAACAGACATTTCCCGCATTTAAAAGACAGTTTTCCCTTTGAAACTTTAAAATCGATTTTCTCAAAAACTATAAGCTCTTTTTGCTAATTTTTTTTCCTCTTGTACCCACTCCCAAGGTGCACATACCCAGCAAATTTGGGGTATGTAGCATGTAAGGAAGCTTTACAAAGCACGAAAGTTCGGGTCCCTATTGACTTCCATTATGTTCGGAGTTCGGGTCGAACACCCGAACATCGCGGCGATGTTCGGCGAACGTTCGCGAACCCGAACATCTAGGTGTTCGCCCAACACTACTTGAGACTCACGTTCAGAAAACATAAGAGGTTAAATTGGTTATTCTGTGTATTGTATTGAGTTCTTCTTTATATTGTTACAGCACCTCTTTAACTTTAGATATGTAGCAGATGCTACAAACCTTTTTTTTTTAATCTTTTCTCAGCGTTCTACTTTAAAACTAAATATAATGTGGCAGCGAGAATATATTCCATCCATCAAAAAACAAGGAATAACTTCAGAACTGCTAAAGAACAAGGCAAGTAAGTCTACCTTCTGTACATTCTTCTCTGCAGAAAGTATGCTTGTGACAAAATGACAGCTCCAGGTTAAGAGATAGCTCTCCAAGCACAGCAGAAAGTAAATATAACTTTGCAATGGGCAGATTGCGTCCTCAGAGAACATCAAAGAAACCTCTTGACTAAAAACAAGAGTTTACACTTTCCTTTTCCGAAAACATCGTTCACTTTCCTGTCTCATCTTTCAGGAGAATGTTTGCTGCTCATCATCAGAACTGATTGTGTCTTGCAGAAAGGAAAATGATACCTGGAATAATTGTTGGTGAGCGCATCCAGCACAGACGACCCTCCATACTCTAAGGGCTTTGTTTTTTGTTTGTTTGTTTTTTGTTTGCCTTTAAATGTAATAATTCTGGACTGCATCGATACATTTTCTGTTTTGAAGCCCATAACAATGTGCTCCACCAATAGAAATCCATAGATTCAATACATCTCTAACCATTTGGGTTCCTAAAATATAGTGTGAAACAACTTTTAAAGAGCAAACAATGAACAATTAATTTACCTCCAGTTGATGTTTTAGGCCAGTTGCCCTATGAATTACACTGCATCAACACGCAGAAATTAAGTTTCATATGACCATGTGCTATGGGTTTGCGAGAGGGTCATATGCATAGGCCCACCCCTGGCTAGTTACGTACTCCCTGCTGGTATTGCATGCCACGTCGCCCATTGGCTGCATTACTGCACAATCCACGTGGTAGGCATAGATCATGCAATAACACGCTGTAGACTTTGTATCTGGATTGTGGCGATTTGGATACTTCCATCCCACAGCATTGCAGCACAAGAACTGCACAAGTCTTCATAAACTTGCATGGTCTTTACGGTGGGGAAACAGCGCAGAAGAGTAATGTAGGGCTGCACGGTGTGCAAGTGAGCAAGGGGACTTATACTGAAGACCTGTGATCTTGTAAGCCTAAGTCAACGTTTTTCTCGCCACAAGTCCTCCACCACCGGGCAAACAGTAAGCAAGCCACTCAGGTTTCATGTACGTTTAGATTAAGGTTGGCGAAGTTGGGTGGTGATAGAAGGTTCAGCTATGAGATCCGTTTCTTGCCAAGGCAAAGCTGCTTTGGTCATGTTCGTTGCTCAGCACATGACAGCCAGTCCTCCTACTGAAACCGGTTTTCCTGACAACTGTATTTACTTAACCTCTCGCGTAACTTTAAGCTCTACTTTATGCTTAACCTCCCCCACCCACTTAACGATAGCGTCCTCCTGATGCCTAACCTTAAGCACATTCCCTTAATGTTAACCCTTTCTTGATACCTAACCTTAACCTCTTTCTGACACTTGAACTTCTCCTTGATCCGTAACCCTTTCCTTAATCATGATGCCTAATAGTATCCTTCTAACAGTAACAGAGTTTAATTTCCCACCCTATCTCCTAACCCTCCTGATCAACACCGCACTCCTAACTCTCCTCATCTACTCTGCCCAATCCACCCACCCTTTGCTTAACTTCAACCCTGTCACTTTTTAGTAACACCCCAAAATCCAATCCATTGCCCATGCATGATCTCCAGTGCCATTGCAGTACTGCCAACAACTGAAGTGAAGGAGCTTTCGCTGTTGCTTAAAGTGGAATGAAACACAGCATTTCTTTTTTGCTCAAAAAAGATTTTGTACAGCATATTCTATACTACTACCGTTTTTTTTACTAGAACAGCATTTAACTAGTTAAACACAGGACTTACAAGCTCAATGCAGAGAAACCTGGACGGATCCCAACTGGAGATAACAATATCTTGTGTGTGGAATGTGAGACATTCTCTGACTGTGCAGACTCTCAGAAAGTGTTTCTGCTTAAATTAAATCAGCAAAAACTCGGTATACAGAGGCGCCAGAGTAGAGTAAAACGTTTTAAAAACCGCTTAAAAGGAGAGGGGGATGTTAAGGTGGACTCACCTCCCTCTTACAAAAAAAGAAAACTCACTTGAGTCTCAATAAAATAGAATTGTCAAGTAATTTATTCAACTCCACAAATGCAACGCGTTTCGCGGGCGTGACCACGCTTCCTCAGGCAAAAATGGGAGCACAACTCAGTGGGTCAAGCAATAAGTTTGAGCGCCTCTGCTTAAATTAAAAGATGAATAAAACCAGTTATGAATAAAATGCAGCACTCAGCTCTCAGAGCAAAAAAATGTACTTTGGGAACTTGTAATTTCTAAATGAATAATAATACTTATGAAAAGAAGCAAATATGATGACCGTATTGCTTATAAAAAGTAGGAAAACATGTTTTTATTGAATATTATGTCAGGGTTTTATACTGCTTTAACACCCCCCCCCCCCCCCCTTACACACACACAAATTAATCTACCCCTGCATCTGCCATCTGCACAATCTTCTTGAGTTATTATTATTGTTCTACCCCCTGGGTTCTCAACAAGTGGCACGTGTTTCCTAGGAGATACTTTTGATAAGCGCAACCTGTACTTTATGACGCTAAAGATGTAATGCTGGGAACACACATTTCGTTTTTGCGGTAGAATCGTTCCGATAGATGCCTTTGATTGATACATTTCATCATGTCTGATTCTCTGCTCAATTATTTCCCACTCGATTTCTCATAGAAGTGAGTGGAATAAAGATAAGAAAAACGAGCGGAAGATAAGAGAAACGAGCAGGGAAACGAGCAGAGAAACGAGCAGAGAATCGAGAAGAGAATCGACCACAAAAAACGTATCGTGTGTTCCCAGCATGAGGAATGCATGTGGAGTTTTGGTTTATCTTTTAGAGATTGAGGAATAAACTATAAACAACACAAAATACTTTTTAGTTAATTAAAAGCATTAGGACCATACTTGGGAATAATGTATTCACAATTTGACTTACTATTTTTAAATCTATATGTGTCAAGTGGCACAAGATGTGCTTGAGATAATATACAGTACTTATATAGCGCTTACATCTTACACAGCACTGTACAGAGTACATAGTCTTGTCACTGACTGTCCCTCAGAGGGGCTCACAAAACTAGTCCCTACCATAGTCATGTGTCTATGTATGTATCGTGTAGTTTATGTATCTTAGTCTAGGGCCAATTTTAGAGGGAAGCCAATTAACTTATCTGTATTTTTTCAAGATGTGGGAGAAAATCGGAGAGTCCGGAGGAAACCCATGCAGACACGGGGAAAACATACAAACTCTTTTCAGATGTTGACCTGGGTGGGATTCGAACCAGGGACCCAGCATTGTAAGGCGAGCGTGCTAACCACTACGCCAATATTACTAGTAGCCAGGAGGTACTTGGCGAGCAAAGCCTTTTATAAGCGGGAACATGTCAAAATTAAGTAGATAATAACTGCTCTACCCTACTGTAGTGTTGGGCGAACATCTAGATGTTCGGGTTCGGGCCGAACAGGCCGAACATGGCCGCGATGTTCGGGTGTTCGACCCGAACTCCGAACATAATGGAAGTCAATGGGGACCCGAACTTTTGTGGTTTGTAAAGCCTCCTTACATGCTACATACCCCAAATTTACAGGGTATGTGCACCTTGGGAGTGGGTACAAGAGGAAAAAAAAATTTAGCAAAAAGAGCTTATAGTTTTTGAGAAAATCGATTTTAAAGTTTCAAAGGGAAAACTGTCTTTTAAATGCGGGAAATGTCTGTTTTCTTTGCACAGGTAACATGCTTTTTGTCGGCATGCAGTCATAAATGTAATACATATAAGAGGTTCCAGGAAAAGGGACCGGTAATGCTAACCCAGCAGCAGCACACATGATGGAACAGGAGGAGGGTGGCGCAGGAGGAGAAGGCCACGCTTTGAGACACAACAACCCAGGCCTTGCATGAGGACAAGAAGCGTGCGGATAGCATGCTTTGTACCACCATGCAGTCATAAATGTAATAAAGATAAGTGGTTCAATAAACAGGGACCACGCGGCAACGCTAACCCAGCAGCAGCACACGTGATGGAACAGGAGGAGGCGCAGGAGGAGAAGGCCACGCTTTGTGAGACACAACAACCCAGGCCTTGCATGAGGACAAAAAGCGTGCGGATAGCATGCTTTGTACCGCCATGTAGTCATAAATGTAATAAAGATAAGAGGTTCCATAAACAGGGACCGGCAACGGTAACCCAGCAGCAGCAGCAGCAGCAGCAGCACACGTGATGGAACAGGAGGAGGCGCAGGAGGAGAAGGCCACGCTTTGTGAGACACAACAACCCAGGCCTTGCATGAGGACAAAAAGGGTGCGGATAGCATGCTTTGTACCGCCATGTAGTCATAAATGTAATAAAGATAAGAGGTTCCATAAACAGGGACCGGCAACGGTAACCCAGCAGCAGCAGCAGCAGCAGCAGCACACGTGATGGAACAGGAGGAGGCGCAGGAGGAGAAGGCCACGCTTTGTGAGACACAACAACCCAGGCCTTGCATGAGGACAAAAAGCGTGCGGATAGCATGCTTTGTACCGCCATGTAGTCATAAATGTAATAAAGATAAGAGGTTCCATAAACAGGGACCGGCAACGGTAACCCAGCAGCAGCAGCAGCAGCAGCAGCACACGTGATGGAACAGGAGGAGGCGCAGGAGGAGAAGGCCACGCTTTGTGAGACACAACAACCCAGGCCTTGCATGAGGACAAAAAGCGTGCGGATATAGCAGCAATGCTTTTTGCCGCCATGCAGTCATAAATGTAATACAGATGAGAGGTTCAATAAACAGGGACCGGAAACGCTAAACCATCCCAGATGTTCATCGGTCATGTTACTTGGTTGGGGTCCAGGAGTGTTGCGTAGTCGTTTCCAATCCAGGATTGATTCATTTTAATTTGAGTCAGACGGTCTGCATTTTCTGTGGAGAGGCGGATACGCCGATCTGTGATGATGCCTCCGGCAGCACTGAAACAGCGTTCCGACATAACGCTGGCTGCCGGGCAAGCCAGCACCTCTATTGCGTACATTGCCAGTTCGTGCCAGGTGTCTAGCTTCATGCCCGGTTTCAGGTCCAGTGGTGCCAGCCACAAATCCGTCTGTTCCTTTATTCCCCTCCAAATTTCCTCCCCTGTGTGCTGCTTATCCCCAAGGCAGATCAGCTTCAGCAACGCTTGCTGACGCATGCCAACAGCTGTGCTGCACTGCTTCCACGATCCTACTGCTGCTGGTGCTGGGTTAGCATTTCCGGATGAGGTACAGCTTTGAGATGCGTTGGAGGAGAAGGAGTCAGAGAGGTAGGTGCTGCTGTTGTTATCCAGCTGTTTGCGGCGTGGGCAACACCCGCGCCGTAGCAGGTGAGGAATCGCTGCCAGGCTCCACAAGGTTCACCCAGTGCGCGGTAAGGGAGATGTATCGACCCTGGCCGAACGCACTCGTCCAGGTGTCAGTGGTGAGGTGAACCTTGCAGGCAACGGCATTCTTCAAGCTTCGGGTTATTTAGCTGACCACGTGCTCATGCAACTCAGGCACTGCAGAGCGCGCAAAGTGGTAGCGGCTGGGAACCACGTAACGTGGGATGGCCACTGACATCATGCCCTTGAAGCTGTTTGTCTCCACCACTCGATATGGCAGCATTTCGCAGGCCAGAAGCTTGGCTATGCTGGCTGGCTGTTACTGCCACGGCCCGGGGGTCATTTGCTGGCAATTTCCTCTTGTGCTCAAACATCTCAGAGACAGACAACTCAACCGTAGCGCTGCACACCGAAGGGCTGTTGGTTGTTGTGTTTGATGAACACTGGGAGACCTCAAGAGCACTAGTCCGGAAAGTGACAGTGTCAGCATCGTCTGATGTTTGTGAATGTTGTGAACCACGCAATGGCTGGGCTACTGCTGCTGCTGAGGCGGGTCTGGTGGTGAGTCTGGTGAACCCAAGGGAGGCAGTGTTGCTGGTGGTACCCTGTCCTGCCGCGTTTGCCCACAGAGTGGGATGTTTGGATAGAATGTGGCGGCTCATGCTGGTGGTGGAGAGGTTGTTAATACTTTTCCCCCTGCTCAGGCGGGTCTTGCACACCTTGCAAATCGCCATGGTAACATCCTCAGTGCAGTCTTCAAAGAAAGCCCAGACTTTAACTGGCTGAGGACTCGGACCTCGTGCGTGATGTGCTGGTGCTGCTTAACCCACTGCTGGACGCTTGAGAGGTCATCCAAGTAATTATCTGGTCCTGTTCTTTTGGATCTGTGAGGGTTGTTGTCCTGGACAACATGGGCAGTATTGAGTGGGTTTTCTTGGGTGCTCCCCTGTGGCCTGTACGTGAACCGTCAGGGGAAACACCTCTTCCCTTGCCCCTCCCTCTTTCACCGGATTTCTTCCTCATTTCACTTATCCTTAAAGTACACGCTGACTGGCAGCAGTACAGTGGCAGTACAGAAATGCTATACAGTGGTGGGTGAGCGGTGTACCACTATTGTCAGCAGTGACACAGAGCACAATGCTATACAGTGGCGGGTGAGCGGTGTACTACTGTTCCCAGCAGACACAGAGTGGAAGTAAACACAATGCTATATAGTGTGGCTGAGCCGTGTACACAGAGTGGCATTAAACACAATGCTATATAGTCTGCTATATAGTCACCCCGAACAGGGTGATGTTCTGCAGAACCCGAACAGTGGCAAACACTGTTCGCCCAACACTACTGGGAGGGAACGCAGATTTTAGTACCTAAACACACGATACAACATGTTTTCCGGGGTCGGACTCTGAGGCACATACAGATGGTCCCGATCATCATCCTCATCATACAACTCTTCTCCTGAGTCTGACCCACCCACCACCTCTGCCACCCCAACATCCCCAGACACAGACCCCTCATCGTCCTCAACATTAACTTGGGATGCTGGCCTGAGCCAGACCTCCTCCTCCACATCAGGCCCCATCATCTCCTCAATGGCAGCCCTCATTAATCGCTCTGGCGACGGACTGATGGACACAACGTTCTCCTCCGGGGAGGGCTGCTGCTGACCACTGGCTGCTGGGGTGGATGTTATAGCTTGCGTGGGGCGTTGGCTGTTGCTGTTGTTGGGAGTGCTGCTCACAGCGGAGGTCTCTGGGGAACTCATGTTGAGCTCATATAGTGGTTGACGGTGAGTGGAGTATTACTGATCCCAGCAATATACACACTGACTGGCAGAGTACGCAATGCTATATAGTGTGGCTGAGCGGTGTACACAGAGTGGCAGTAAACACAATGCTATATAGTCTGGCTGAGCGAGCGGTGTACTACTGTTCCCAGCAGAATCAGAGTGGCAGTAAACAATGGTATATAGTCTGGCTGAGCGGTGTACACAGAGTGTCAGTAAACAATGGTATATAGTCTGGCTGAGCGAGCGGTGTACTACTGTTCCCAGCAGAATCAGAGTGGCAGTAAACAATGGTATATAGTCTGGCTGAGCGGTGTACACAGAGTGTCAGTAAACAATGGTATATAGTCTGGCTGAGCGGTGTACACACAATGCTATATAGTCTGCTATATAGTGTCAGTAAACAATGGTATATAGTCTGGCTGAGCGAGCGGTGTACTACTGTTCCCAGCAGAATCAGAGTGGCAGTAAACAATGGTATATAGTCTGGCTGAGCGGTGTACACAGAGTGTCAGTAAACAATGGTATATAGTCTGGCTGAGCGAGCGGTGTACTACTGTTCCCAGCAGAATCAGAGTGGCAGTAAACAATGGTATATAGTCTGGCTGAGCGGTGTACACAGAGTGTCAGTAAACAATGGTATATAGTCTGGCTGAGCGGTGTACACAGAGTGTCAGTAAACAATGGTATATAGTCTGGCTGAGCGGTGTACACAGAGTGGCAGTAAACACAATGCTATATACTCTGGCTGAGCGAGCGGTGTACTACTGTTCCCAGCAGACACAGAACAGTAAACAGAATGCTATATAGTGTGGCTGAGCGAGCGGTGTACCACTATTCCCAGCAGACACAGAACAGTAAACAGAATGCTATATAGTGTGGCTGAGCGAGCGGTGTACCACTATTCCCAGCAGACACAGAACAGTAAACAGAATGCTATATAGTGTGGCTGAGCGAGCGGTGTACCACTATTCCCAGCAGACACAGAACAGTGAACAGAATGCTATATAGTGTGGCTGAGCGAGCGGTGTACCACTATTCCCAGCAGACACAGAACAGTGAACAGAATGCTATATAGTGTGGCTGAGCGAGCGGTGTACCACTATTCCCAGCAGACACAGAACAGTGAACAGAATGCTATATAGTGTGGATGAGCGAGCGGTGTACCACTATTCCCAGCAGACACAGAACAGTAAACAGAATGCTATATAGTGTGGCTGAGCGAGCGGTGTACCACTATTCCCAGCAGACACAGAACAGTGAACAGAATGCTATATAGTGTGGCTGAGCGAGCGGTGTACCACTATTCCCAGCAGACACAGAACAGTGAACAGAATGCTATATAGTGTGGCTGAGCGAGCGGTGTACCACTATTCCCAGCAGACACAGAACAGTAAACAGAATGCTATATAGTGTGGCTGAGCGAGCGGTGTACCACTATTCCCAGCAGACACAGAACAGTAAACAGAATGCTATATAGTGTGGCTGAGCGAGCGGTGTACCACTATTCCAAGCAGACACAGAACAGTGAACAGAATGCTATATAGTGTGGCTGAGCGAGCGGTGTACCACTATTCCCAGCAGACACAGAGTGGCAGTAAACAGAATGCTATATAGTGTGGCTGAGCGAGGTACACAGAGTGGCAGTAAACAGAATGCTATATAGTGTGGCTGAGCAAGCGGTGTACTACTATTCCCAGCAGACACAGAGTGGCAGTAAACAGAATGCTATATAGTGTGGCTGAGCGAGGTACACAGAGTGGCAGTAAACAGAATGCTATATAGTGTGGCTGAGCAAGCGGTGTACTACTGTTCCCAGCAGTGACACAATGACAGGGGGGACCCTGGCTAGCGTGGCTGGAGCGCGAACTACCCTGCCTGCCTACCCAAAGCTAAACCCACAGACAAATGGCGGAGATATGACGTGGTTTGGGTATTTATTTACCCGAACCACGTGACAGTTCGGCCAATCAGAGCGCGTTCGGGTCCGAACCACGTGACCCGTTCGGCCAATCACAGCGCTAGCCGAACGTTCGGGGAACGTTCGGCCATGCGCTCTTAGTTCGGCCATATGGCCGAACGGTTTGGCCGAGCACCGTCAGGTGTTCGGCCGAACTCGAACATCACCCGAACAGGGTGATGTTCTGCAGAACCCGAACAGTGGCGAACACTGTTCGCCCAACACTACCCTACTGCTGCCTTAAATAGGCAGAAAAACCTTGCCGATGTCCATCTCGTCTCATCTAATACACCTGGTAACAATTCTGGGAATGGGAATACTTTGCAATGCTGGCCTACTTTTAAAAATGGACAAGCCATGTCTCTAGGAGTCTAGCAAGAAGTCAGGACAGTTTACAGCTTCATTCTCTGAAGAAAACTTTGTCTTCATGAATTCCTCAGTTCTCTTCAACATAAAGCTCCAGAGCGCCAACGTCGAGACCATGTAGGTTAAGGAACACATTTTTTTTGTAAAGCTGTAGACCACAATCCTTTGCACTTCTGAATTTGCAATATTTTAGGACCATTTTTTAAGCAAGTTGTTCCATCTAGTTTATATGCTAGTGCTTGGACATTAAAGCTCAGTGTTTGATTTTGCCTTCAAAAGATGATGTTGAGGTTAGGTTGCTAGAGGGAAGAAAAGGACAAAGCTAATCAAAGCTTTCTCCCTGCGAGGGAATTGAACTCTTGGGTCATCCATCACAGCTCAGCACATTGTCTAATGTGCTTGACTACGTTCTTCCTTTAAGGCAGGTGGGTGAATGAGTCGAAGTGCATTCAAACATACCTGGTCTCTGAAGACACAGGAAAATAGAGACAAAAAAAATTCAGGCAATCTCCTTATAGGATTTTTTTTTTTTACACTTTAATATGTCATTTATTTCTTTTAAATAGCTAATTCTGAACCTTTGATCTGGTGGCTCCTGAGAGGTTTCATAATTAATGGAATGAGAATGGAAAGCCTTCGTTAAGTCACCACTGCCTCCGGCAATGTATTCTAGCATGCCATAATAATATCATATTCAACAAGATGTTTCAATTAGTTTTTCCCCCCAATCCTTTAAATGCTGAACATAAACAAATAGATGAGCTCCGAGGCTGTTGAAATTTGCAGGTTTTTCAATACATATTTATTGAGGTGAAGAGCCAACTTTCATTGTGGGAATTGCAAAGGCCTATATATCAGTGCTAAACATTGCTAGGATTCTACCAAACATTGTAACAGCATCTTACGTTGTGCTGTTGTGCCTATAATATCAGGTGTCACAGCTGTAATGTCTTGACTAGAATTGCTAAATTGGCATTCCAATTTTCCTTTCAACTTTCTTTTTTAATGTTATATTTATTATATTTTTAAAATCTTCAGAATCAGATCTGTAGCAATGAAATATTTAGATATCAAAATACTTACCAAATTTTTCAGACTATCAGACACTTTAAAAGTGGGGAGGACAGAGGGGGACACCAGTTTACACAGGGGGACACCAGAAGACACAGGGGGACACCAGAGGACACAGGGGGACACTGGAGGACAGGGGACACAGGGAGACAGAGGAGGACACAGAAGGACCTAATAATTAGTGGGAAAATAAGATGCCCCTGTACCATGGACGTGGGGCATCTCATAGGAAAAGCTTAGTTAAGCTCTTGTAGGCTTGTTAGCTTACTCCTGGCTGATTGTTATTGCTAAAAAAGCACACCACAACAGCTCTTTTGAGAGCTAATCTTGTTCTTGTGATCTGTTTGCGGTGCGTTACACAGTGAGTTTGGTGTGTCAGTGTGAAGCAGAGCTCTAATTACACTCCCTGATTGGTGTATACACATACAAGATGTTTTTAAGCACTTTAGGCCTGCAATTTAGCATTCATTGTGATTTCTGCCCTTAAAACGCTGCTTTGCATCAAATCCAGGGATGAGCAGAGACTACGCCAGTGCGAATTTATGCATCGTAGTTCGCATCTACGCATCGTAGTTCGTAGGTAAAGTTTCAAAACTACACTTCCGAATTTAGGCGTAGTGAAGTACCGCTATGCGTAGCTTACGCCCAGTATGCATAGTTAACATGTGTATTGCGTAGTAAACTACGAATGCGTTACTCGCGTCTAATTTTCCGCGTGCGATTGTATGCTTATAAATTACGCATTGGAAAGGGAAATGTACGCATAGAAGAGTTCCCAGTATAAGCAATTAAAAAAAGAGGAATTTATGCGTAAAATTTTCTGCATATGGGCATAAACATCCGCATACACTATGCTTCACACTACGCGTAAATGCGTATTTTAACGCGTAGTCTACGAATTGCATACAAAGCGAATATTTGATTTCAGAGCCGTAGTTTGGCGAAGCATAATTGCGTAAAACTATGCGTAGTTTCAGCGTAGTTGGCTGACTATGACCATCCCTGGTCAAATCCAGATTTTTCCCTGGGACTTTTGGCGTGTATCCCACTCCGCCATGCCCCCCTCCAGGTGTTAGACCCCTTGAAACATCTTTTCCATCACTTTTGCGGCCAGCATAAATTCTTCTACTTTTCCAAGTTCGCCTCCCCATTGAAGCCTATTGCGGTTCGAACCGAACTTTTGCGGGAGGTTTGCAAACCGAAAATCGGTGTTGGGCGAACATCTAGATGTTCGGGTTCGGGCCGAACAGGCCGAACATGGCCGCGATGTTCGGGTGTTCGACCCGAACTTCGAACATAATGGAAGTCAATGGGGACCCGAACTTTCGTGCTTTGTAAAGCTTCCTTACATGCTACATACCCCAAATTAGCAGGGTATGTGCACCTTGGGAGTGTGTACAAGAGGAAAAAAATATTTGAAAAAGAGCTTATAGTTTTTGAGAAAATTGATTGTAAAGTTTCAAAGGAAAAACTGTCTTTTAAATGTGGAAAATGTCATGTTTCTTTGGACAGGTAACATGCTTTTTGTCGCCATGCAGTCATAAATGTAATACAGAGAAGAGGTTCCAGGAAAAGGGACCGGTAACGGTAACCCAGCAGCAGCAGCACACGTGATGGAACAGGAGCAGGCGCAGGAGGAGAAGGCCATGCTTTTTGAGACACAACAACCCAGGCCTTGCATGAGGACAAGAAGCGTGCGGATAGCATGCTTTTTACCGCCATGCAGTCATAAATGTAATAAAGATAAGAGGTTCAATAAACAGGGACCGGGCGTCAACGCTAACCCAGCAGCAGCAGATGTGATGGAACAGGAGGAGGCGCAGGAGGAGAAGGCCACGCTTTCAGGTGCAACTCAGGCCTTGCATGAGGACAAAAAAATGTGTGCGCAAAGCAATGCAATGAGTAGTTTTCAGGACACAATGGGCTATTCGGAGGAGCTATTCCCACCCCCACAATCTTCTACCTGTGAAAGGTCAATGGAACAGCCACAAATGTTGTGCCCGGATTCACAACCTTTTTCTATGGAAAATGCACCTCGCACTGAAATGCAAGGCGAGGCCGAGGATGAACATGACGTCAACAACTCAACATGACGCAAAATGGGGGCGGAACAGAAAGCTGCTTTCAATGTTTTGAAGGCCTTAATTGCCTCCGGTGGCCAGTTAGATGCATCATTCATCACACCCAAATCCCAGAGCAATATGTGCAGGAATTTGAATCTCAGGAGGTGTACCGAGATCATCTGGACAAGTGACCAAGTGACAAAGTGACCAGTGACAAAGTGACAAAGTGACAAAATGACAAAGTGACAAAATGACAAAGTGAGAAGTGACAAGTGACAAAGTGACAAGTGACAAAATGACAAAGTGACAAGTGACAAAGTGAGAAGTGACAAGTGACAAAGTGACAAGTGACAAAATGACAAAGTGACAAGTGACAAAGTGAGAAGTGACAAGTGACAAAGTGACAAGTGACAAAATGACAAAGTGACAAGTGACAAAGTGACCAGTGACAAAGTGACAACTGACAAAATGACAAAGTGACAAAGTGACAAAGTGACCAGTGACAAAGTGACAACTGAGAGGTTGTTCTGGGGAGCTCCACTGCACTCAGTCGCATATGAGGAGAGGTCTCGTCGGGACTGCTGATCCTCCTCAGCTTGCTCAAAGCCTTGAGGGTTCCTGAAGATCCTCTGCTTGGAGTTCGCCGGGGTTCAGCTTGGTGTCGGGGTCGGCGGCGTCCTCCTCACTCCAACGTGGCAGATCTTCTGTTGAAGGAAAAAAAAAAAAACATTGTTAAAAGTCCAGTACCGCTTCTGAAGGACTCACCAAGAGATGCAGGAGCGCTTCAATCTAGCGCACCATCGCTCGCTGGGTGATGTCCCTGCCTACGCGCTGGAATTCTACGCTGCACATGCTAGCACGCTTTTGCGCAGTGCCGAGGCGCATTCCAGCAGCTAGTAGCTACCAAGCTTCTGTGGATCTGATTGGGCCACCATGTTGGATCTCTGCCAAGTCCTCCAAAATTTTGAGCAATCCACGTTGCGTGACTGAGCAGTGACAACTCTACAGTCAGCATTACAATACCACTGCTGTGTTTACTGAAGAAATCAATGTTGAAGATGGAAACCGCTGGCATGATGCAAGTGGGGGATTCTGAAGATGAAAACGATCAGCGTGATGATACCAACATCAGGCAACCTGCCTCAGGAAATGCTGGTCCCAGCTATGACAAAGAACAGGACGAGGAACAGCTGGAGTTGGAGCAGGAATTGGATGCCCCCACTGCCGAGGGACAGAGCGGTGCACGTTGGACTTCCACAATTTAGCGGGAAAGGACAGCAGAAGAGGAAGAAAGTGATGCTGGTAACGAATATGGTGCATCACAACAATCACAACGCTTACAAGCAGTGCTGCTCGGATACCCCTTTTCAAAATCCGAATCCGATTCGGATCCGGATACCCCGCTATCCGATCCGGGTCGGATATCCGAATTCAATATTTTCCTATCCGAATCCGATTCGGATATCCGACCCCAGTATCCGACCGGATTCGGATATCCGGATTGAAAACCGGAAGTGGCCTTTAAATTGCTTTAAAAAGGTTTGTAAGGGTCAATTAGGCATGTAGCATCATTCTTTTTCAAAGGGGAACACTAATTGATGATGTGGGGACTTAAAATCCCCCCCACAAAAAAAGGCTGTCAAAGGGCCAAGTGCAAAGTGCCAAATGCAAAGGGCCAAGTTCAAAGGGCCAAGTGTCAAGTGCAAAGGGCCAAGTGTCAAGTGCAAAGGGCCAAGTGCAAAGGGCCAAGTGTCAAGTGCAAAGGGCCAATTGCAAAGTGCCAAATGCAAAGGGCCAAGTTCAAAGGGCCAAGTGTCAAGTGCAAAGGGCCAAGTGCCTAATGCAAAGTGCCAAGTTTAAAGGGCCAAGTGTCAAGTGCAAAGGGCCAAGTGCCTAATGCAAAGGGCCAAGTTCAAAGGGCCAAGTGTCAAGTGCAAAGGGCCAAGTGCCTAATGCAAAGTGCCAAGTTTAAAGGGCCAAGTGTCAAGTGCAAAGGGCCAAGTGCCTAATGCAAAGGGCCAAGTTCAAAGGGCCAAGTGTCAAGTGCAAAGGGCCAAGTGCCAAATGCAAAGTGCCAAGGGCAAAGTGCCATGTGCCATGTGCAAAGTGCCAAGTGCCAACATGTGCAAACACGTGCAAAAATGTGCAAAGTGCAAACACGTGCAAACACATGCAAAATTGTGCAAACACGCGCAAACACATGCAAAAATGTGCAAACACGTGCAAAAATGTGCAAACACATGCAAAAATGTGCAAAGTGCAAACACATGCAAAAATGTGCAAACACATGCAAAAATGTGCAAACACGCGCAAACATGCAAAAATGTGCAAAGTGCAAACACGTGCAAACACATGCAAAAATGTGCAAACACGCGCAAACACATGCAAAAATGTGCAAACACATGCAAACACATGCAAAAATGTGCAAACACGCGCAAACACATGCAAAAATGTGCAAACACATGCAAAAATGTGCAAACACGCGCAAACATGCAAAAATGTGCAAACACATGCAAAAATGTGCAAAGTGCAAACACATGCAAAAATGTGCAAACGCGCAAACACATGCAAAAATGCGCAAACACATGCAAAAATGTGCAAACACATGCAAAAATGTGCAAACACATGCAAAAATGTGCAAACACGCGCAAACACATGCAAAAATGTGCAAACACATGCAAAAATGTGCAAACACGCGCAAACATGCAAAAATGTGCAAACACATGCAAAAATGTGCAAAGTGCAAACACATGCAAAAATGTGCAAACGCGCAAACACATGCAAAAATGTGCAAACACATACAAAAATGTGCAAACACGCGCAAACATGCAAAAATGTGCAAACACAAGCAAAAATGTGCAAAGTGCAAACACGTGCAAACACATGCAAAAATGTGCAAACACGCGCAAACACATGCAAAAATGTGCAAACACATGCAAAAATGTGCAAACACATGCAAAAATGTGCAAACACGCGCAAACACATGCAAAAATGTGCAAACACATGCAAAAATGTGCAAACACGCGCAAACATGCAAAAATGTGCAAACACAAGCAAAAATGTGCAAAGTGCAAACACGTGCAAACACATGCAAAAATGTGCAAACACGCGCAAACACATGCAAAAATGTGCAAACACATGCAAAAATGTGCAAACACATGCAAAAATGTGCAAACACGCGCAAACACATGCAAAAATGTGCAAACACATGCAAAAATGTGCAAACACGCGCAAACACATGCAAAAATGTGCAAACACATGCAAAAATGTGCAAACACGCGCACACATGCAAAAATGTGCAAACACAAGCAAAAATGTGCAAAGTCCAAACACGTGCAAACACATGCAAAAATGTGCAAACACGCGCAAACACATGCAAAAATGTGCAAACACATGCAAAAATGTGCAAACACATGCAAAAATGTGCAAACACGCGCAAACACATGCAAAAATGTGCAAACACATGCAAAAATGTGCAAACACGTGCAAACACGTGCAAAAATGTGGAAAGTGCAAACACGTGCAAACACGTTCAAAGTGCCACGTGTTTGCACGTGTTTGCACATTTTTGCACGTGTTTTCACGTGTTTGCACATTTTTGCAGTTTGCTCGTGTTTGCACTTTGCACGTGTTTGCACTGTGCATGTGTTTGCACGTGGCACTTTGCACGTGTTTGCTCGTGGCAGGCAGGCAGCACCTGGCCTGGTGTGTGTACAACACACACACAATCACATAGCAGGCAGCTGCAGCAGCACTGCAGCACACACTCTTAATGTCACATTTATGACATCAATCAAGCAAATGAATGATTTAACTATACTGTAGTGATAGTGAAGGGGTTAATCACTGAACAGCTTAGGTTTATAACTATGTACAGCCCTTTGTAGGGCACCAGCAATGGAGCAGGAGCATGTCTCTCAGGAAGCATTCAGCAAGCCAGGACGATCTGTCTCATCATGGCAGCCCTCCTTATTATACCAGGGGGGCTGGCCAGTGTTCCTTTCTGTGATTGGGAGCCAGGGTTTAGGCTGGGAGGCCTCTGATTGGCTTAATGAGGTCAGGTGGGGCTGGCCACGGTTCCCCTCTGTGATTGGTTTCTGGTGCTTCTGCTGGGAGCCCTCTGATTGGCTCCCATGACGTCTGGACCTCATGCAGTGTTTCACTGGTCCAGATATCCGCGGATATCCGTACTATCCGCGGATATCCGTATAGCCCAGCCAACTATCCGCAGATAGCTATCCGGATACTGGACCAGCTATCCGGAATCCGGATCCGATCGGATAGGCCTAAAAAAGTCGGATATCCGAGTCTATTCGGATATCCGGTATCCTGTTGAGCAGCACTGCTTACAAGAACATGAAGATAGAGGAGTCTGGCAGGACTCTCTGGCACACATGGCTCAATTCATGCTAGACTGCATTGAACGCGGCCCGCGCATTATTCACTATTCATTATTATTCATTATTCTGGAATCTGGACAACACCAATTACTGGGTTTATACCCAGTTTATACAAACACAATGTTAAAAAACTGATTGAAGAAAGTGTCAGACAGGTCAAAAATGGAACAATTCCAGCAGGCCCTTGAGGATGGAGACTTTAGAGAGGAGATTGACATCCTCCTCCTTCTCTAGCCAGTTGTACGCCGACAGACTGACTTCAGCAAACCCAGGAGGACCAGGAGGGCAGCAAAGAACACAAGCTGCTGCTAGTGCCCAAAAGGGAATGGTATTGGCAGTGTCCTTGGAGTGGGAACATTTTCTGACACCCATGCAGCAGCCCACAGAACAGCAATCGGGCAGTTCCACGTCCTCCAACACCAATCGCCTAGAGAAGATGGTCAAGGTCCAGGACTACATGTCAGATGGCGTAGCTGTGTTGAACAATCCATCTGCAGACAGACGGTGAGTGTGACAGGCAGCACAGAAGGACCATGGCAACTCACTCATAGTACCACAGTTTGATAGTGCTGCCCAAAAAATGATATGGATCCGTGGACCCGGGCACTGCAGGCAGTACTGGGAAGTGGGAACGCAGATTTTAGTACCTAAACACACGATACAACATGTTTTCCGGGGTCGGACTCTGAGGCACATACAGATGGTCCCGATCATCATCCTCATCATACAACTCTTCTCCTGAGTCTGACCCACCCACCACCTCTGCCACCCCAACATCCCCAGACACAGACCCCTCATCGTCCTCAACATTAACTTGGGATGCTGGCCTGAGCCCGACCTCCTCCTCCACATCAGGCCTCATCATCTCCTCAATGGCAGCCCTCATTAATCGTTCTGGCGACGGACCGATGGACACAACATTCTCCTCCGGAGAGGGCTGCTGCTGACCACTGGCTGCTGTAGTGGATGTTATAGCTTGCGTGGGGCGTTGGCTGTTGCTGTTGTTGGGAGTGCTGCTCACAGCGGAGGTCTCTGAGGAACGCATGGTGAGCTCATATAGTGGTTGGCGGTGAGTGGAGTATTACTGATCCCAGCAATATACACACTGACTGGCAGAGTACGCAATGCTATATAGTCTGGCTGAGCGGTGTACACAGAGTGGCAGTACACACAATGCTATATAGTCTGGCTGAGCCGTGTACACAGAGTGGCAGTACACACAATGCTATATAGTCTGGCTGAGCGGTGTACACAGAGTGGCAGTACACACAATGCTATATAGTCTGGCTGAGCGGTGTACACAGAGTGGCAGTACACACAATGCTATATAGTCTGGCTGAGCCGTGTACACAGAGTGGCAGTAAACACAATGCTATATATAGCGTGGCTGAGCGAGGTACACAGTGGCAGTACACACAATGCTATATAGTCAGGCTAAGCCGTGTACACAGAGTGTCAGAAAACACAATGCTATATATAGCGTGGCTGAGCGAGGTGCACAGTGGCAGTACACACAATGCTATATTAGTCAGGCTAAGCCGTGTACACAGAGTGTCAGAAAACACAATGCTATATATAGCGTGGCTGAGCGAGGTGCACAGTGGCAGTACACACAATGCTATATTAGTCAGGCTAAGCCGTGTACACAGAGTGTCAGAAAACACAATGCTATATATATAGCGTGGCTGAGCGAGGTACACAGTGGCAGTAAACAATGCTATATATAGTGTGGCTGAGCGAGCGGTGTACTACTGTTCCCAGCAGCGACACACAATGACTGGGGGGGACCCTGGCTAGCGTGGCTGGAGAGCGAACTACCCTGCCTGCCTACCCAAAGCTAAACTCACAGACAAATGGCGGAGATATGACGTGGTTCGGGTATTTATTTACCCGAACCACGTGACCGTTCGGCCAATCAGAGCGCGTTCGGGCCCGAACCACGTGACCCGTTCGGCCAATCACAGCGCTAGCCGAACGTTCGGGGAACGTTCGGCCATGCGCTCTTAGTTCGGCCATGTGGCCGAACGGTTTGGCCGAGCACCGTCAGGTGTTCGGCCGAACTCGAACATCACCCGAACAGGGTGATGTTCTGCAGAACCCGAACAGTGGCGAACACTGTTCGCCCAACACTAATTCCGGCCATCTCTACACATACATCCTTAGCAATTTGCTTTCCTGAATCTTCCATGATTCTGCACCATTGGGCTCTTGGTCTCCTTTTGTCTCTTATATGAACCTGGGGTTGTTACAATTACAGGAACCATCAACATAAGCTATTTCCTTAAAGAGTACCTTAAGTGACATGTGACATGATACTATAGACACGTGTGTGTAGAGTGCCTAGCACACAAATAACTAGGCTGTTGTTTTTTCTTCTCTTTCAGTTAACCATTTAGGTAAGCAAGTGACAGACAGTTTAAAGGCCTCAACTCACTAAGCTTTATCAAACACTTTATCAAACGTTTGATAATTTACCTCTTGGGTAAAATCTAGTTTTGCATTCACTAAGGTGTTATAGATTTATTGAACGTTTTATCGATAAAACATTACATAAATATATAACACCTTAGTGAATTCAAAATTAGATTTTACCAAGAGGTAAATTATCAAACGTTTGATAAAGTGTTTGATAAAGCTTAGTGAACTGAGGCCTTTCTCTCCAGTCGGGACCCAGTCAGACTATAGGTAACCCTCACTGATAAGGAATTACATCCATAAAACTCTTTCCTGGCATAGACCGGCTTCTGATAGCTTCTGACTGCAGGGGATAAATAAAATGGGCCAAAACATTGATTATTATTATTTTAATTTATATAGAGTCAACATATTACGCAGCGCTGTACAATGTATATATATATATCTTGTCACTAACTGTCCCTCAAAGGAGCTCAGAATCTAATCCCTACCATTGCCATATGTCTATATTATGTAGTGTAAGTATTGTAGTCGAGGGCCAATTTTAGGGTTAGCCAATTAACTTATCTGTATGTTTTTGGAATGTGAGAGGAAACCGGAGTGCCCGGAGGAAACCCACGCAGACACGGAGAGAACATACAAACTCTTTGCAGATAGTGCCCTGGCTGGGATTCGAACCAGGGACCCAGCGCTGCAAGGCAAGAGAGCTAACCACTACGCCACCGTGCTGCCCATACAATCATTTATCTTGATACAATCATTTATTTTATCAGTTTATTTTCACTAATGGAAATGGTGGATTGGCATGGTGGATTTTTCATAGATGCATTTATAACTGCTTAGATACATTTTCAAGTTGAATTCTTTAATGTTGTGGATTGATTAAAGGAGATCTTTCTGAACTATCTTAACGGAAACATGATCATTCACTAAAAATTGCATTGTTAATGGTTGCTGTTTCAGTATTTATCCATGAGGCTTTTGTGAACTTGCATCACATATATCATACACCTAAACAAGACAATCAGTTATTAGCTAAAGGGATACTGTAGGGGGGTCGGGGGAAAATGAGTTGAACTTACTCGGGGCTTCTAATGGTCCCCCACAGACATCCTGTGCCCGCACAGCCACTCACTGATGCTCCGGCCCCGCTTCCGGTTCACTTCTGGAATTTCAGACTTTAAAGTCTGAAAACCACTACGCCTGCATTGCCGTGTCCTCGCTTCCCCTGATGTCACCAGGAGCGCACGGCGCAGGCACAGACCATACTGGGCCTGCGCAGTACACTCCTGGTGCCATCAGCAGGAGCGAGGACATGGCAACGCAGGCGCAGTGGTTTTCAGACTTTAAAGTCTGAAATTCCAGAAGTGAACCAGAGGCGGGGCCGGAGCATCAGTGAGTGGCTGCGTGGGCACAGGATGTCTGCGGGGGACCATTAGAAGCCCCGGGTAAGTTCAACTTATTTTCCCCAGACCCCCCTACAGTATCCCTTTAAACACTACCCAATAGTCTTTACCAAACTTTATGGCCCGTACTGCCCCTATTCACTACTCCAATCTGTGTTTCAAAAGTTCTTCATCTCCTATCCGGCCCCCATATGTCCCCAGATGTAAACAAGAGTAGTAGAGTGTTGTACCGTGTTAGCTATCAGTAAAAGCAAGGAATTTTGAATCAGGATGATATCATTTATTGGCTAACTTAGAGCTGAATAAACAGTAAGCTTTTAGCTAATAATAAGCCTTCGTCTGACTTGGTTCAGAACCGAGGAACCAAGTCTGACAAAGGCTTATTATTAGCCGAAAGCTTACTGTTTATTCATCTCTAAGTTAGCCAATAAATGGTATCCTCCTGATTCAAAACTCCTTGCATGCAAAGTCAACATTCCAAAGAGTCATTATTGGCATCTGTCGGGGTGTTTTGGCAAGATGCTGTAGCCTCTGTCAGCTCATAATTCAACTCATGAGGATTCAACTCTTGTCTGCATGATTAGCAGTTCTGAGCGACCATGGGGGAAGGGGGGGGGGGGGGGAATTAAAAAGAAATACTGCACTTCAGATAGTAAAAGAAACACCACTTTATTAGAAACGGTTAAAAAAAGCTACTTTTTTTTTTTTTTTGCAAAAAGTCTTATAAATCACCCGACCTTGGATTCGGTGCTGTGCTGCTTCAAGGCTGTAATAATAATTCTCTCTGGCATTGTATTGTGTTTTATAATAATACTTTTGTCTTTAAAGCTATAATGCAAATCATCTCGTTTTCTTGCTTGTCTCCTATCTCATTCAAACATGGGTGGTTTGTCAGTTTGCTAGAGAGAGTGTATGAAACATGTTCAGTTGACAATGTTTAAAAAAAAATACACATTAACCACTTGTGGACCAGAGGTTAATATCCCCCCCCCCCTCCCCCCAGTGACCGGGCCATTTTTTACAATTACACACTTCATAATTTGAATGGTGTATTGCTCGGACATACAACACAGCACCCACACGATTTCTACCTCCTTTTCTTCTCACAAATAGAACTTTCTTTTGGTGGTGCCCCCCCCCCCCCCCAAATTGGCTATACACTATGATACATACACTACAAATTACACACAGAGGCACATGCCTAGGTCAGGGATTAGATTGTTAGCCCCTCAGAGGGACAGTTAAGTGGCAAGGCGATACTCTGTGCAGCGCTGTGTTAGACGTCAGCGCCATATAAATACATTTCCGATTATAAACAAAGAAACCAGCCTGCCAGCGCTGATCAGCCACTGGCAGGCTGATCTCTGTGCCCCGTGGTGTTTTCAGATAGGATCTCGTGCGAGCATGAGCTCCCGTGTATTCCCGCTTCTTGCGAGATGCTGAGGAACAAAAAAGCCACTCTGAGGCCGCCAATCTGCGTTAGGCGGTCACAGCGGCAGCATGGTTAAAGAACAATTGAAGTGGGAAGAATGTGGAGGATGCAACATTTATTTCCTGTTAAACAATACCAGTTGCCTAGCTGTCCCGCTGATTTTTTGGCTGCAGTCATGTCTGAATAACACCAGAAACCTGATTTGCATATGCTTGTTCAGGGTCTATGACTAAAATTATTAGAGGCAGATCATCAACAGGATCGGAGCAGGTAATTTTGGCGCCTGGCACTCAGCATCGAGTGCCAAAGCTGGGTGCCACCATAGCACTAGTGCTATACTACGCAAGGGTAAATCGGGGTTCCAGCAATCGCCAGACCCCAAATTACATATCCCTGTGAGTTGCTACTCAGGGTGGAAATAATATTTATTGCTGTCGTGGGATATGAGCGGCAGCAGGCTGAGCCGTCATTCTGCCTCCCCTGCACCCAGCTCACCAGGAGTAGGACAATACATACACCAACAGGACTACCTGGCAAACGGCATTGCTTAAAAGGAAATAAATATGGCAGCCTTCATATCGCTCTAGCTTCAGTTGTCCTATAAAAGGTACATTTCCCAAACAGTATCTCCACTAAATATCCAGTGCAATGAATGATACATCATGGACTCTTCTTTAAATCCAAACTTGGTCAAATTTTGATCTTAACTTTAGACAGTTCCAACATCTTTATTAAGTGACCTCCCTCTAACCTTGGGCCGCATTTTTTTTTTGGGGGGGGAGGGACTCCCTGATTCCTAAATCTTAGCCAGTTTTGAAAGCTAACAACAGTGACAAAGGTCAATTGGGCGCTGGCGGTGCTTCGGTAAAATGGGTGCCGCATAGACCTCAATACGGCACACATGGGTCATTTGGGTGACTGTGGCACCTGCTGAATATTGGAATTCAGCATACAGATATTGACAGAAGGTGATATTAGTGGTAAAGGCATCACTGATATCTGTTGAGATTGCAGCTGGGGGGAGGGCCAGGTATGTTAGGTATTTGTAGAGAGGGGATAGTGTGAGAAATAGGTTTAGCTTTAGTGATAGTACAATATCAATAAGAATTACCAGTATTCTACTATGGAATTACTCATTGCCCAATATTAGAAAACCATCATTTACTGATATTCTACAAGCGGCTTACCCAAATAACCAAATTATTACTTCACATTTTTTTAGATTTACGCCACAACAGAATATTTTTTAAATAACGATCGATGTTTGGGTATTCTGGGGACAAAATGACTCTTCAGAATAAAGTCAGCCTGGAAAAACGGGAACAAGTTGCTGCCTTAATTAAAGTCTAATCACTTGAAAAAAAAACTCCAGTTTTTCAATTAAATCCCTTTGCAATATAAAAAAAATTAATTTCCCCACGCTGTAATAAATGTTACAAGTTCCACCAGTTTACTGGGAAAAAAACAAATTGTTTGAGATGAATGTTTGTGATGACTAATAAAACAGAACATTGAGTTAAAAAAAAAATCGTTATCAGAATGGTAGCGTAGGAATTATAATCAAGCTAATTAATAAATAAAAGCCATGATACATTATTTCTCTGACAATTAAGAAGAAATTATTTGTGCGAACAATCTGTGTGGCAGTTGTACTCATTTGACTACAAAAATGAACTTGAATGCCTTCTGGCATAACACCTCTCGTCCTTAAGCTAATGCAGATGAACTTGATGGCACCCTAGCAATAACGCTGCGTTCTTACCAAGAGGATCAAAACAAGAGACTGTAGACAGAAAAGTGAAACAGTGACATTATTAAAACTGTAGGGGCCGACCATCTTGGGCGCCACAGGGAAATCTGCACTTGCACAGTTGGTCCTTTGAAACACATATCTGGCGTAATGAGCGTGGTCGAATAACTTTCTTACTGCTAAGGAATTTATTGCAAATTGAGTCATTAATCTCCTTTATAATGCTGATGTTTATCAACTCGGTGTTCATGCTGGTAGCAATGGCCCTTAATTTGCAAGTTATGCAATTAGACCGAAGTTATTTAGCATTAAAATAAAAGTTTGCCAGGATATTCTGACATCGGTTGTCTGAAGCTAAGATGGTAGAATATTACCGGATGTTTCTGGCTGCTCCTGGGCTTGCAATGTTAAAAAGAAACTCTAAACAAATAATTTATTTTAACTTAAGTGCAGGGAAAAGAAAGAATGTATGTTGGGGTTCCATCTTTATCAAGATTTTGCACACTCTCACCAGCTTTTAGTGAGCTAAGAAGAGGCTAGGCCAAAAGTGAGTGCTAACTTAATGTGATTGCAGCTTCAACAGGGACATTTAAAAGTGATAGACCCTAACATAAACATTTTCATGAAAGTTATGTTCTTGAAAAAAACAAAATAATTTAAAGAGAGTCTGAAGCGAGAATCAATCTCGCTTCAGACCTCATAGATAGCAGGGGCGTGTGTGCCCCTGCTAAACCGCCGCTATCCCGCGGCTTAACAGGGGTCCCTGATCCCCCAAATCCCCTCGTTTCAGCGCGGGAGCGCTTCCTGGTTGGGGCAGGGCTATCTCTGCCTCTCCCCCACCCCTCTCAGTCTTCCTTCACTGAGAGGGGCGGGGGAGAGGCAGAGATACGCGCTGACAGACGCGTGTGGGGCAGGGCTGCGGCGCTGATTGACGCGACTGGAGGCAGGGCTGCAGCCATTAGCCCTGCCTCCAGGACCGACCAAGTCTGCGACCAAGTGTCGCAGTGTGGGGTTTGGGGGTGAAGGGACCCCCATTTAGCGGCGCTATAGCGGCGGTTTAGCAGGGGCACACGTGCCCCTGCTAACCATGAGCTCTGAAGCGAGAATTATTCTCGCTTCAGAGTCTCGTTAAGTCAATAGTACAAAAACAGGGTATCATTGCATTGTCAGTTAGTCCTAAAATGGCTCATTCTAGGGCTAACTGTCAATGTTCAATGCAGTTTTTTCAACTTACATTTTCTATGCATATTCCCGATGAAGCCCCTCTATTAGGAGGCAAAACATATTAGAAATGGGGAGGAGAAGTTTATACAAGAAAAAAGTTTTCTTGTTAGCTTAAAATAATACTTGGGGAGCAAATTAGGGGTATGCAATTCTACACTCTTTGGGTTGCATGTGATATACAGTATTATTGTGTCACAGATTACATTTAGAGTTTTATCCACTGATACTGATTAGTTATTCTGAGAGTAGTTTGGGTAGTAAATATACCCCCATTTGTGTAATATATTCCTTGAATATCTCCCCGTTTGTGCCCATTTTAGCCACTTGTGTGGTTGAAGATGGTATATCAACTTCCTGCAGGACTTCAGTTCCTGCCCAGGGACATAGATATTCATCTTCTGCCATGCAGGCCTGTGGCCAAAGAGTAAAATTACACCTACATAACTTTTTTTTTATAATAATAAATACCCATACCAATAATATTAGCCCCTTACCTCTCTCATAGTTACCCAAATAAAACATTTGCAAACAAAAGGCAATTACAAAATACATAAATAGTTACATTAGGGACTGAACTTTTTTAATATGCTTGTCAAGAGGCTATATTACTGTTATTTCTGAAAATATGGACTTGTAATTAGTGACGGACGCAAAACAGAAAAAAATCACCTTTATTTCCAAATAAAATATTGGCGCCATACATTGCACTAGAGAAATATTTTAAACGTTGCATTAGCTGGGACAAATGGGCAAATAAAATGTGTGGGTTTTAATTACAGTAGCATGCATTATTTTAAAACTATAATGGCAAAAAACTGAGAAATAATGATTTTTTTTCTTATATTTGACATTAAAATGCATTTAGAATAAAATAATTCTTAGCAAAATGTACCACCCAAAGCAAGCCTGATTGGTGGCAAAAAAACCCAAGATATAGAAAGTTTTGTTGTGATGAATGGCGATAAAGTTATTGGCGAATGAATGGAAGGAGCGCCGGCAGGTGAATATTGCTCTGGTACAGAAGGGGAAAAACCCCTCAGTGGTGAAGTAGTTAAAGGAGAATAATTAAAGTTATGTTTTATAGGCAGTCAGCTTACCTAGTAGGCAAGTGCTATAGTGTGCTATACCAAGAAGCAACCAATGAGAAGAAGACAAAGCCTCTGTTTCTCTACTTCCAATATGAGATCAGAGTCACACCATAACTGGCCATTAGTTTTTGTCAATCAGTACCTTAACTTACATTGGTAGTTGCCAATCAAAGACTTTCTTTTCCCTGATAACTCGCTTCTGGATATTGCAGATTCTTGCTCTGTCCACAGCCCTCCCCCCATTGAGGGCCGGCGCTACCATAGAGGCAAAGGGGGCAACTGCCCCAGAGCCCTGACCTCTGCTGAGGCCCCCGCAGCACCGACCCTGCTATATTCCGCCTGCTCCCACACTCGCACTTCTCCCTGGGGCCCTACAAGTATAACAGCAGCCATAATTACCTATTAGTCCCAGCGGGTGAGCGGACAGGAAGCGCCTGCACTCTGCTGTCTCTCTCCCACTCTATGACCCGGCATGTCATGTGTAAACATGCGCCGGGTCATAGAGTGGAAGGGAGACAGCGTGTCTCAGAGTGCAGCCCCTGCCCGTCTGCTCACCTGCCGGGACTAATAGGTAATTATGGCTGCTGTTATACTTGCAGGGCCCCGGGGAGCAGAGGGGTAATGGCGGGAAGGGGCTGACCCAAAGGTACAGTTTGCCCCAGGGTCACAGGGCCCCTTAAACCGGCCCTGCCCCCATACACATCAGAAATATATTGCTCATAACTATGTCATGGCGGTATATTGTTATTATTTTTGCAAGAAAGGACTTGTAATTAGTGATGGGCGCAAAAATGAAAAAAATACACTTTATTTCCATATAAAATATTGTCGCCATACATTGTACTTGGGACATCATTTAAAGGTTGTAATAACTGGGACAAATGGGCAAATAAAATGTTTGGCTTTTATCCACAGTAGCATTTATTATTTTAAAACTATAATGCCGAAAAACTGAGAAATAGGTTTTGTTTCCATTTTTTTCTTATTATTCCCATTAAAATGCATTTAGAATAAAACAAATCTTAGCAAAATGTACCCCCCAAAGAAAGCCTATATGGTAGCGAAAGAAAACCCCAAAACAAGCTATAGATATTTTTATTGTGATAAGTAGTGATAAAGTTATTGGCAGATGAATGGGAGGAGCGCTGACAGGGAAAAATTGCTCTGGTCCATTAGGCATATCTTTTAGAGCAGATAATTGAGTTCAGGTCTGCTTTAAGGAAGAGATTAAACCTATGCAATGGGGAAGAAAGGGGAGGAGTTTCATCCAATGAGCATTACAGAGGAATAAGAGAGTGGGCTGGTATATTCTAAGGTTCTTTTATTCTTTTCTGGAGTTTAGCGATAACGCCAGACAATGATTTGTGCTTCACTTGCTGCCTCTTTACAAATGCTAATTCTTTTCTGCTGAAGAGGAAAGCAGTTCTGTGCAGTCACGCCTTCTCCTACCCGAGACAGCTGCCTCTCCCGCCTACTGCCTACCCCATAGAAAATCAAACAGGCATCAAAAAGGAGCCCAAGCAGCAAAAAAATCTTATCTGAATGAAGAAGCAATCCTCCCAAACACAGCCTATCTTTATCCGTAGCGTATATTTTTATCTGAATGGAAAAAATACTCACATAGACTTGTGCTTGCCGTTCATTCCAGTTCATTTCTTACCTATTGAGTTTATTGTATTTATTACTATACATTCACTGTACTATACATTCACAATACATACATTGGCCCTAGGCTACAATATAGACAGGACTGGATCTACATCACAGGAGCCTATAGGCACAGATGTCCTGGCACCTCAGACTCCACCCTCCATGCATGCAGGCCCAGATTTACATCACAGGAGCCTATAGGCACAGATGTCCTGACACCCTAGACTCCGCCCTCCATGCACCTACAAACCCCCTACCGCACCACAAGTGTGCTGGCTGTCCCAGCTGTCACTTTCCCATTACTTCCCTTGCCAGTCATTGGTAGCTACAGGCTTAGCATTAGGTACCCAGAGGTACCTTCAGTGTTAAGTAGCCAGTGGTTGGACTCATCAGAGGGACATAAGGAGGGAGGCATTAGGGGAGGGATGTGAGCCGCCTTTCCATCATTAGGCGCCTGTAGGCATGTGCCCATAGTGCCTGATGGTAAATCCAGCCCTGAATATAGACATGTGCTTACGGTAGGATTAGATTGTCAGCTCCTCTGAGGACAGTCAGTGCAGTGCTGCTCGGATACCCCTTTTCAAAATCCGGATCCGATTCGGAATCGGATACCCAGATATCCGATCCGGGTTGGATATCCGATTTCAGCATTTTCCAATCCGAATTCGAATCGGATATCTGACCTAAGTATCGGGGGTATCCGGCCAGATTCGGAAATCTGGATAGAAAAACCGAAAGTGAAATTGCATTAAAAAAGGTTTTTAGGGTAAATGAGGCATGTATCATCATTATTTTTAAAGGGAAACACTAATTGATGATGTGGGGACTTAAAATCCCCCCTAAAGAAAAAAATGGCTGTCAATTAACATCAGGACTAGGTTCCAGACAGCGGCCGTGCAGCCCACATTGTGTCGAAAGTCCAACCGTACAACTGGGAGATGGCAGTTTTCAGCCAAGACACCTCCAAAAAATTACGCAGCAATTGTGTTTTGGGTTAAATATAGGTGGTATCAGTGGCCTGTGGCACCCTGGCCTGGCGGTGGGAGCTGCACAGGCAGCAGGAGCAGGGCAATGCAGCAGCAGGTGTAACATGTGCCAGGAGCATGCCAGACGTGGCACGTGGCAATTGGCACTTAGCACGTGTCACGTGGCACTTGTCACGTGGCACTTGTCACGTGGCACTTGTCACGTGGCACTTGGCATGTGCCAAGGGCCACGTGACACGTGACACGTGCCACGTGACACATGCCAAGTGTGTTCCGGTCTGTGATTGGTTGCTAGGG
Source organism: Hyperolius riggenbachi (assembly GCF_040937935.1). Classification (NCBI taxonomy): domain Eukaryota; kingdom Metazoa; phylum Chordata; class Amphibia; order Anura; family Hyperoliidae; genus Hyperolius; species Hyperolius riggenbachi. Next base: position 495,999,125 of record NC_090649.1, read on the forward strand.
ATTCTGCTGGGAGCCCTCTGATTGGCTCAATGATGTCATCTTCTTAGTTGCAGTATTCGGATCCGGATATCCGCCTAATATCCACGGATATCCGCGTTATGCGCCCAAATATCCGCAGATAGCTATCCGGATTAGTCCCAGGTATTCGGAATCCGAATCCGGTCGGATAGCTGAAAAAAAGGTTGGATATCCGGGATATCTGTAATCTGGATGAGCACCATTAGTGACATGACTATGTACCATGTAAAGTGCTGCAGAAGATGTCAGGGGATCACCTGATAGGCATACATTTATAAAATTTGCGAGCTGATTTAGCTGCAAATGATAAATAACTATTTAATTGCGTCAAACAATAAATAACTATTTAATTGTGGTAGTAGAATAATAACAGATATATTACAACCTGATCCATATTGTGAAACATCAGGAATAATCTATATATATAATAGAGTAAGTGCCTCAACCTTCAAACAAGAAGAAGAAGTAGAGCCCTGCCCCCAGGGCCGGTCTAAGCAAGAAGAAGAAGTAGCGCCCTGCCCCCAGGGCCGGTCCAAGCAAGAAGAAGGGGCTGGTCCAAGCAAGAAGAAGAAGTAGTGTCATATCAAACCAAGGGCAAAGAGGGATAATTTGCATATTCAGTAGTAGTGCATTGTGGGTAACCACAAATGTTCACTTATAGCTGAATTATTGCAGATTTGCTTCTGTTTTAAGAAGGAAAATTACACCATGCTTTGATTTTTTAGTAGGAGGGCTTTTTGGTCTCTTTTATCCTAATATACATTATTAATAGTTTGGGTCACCCTGAGCTGCTTGGTTACTCTGTTGTACTGGTCCAAGCCCTATCTCATACAGCCTTATCAATCCCTGGCATGCACTGATGAGGACCAAATGTCTGAAATAGGCTGTGAAATGTGGGTTTGATATGACTGTGTAAAACTTAAAGCTATAGGCTTGCTTGACTTACCAAGGGTGAAAAGCAATAATTTGCATATTTAGTAGCAGTGCATTGTGGGTAATCACAAATGTTCACTTATAGCTGAATTATTGCAGATTTTCTTCTGTTTTAAGAAGGCAAATTACACCAAGCTTTGCTTTTTTTAGTAGGAGGTCTTTTTGGTCCCTTTTATCCCCCTATACATTCTGAGTGGTTTGGGTCACCCTGAGCTGGTTGGTTACTCTGTTGTACTGGTCCAAGCCCTAGATCATACAGCTATATCAATCCTTGCCAGCTACAGATGAGGACCAAAAGTCTGAAACAGGCTGTCACATGTGGGTTTGATATGGCTGTGTAACACTTAATGCTATAGGCTTGCTGTACACCAGTGGTTCTGGATGCTTGCTTGGCTTACTAAGGGTGAAAAGGAATTATTTGCATATTTAGTAGCAGTGCATTGTGGGTAACCACAAATGTTCACTTATAGCTGAATTATTGCAGATTTCCTTCTGTTTTAGGAAGTCAAATTACACCAAGCTTTGCTTTTTTTAGTAGGAGGGCTTTTTGGTCCCTTTTATCCCCCTATACATTCTTAGTAGTTTGGGTCACCCTGAGCTACTTGGTTACTCTGTTGTACTGGTCCAAGCCCTAGCTCATACAGCCGTATCAATCCCTGCCATGTACTGATGAGGACCAAAAGTCTGAAACAGGCTGTCTACATGTGGGTTTGATATGACTGTGTAAAATTTAAAGCTATATGTTTGCTATACACCAGTGGCTCTGGATGCTTGCTTGGCTTACCAAGGGGGGAAATGGGTAATTTGCATATTTAGTAGCAGTGCATTGTGGGTAACCACAAATGTTCACTTATAGCTGAATTATTGCAGAGTCCCTTCTGTTTTAAAAAGGCAAACACCAATACAGTGTGCGGCATTGCAGGAAGTGACGACAGTGGAACGCACGATGGAACACGGAAGAGGTGAGTCATCCCCGCCCGCTGCCTCTTACTAATAGTGCGGGCTGCTACTGTGCTTAAGCAGGAGGGGGAGCGCACATGGGGGACCCAGGTGAGGGGGGGGGGTTCCTGCTGAGCTTAAGCTGGAGGTAGAGCACACATGGGGGACCCAGTTGAGGGGGGGTACAACCCCCCTCCCTGCCGCTGTGCCCAATACCCCCTTCCTGCCCTCTTATGCGGCGTATGCTACGCTGCGGGTCGGCTAGTTGCCTATATTTCAATATAACCTAACCTCTCCATACTCTCACTCAGAACCCTGGCTGTGTCTAACCATAGGACCACCCCTGGTGGTGCCTAGCCTTAATACAATCCCCTGGTTGTACCTAACTCTAAATCCCCCTTGGTGGTTCCTAACCCTAAAACCCCATTTATGGTGCTTAACCCTAAGACCGACTTGGTGGTGGCTAAACCTAAGACCCCTCTACCTGCTGACATCTAAACCTAAAAACCCCTAGGTGTTGCCTAACCCTAAGACCCCCCTGGTGGTGCCTAACCCAAAGACCCCCTGGTGGTGCCTAACCCTTAGAATCCCCTGGTGGTGCCTAACCCTTAGACTCCCCTGGTGGTGACTAACCCTTAGAATCCCCTGGAGGTGCCTAACTCAAAGGTCCCCCCTTGTGGTGCCTAACCCTTAGAATCCCCTGGTGGTACCTAACCCTTAGACTCTCCTCCCTGGTGGTGCCCAAACCTAATACCCACTTGGCGGTGCCTAACCTTAAGACCCCCCCAATTCCTGTTAACAATAATGCAATAAATAACAATTTAATCGCAGCCGCCCACTAAATAGCACCACAGCTAACAATAATACGATAAATAACAATTTCACCCATTTTTGGCCGTTCCCTCAGGCATGCCGGTTATTTGAGACTTCCAGGGTGTCTGGGTTTCAGATAACGGGCAGTTTGCTGTTATAATGTGTATTTGGATGTGTGGTGAATGGCTCCGATGCATCTTTTAGGCGATGCCGTGTTTCACGCTGGTTTTCATTGTTAACCTTTCTACGACTGCGTCACACCGATGGGCGTGATCGTGGTGGCAGTCCTAGGACCGCCTAACTCCAATTGGCATCAAGTCCTGGGGTGGGGTTTTGCAGGAGATCATCTCCACTCCACTCCGTCATCAGTCTCCCAGCGGCGATTGCCGCTAGGAGACAGGAGGCAAAATCGCCATCTATTTACAAATTACAGCACTGCGATCTATGGCAGCACTGTTCTGGGGACAGCCGTGTGACAGGGCTGCCACCACTGGAGGCAAGTAAGTTATCCGCTGACCGCTGTTATAGGGTGAAGCCTATGACAGCTGATCCCGCTGATTGGCTGGCGGAAGGATGGAGGGAGGATTAGGAAAAAAACCAACAAAATTTATTGTAAAAAAAAAATATATATATATATATATATTTATTAAAAAATAAATAAACATCCTGGGAGCAATCATAGCCCACCAACAGAAAGCTCTGTTGGTGGGCAGAAAAGGGGGGGGGATCACTTGTGTGCTGAATTTTAACCTATTTTGGTTCCTGGACGTAGTTTCTACGTCCAGGAACCATGCGCGCTACCGCGCTCCCCCGCGGCCGATCGTGCGCGTGCACGCGCACTCCCGGCCGCGGATTCGGTAGCCAAGGAATCAATGTATCGGGCTATGGTGCCCGATCATTGATTCCTCTCCCCCGCTGAAAAAGCGACAGCTTCTCTCGGAAGCTGAGCTTTTTCTGGCCGTCTCCTTCCCGATACGTCACTCTAGGCGCGTGCTACGCTTAGAGTGACGTCATGTAAACAAACTCATGGCTGCCATCTTGTGGCCAAAAAGTAATACTACACCAGAAAAAAAAAAAAGAATTAACACACATTTACATAATAAATCTATTGTTTACCTCCCACCCTCCCAAAAGTACCCAAATAAAATGTTTAGTATAAAAAAAAAAAACATTACAATAAAAAAAAAAAAACATGTAAATATTTACCTAAGGGTCTAAACTTTTTAAATATCAATGTAAAGATGAAATATTTCTATATTTTTTTTTTATTTTAAACTTGTAAATAGTGATAGATGCAAAATGGAAAAAATGCACCTTTATTTCCAAATAAAATATTGTCGCCATACATTGTGATAGGGACATAATTTTAATGGTGTAATAACCGGGACATCTGGACAAATACAATACGCGAGTTTTAATTATGAAGGCATGTATTATTTTAAAACTATAATGGCTGAAAACTGAGAAATAATGAATTTTTCCATTGTTTTCTTATTCTTCCTGTTAAAATGCATTTACAGTAAAGTGGCTCTTAGCAAAATGTACCCCCCAAAGAAAGCCTAATTGGTGGCGGAAAAAACAAGATATAGATCAGTGCATTGTGATAAGTAGTGATAAAGTTATAGGCTAATGAATGGGAGGTGAACATTTCTCACGTGAAAACGACGGAACCTAAATGGGTTAAGGTCCTATAACAAGCTGCAGTGCCTAATTAGTAAAAAATGGCCTGGTCACTAGGGGGTTTAGGCCTGTGATACATGTTTTTTAAAGTAATTGACAGGTTTTATACCGTCATATAGGCTCTGAATAATTTGCGCTGTTGCTATGAAATCAGAATACTGAAATAGTTGAATCAACAAATAGCAGAGCTGATAAAGGCGTGGACTATCCGCTGACCTACTTAAATACGAAGCAGCAATTAAAATGTTTTTCCCTCCTCTACGCATTGTCGTCTTATTCAATATTAGTGGATAGTGAAAGCAGCTATACAGCTCAGTCATATCTGTGGCCTTATCTGCCTCTCTCTGATCTGATTTTACACTGCAATTAAAAATCTACTTTTTATGATAGTTACATAGTTTTCAAATAATTTCAACTACATGGCTGTTTTAAAATAAATAAATATATAAATCTTTTCAAATCTGTTTTAATTATCTGTTGGTTGGATAGCTCCCTGTTTGATTCGCTGGCCATTTGATCGAGTAAGTAAGTACTGTATATACTCGCATATAAGCCTAATTTTCCAGCATAAAAAATGTTCTGAAAAGTTGCCCCCTCAGCTTATATGCGGGTCAGTGGAGCAGCATGGATGGTGGAGAAGGTTTTGTTACTGGAAGAGGAGTGTAAGGATAGTGCACTAGTCATCCTGCTCTTGCCAGCTGGCTCCCTGCTGTGTCCGTACCCCCGTCCCCTGCAGAATGGTGTGCAGAGTGCGCTGCTCAAGACTTTCTGTGTCCCCTGGCTTGTGGAGCGGAGCATGCAAGCAACGTGTCAGCGGTGCAATGATCGGGGATTCTTCCTGTGTGGCAATCGCTGTGTCTCATATCTGTGATGCCATCTAGTGGTGTCTTGAGACTCAGCTGTATCATCTTTGGGGCCCATTTGGCTATGGGGAGGGGGCTGACTTGTACTGGGGAAACATCTGGCTACTGTGGGGATGGCTATATTGGGATGGGGGCTTATACACTAGTCAATCACTTTTCCCCTGGTTTCTGGATGAAAAGTGGGTACCTCGGTTTATACAGTGGTCGGCTTATATGTGAGTGTAAGTTCTTTGGGTTGGTGAATCCAAATGCATTTTTTTGCCCGAATTGCATATAAATGAATTGTGCCGATTTTAAAAGCAAATCCCCCATGCATGCTAGAATAAAAAAAAATTGCTAGATGTGTTAAAGAACAAGCGACACCCATGCTAACCTAGAAATAAAAAACACATATATAAGTAGATAAATACTACTTCTACTTACATAACATATGTATTGCACTGTCCATGTTATGATTTCTGTGGATCTTATAAAGGAAAAGCAGAGAATCCTATTCTAGGCAGTTTCCACCTTGGTTACCTCTGAATGAAGCTAATCCTGACATAATTTCCTCCCTCACTCTTTTTTCTCCTCTTACTAATTGTGTGTTCGTTACCCGCCCTCCTGCCAGAGTCTTCAGACACTCCCACCGAGGTCTATACTAGAAAGTGCACTGTCTTATGTCATAAGAAGGAGGGGAGGAAAATAAAGGGAAGAGTAGGAATATATTATAGATAAAAAGATCCCCCAGCATGCAACTGTTTGGCAATTAAAGGGCCAGTTTCTCCTAAAGTATGTGATAACTCCAAACTATACCAGCAGAAAAAGTGTTTAAAGTTTTGAATGCAGGATTAGCATCTTTACCACTTAATACTTTCAGACCAGTTGCTGTTGAAAGTTGATTTTTATGGTGCCAATCCCGCTTTGAAGTGACACTGAAGCAAAAAAAAAAAAACTTATTAAATAATGAATTCTATGTGTAGTAAGGATAATAAAGAAAACATTAGTAGCAAGGAAAAAAATCTCATATATTTTGAGTTATATAATTTTTTTATTTTTTTTAGTGCTTTAGAAAACAGAACTGTCTTTAAACCAAGTTGGGTTGGAGAGCTCAAAAAAGCTCTTTTGCATAGAAAACAACCGAAGTTTCTTAACCACTTAAAGGGACTCCGAACAGTGCAGAAACTATGAAAAGATGCATATCATTTTAAAGCTCTCTTTCTCCTCTTTCCAATGATATATAAACCCCGCCCTACGCCTTTTAGTTTTTGCTGTTTTCGATCAAAATTGCAAACTAAAAAGTGTAGGGCGCCCATTTAGGTGTCATTAGAAAGAGGAGAAAGAGAGCTTTAAAATGATATCCATCTTTCCATAGTTACATTGTATTACACAGGGCGACTTTTTCCTAAAGTCAGCAGCTCCATTCTGCTGAAAAAGTCGCCCTGTGTAATACAATGTAACTATGGAAAGATAGATATCATTTTAAAGCTCTCTTTCTCCTCTTTCTGGCGACACCTAAATTGTCGCCCTACGCGTTTTAGTTTTCTCTATTTTCGCGATCGAAATCACAGCCGCTGCAATTTCGATCGCAAAAATAGCGAAAACTAAAAGGCGTAAGTTGGCGGTTTATTTATCATTGGGAAGAGGAGAAAGAGAGCTTTAACCCTCTGGGGGATAATCCCGAGCTGAGCTCGGGGGAAGCCGCCACAGAGGATTTCACAGGCCCTGGTGGGCCGATTTGTATATTTTTTTTTTGTTGCATGCAGCTAGCACTTTGCTAGCTGCGTGTATATACCGATCGCCGCCGCTCCGCGCTGATTCGCCGCTACCCGCCGTGCCACGCTGCTCCCCCCCCAAGACCCCGTGCGCAGCCTGGCCAATCAGTGCCAGGCAGCGCTGAGGGGTGGATCAGGACTCCCTCTGATGTCACGACGTCGTTGACGTCGATGACGTCATCCCGATCATCGCCATGGCGACGGGGGAAGCCAAACAGGAAATCTGAACGGGATTTCCTGTTTGCTTTGATTGCCGGAGGAGATCGGAGGGGGTGGGGGGATGCCGCTGCACAGCGGCTATCATGTAGCTAGCGCTAGGCTAGCTACATTATTAAAAAAAAATAATAATTAAAAAAAATGTGCTGCACCGCCCCCCTGCCGATATTATTGTATCCCCCAGGAGGTTAAAATGATATGCATCTTTCCATAGTTTCTGCACTGCTCGGACCGCAGTCTTTTCACCCCTTAAGGACCAGAGCCTTTTTTTCCATTCAGACCACTGCAGCTTTAACGGTTTATTGCTTGGTCATACAAACTACTATCTAAATGAATTTTACCTCCTTTTCTTGTCACTAATACAGCTTTCTTTTGGTGTTATTTGATTGCTGCTGTGATTTTTAATTTTTATTATATTCATCAAAAAAGACATGAATTTTGTCAAAAAAAAAACCATTCAGTGTACAGTACAGACCAAAAGTTTGGACACACCTCCTCATTCAATGAGTTTTCTTTATTTTCACGACTATGAACATTGTAGATTCACACAGAAGGCATCCAAACTATGAATTAACACATGTGGAAGTATAGTACATAACCAAAAAGTGTAAAACAACTGAAAATATGTCAAATTCTGGGTTCTTCAAAGTAGCCACCTTTTGCTTTGATTACTGCGTTGCACACTCTTGGAATTCTCTTGATGAGGTTCAAGAGGTAGTCACCTGAAATGCTCTTCCAACAGTCTTGAAGGAGTTCCCAGAGATGCTTAGCACTTGTTGGCCCTTTTGCCTTCACTTTGCGGTCCAGATCACCCCAAACCATCTCGATTGGGTTCAGGTCTGGTGACTGTGGAGGCCAGGTCATCTGGCGCAGCACCCCATCACTCTCCTTCCTGGTCAAATAGCTCTTACACAGCCTGAAGGTGTGTTTGTGGTCATTGTCCTGTTGAAAAATAAATGATGGTCCAACTAAACGCAAACCGCGGGGAATAGCATGCCGCTGCAAGATGCTGTGGTAGCCATGCTGGTTCAGTATGCCTTCAATTTTGAACAAATCCCCAACAGTGTCACCAGCAAAGCACCCCCACACCATCACACCTTCTCTTCCATGCTTCACGGTGGGAACCAGGCATGTAGAGACCATCCGTTCACCTTTTCTGTGTCGCAAAAAGGCATAGTGGTTGGAACCAACAATCTCAAATTTGGATTCATCAGACCAAAGCACAGATTTCCACTGGTCTAATGTCCATTCCTTGTGTTCTTTAGCCCAAACGAGTCTCTTCTGCTTGTTGCCTGTCCTTAGCAGTGGGTTTTTAGCAGATATTTTACCATGAAGGCCTGATTCACACAGTCTCTTCTTAACAGTTGTTCTAGAGATGTGTCTGCTGCTAGAACTCTGTGTGGCATTGACCTGGTCTCTAATCTGAGCTGCTGTTTTCTGAGGCTGGTGACTCGGATGAACTTATCCTCCACAACAGAGGTGACTCTTGGTCTTCCTTTCCTGGGGCGGTCCGCATGTGAGCCAGTTTCTTTGTAGCATTTGATGGTTTTTGAGACTGCACTTGGGGACACTTTCAAAGTTTTTCCAATTTTTCGGACTGACTGAGCTTCATTTCTTAAAGTAATGATGGCCACTCGTTTTTCTTTACTTTGCTGCTTTTTTCTTGCCATAATACAAATTCTAACAGTCTATTCAGTAGGACTATCAGCTGTGTATCCACCTTACTTCTCCACAATGCAACTGATGGTCCCAACCCCATTTATAAGGCAAGAAATGCCACTTATTAAACCTGACAGGGCCCACCTGTGAAGTGAAAACCATTTCAGGTGACTACCTCTTGAAGCTCATCAAGAGAATGCCAAGAGTGTGCAAAGCAGTAATCAAAGCAAAAGGTGGCTACTTTGAAGAACCTAGAATAGGACATATTTTAAGTTCTTTCACACTTTTTGGTTATGTACTATACTTCCACAGGTGTTAATTCATAGTTTGGATGCCTTCAGTGTGATTCTACAATGTTCATAGTCATGAAATTAAAGAAAACTCTTTGAATGCGAAGGTGTGTCCAAACTTTTGGTCTGTACTGTATATTTATTGTTTTGGGTAATAAAAGTTATAGCATTTACAAACTATGGTGCCAAAAGTGAATTTTCCTATTTTGAAGCATCTCTGACTTTTCTGCGCACCTGTCAGGTTTCATGAGGTGCTAAAATTCCAGGATAGTATAAATACCCTCCAAATGACCCCATTTTGGAAAGAAGACATCCCAAAGTATTCACTAAGAGGCATGGTGAGTTCATAGAAGATATTTTTTGTCACAAGTTAGCGGAAAATGACAATTTGTGACAACAAAAAAAAGTTTCCATTTCTGCAAACTTGTGACAAAAAAAAAAAAATGAAATCTGCCACGGACTCACCATGCCCCTCTCTGAATACTTTGTGGTGTCTACTTTCCAAAATGGGGTCATTTGTGGGGTGTGTTTACTGTCCTGGCATTTTGGGGGATGCTAAATTGTAAGCACCCCTGTAAAGCCTAAAGTTACTCATAGGACTTTCACAGTTACATAGTTATATAGTTATTTTGGTTGAAAAAAGACATATGTCCATCGAGTTCAACCAGAGAACAAAGTACAACACCAGCCTGCCCCCTGAAATACCCCTGTTGATCCAGAGGAAGGCGAAAAACCCCCCACAAGGCATGGTCCAATTAGCCCCAAAAGGGAAAAAAATTCCTTCCCGACTCCAGATGGCAATCAGATAAAATCCCTGGATCAACATCATTAGGCATTGCCTAGTAATTGTAGCCATGAATGTCTTTCAACGCAAGGAAAGCATCTAAGCCCCTTTAAATGCAGGTATAGAGTTTGCCATAACTACTTGTGGCAATGCATTCCACATCTTAATCACTCTTACTGTAAAGAGTCCTTTCCTAAATAAATGGCTAAAACGTTTTTCCTCCATGCGCAAATCATGTCCTCTAGTTCTTTGATAAGGCCTAGGGACAAAAAGCTCTTCCGCCAAGCTATTATATTGCCCTCTGATGTATTTATACATGTTAATTAGATCCCCTCTAAGGCGTCTTTTCTATTAACAGGTGATCAGTGGGTTATTACAGGGGAGAATAGATGTATACCACACACAGGGAGTCTGGGGGGGGGGGGTCTGGAGAGGATCTGAGGGTGTGGGGGTGATCAGGAGCCCCCAGGGGGCAGTTTAGGACCTAATATAAAAAATAGCGTTGACAGATAGTGACAGGGAGTGATTGATGGGTGATTAGGGGGGGGTGATTGGGTGCAAACAGGGATCTGAGGGGTGGGCAGGGGGGGGTCTGAGGGGTGCTGTGGGCGATCAGAGGGCAGGGAGACAGGATCAGTGTGGTGCTGTGCTTACCAGGGGGCTGCCTCCTGCCCTGGTGGTCCCTCGATCACTGGGACCACCAGGGCAGGAGGCAGCCTATATAATACGCTTTGTATACATTACAAAGCATATTATATGCTTTCTATGTGGCAGATCGGCGGGTAATAACCCGCCGGCACTGCTAATTGGCCGGCGGGTTGACGTCACGAGTGGGCGGAGCCTATTGCCGGCGCATCTATTGCCCAACGAGCCGCCGGCGATGGGCGTATTGCGGTCGTTCTGCACACCACTATATCTATATCTATCTATCTATCTATCTATATATATATATATATATATATATCTATATATATATATATATATATATATATATATATGTATGTATGTGTGTGTATATATATATATATATATATATATATATATATATATATATATATATAGATATATATATAGATATATACAGTGGAGGAAATAATTATTTGACCCCTCACTGATTTTGTAAGTTTGTCCAATGACAAAGAAATGAAAAGTCTCAGAACAGTATAATTTCAATGGTAGGTTTATTTTAACAGTGGCAGATAGCACATCAAAAGGAAAATCGAAAAAATAACCTTAAATAAAAGATAGCAACTGATTTGCATTTCATTGAGTGAAATAAGTTTTTGAACCCCTACCAACCATTAAGAGTTCTGGCTCCCACAGAGTGGTTAGACACTTCTACTCAATTAGTCACCCTCATTAAGGACACCTGTCGTAACTAGTCACCTGTATAAAAGACACCTGTCCACAGAATCAATCAATCAAGCAGACTCCAAACTCTCCAACATGGGAAAGACCAAAGAGCTGTCCAAGGATGTCAGAGACAAAATTGTAGACCTGCACAAGGCTGGAATGGGCTACAAAACCATTAGCAAGAAGCTGGGAGAGAAGGTGACAACTGTTGGTGCGATTGTTCGAAAATGGAAGGAGCACAAAATGACCATCAATCGACCTCGCTCTGGGGCTCCACGCAAGATCTCACCTCGTGGAGTGTCAATGGTTCTGAGAAAGGTGAAAAAGCATCCTAGAACTACACGGGAGGAGTTAGTGAATGACCTCAAATTAGCAGGGACCACAGTCACCAAGAAAACCATTGGAAACACATTACACCGCAATGGATTAAAATCCTGCAGGGCTCGCAAGGTCCCCCTGCTCAAGAAGGCACATGTGCAGGCCCGTCTGAAGTTTGCCAATGAACACCTGAATGATTCTGTGAGTGACTGGGAGAAGGTGCTGTGGTCTGCTGAGACCAAAATAGAGCTCTTTGGCATTAACTCAACTCGCTGTGTTTGGAGGAAGAAAAATGCTGCCTATGACCCCCAAAACACCGTCCCCACCGTCAAGCATGGGGGTGGAAACATTTTGCTTTGGGGGTGTTTTTCTGCTAAGGGCACAGGACAACTTAATCGCATTAACGGGAAAATGGACGGAGCCATGTATCGTGAAATCCTGAACGACAACCTCCTTCCCTCTGCCAGGAAACTGAAAATGGGTCGTGGATGTGTGTTCCAGCACGACAATGACCGAAAACATACAGCAAAGGCAACAAAGGAGTGGCTCAAGAAGAAGCACATTAAGGTCATGGAGTGGCCTAGTCAGTCTCCGGACCTTAATTCAATAGAAATCCTATGGAGGGAGCTCAAGCTCAGAGTTGCACAGAGACAGCCTCGAAACCTTAGGGATTTAGAGATGATCTGCAAAGAGGAGTGGACCAACATTCCTCCTAAAATGTGTGCAAACTTGGTCATCAATTACAAGAAACGTTTGACCTCTGTGCTTGCAAACAAGGGTTTTTCCACTAAGTATTAAGTCTTTTATTGTTAGAGGGTTCAAAAACTTATTTCACTCAATGAAATGCAAATCAGTTGCTATCTTTTATTTAAGGTTATTTTTTTCGATTTTCCTTTTGATGTGCTATCAGCCACTGTTAAAATAAACCTACCATTGAAATGATACTGTTCTGAGACTTTTCATTTCTTTGTCATTGGACAAACTTACAAAATCAGTGAGGGGTCAAATAATTATTTCCTCCACTGTATATGTATATGTATATATATATATATATATATATATATATATATATATATATATATATATATATATATATATATATATATATATATATATATATATATATATATATACTGTATACAGTGTGAACAAAACACACAGCAAAACTTTGTAAAATACATAGCTGCAAAGCTGTAAGGAAAAAGAGCATAAGATATTTCAACTCTGCAGAAGTACTGTCACAAGTCCATGACAATCAAGGTATATCATTTTCTCTGCCATAAAAGACTACTAAGGAAAGAAACACACACAAATAGTGCTGCTACTTGGATTGGGGTAGAGGTGGAATTTCAGACTCGGATCAGTAATTTTTTTAGTTCAGTCAGAGCTGAAATAGAGCAATATTTGGCCAGCCAGGCTGAGAAGTGCCTCATTTTGTATCTATAGGAACACCCCTCAAGGAGCCTTTTGTGTTTACTCTGAAATGAGAACTGAAAAATTGTCCCTAAATTTTAAGGTTTTTTTAAAAACCACAAAAAAAAAAAAAACACTTCAAGAAATTTTTCTTGATTGATAGTTTTTGAAGTTACCCTTAAAGAGACGCCGTAACAAAAGTTTTAGCATTATTTCTCCTATCCTACAAGTTCCTAAGGCTGCTCCATTGTGCTTACTGCAGCACTTTCTACTTGCACCACCTCTGTAATAAATCAGCTTATCTTTCCCCTGTCGGACTTGTCACCTGTGTCTGGAAGGCTGCCAACTCTTCAGTACTGTGAACAAGTTAACCCCGCTCCAGTGCTCGTGTGATGGTTTATTCCTTGCAAACAACCTCCCTGCTCTCACTGTCAGCTTGTCTGCTATCTGTGAGGCTGATAAACACAGACTGATAAACTGAACAAACAATAGCTAGCTGAGGAGGAAGCTGCCTGTCAGGCTGATAGGAGTGCAGAGCAGACACAGCTTGTCATGCTTCATTGACACACAGCTCTTTCAAAACTTGCACATAACCTCTGGAGACTGAATTCAATGTGTAACTCACTGAATTCTCTGTGTACTCACTGTGTATTAACTGAATTCACTGCTCTGCTGATGTACTTCCTGTTTTGGTGGCCATCTTTTCTGTTTACAAAACAATTTATAAAACTGTTTTTTTTACCCTCTTTATTAAAGGGACTCCGAGCAGTGCAAAAACTATGGAAAGATGCACATCATTTTAAAGCTCTCTTTCTCCTCTTTCCAATGATATATAAACCGCCACCCTACGCCTTTTAGTTTTCGCTATTTTCGCGATTGAAATTGCCGCGGCCGCGATTTCGATCGCGAAAATAGAGAAAACTAAAAGGCGTAAGGCAACGATGTAGGTGTCGTCAGAAAGAGGAGAAAGAGAGCTTTAAAATGATATCCATCAAGCCATAGTTATATTGTATTACACAGGGCGACTTTTTGTCAAAGTCAGCAGCTGCATTCAGCAGAATGGAGCTGCTGACACTGGGGAAAGTGTCGTCCTGTGTAATACAATATAACTATGGCTTGATGGATATCATTTTAAAGCTCTCTTTCTCCTCTTTCTGACGACACCTAAATCGTTGCCCTACACCTTTTAGTTTTCTCTATTTTCGCGATCGAAATCGCGGTCGCAGCAATTTCAATCGCGAAAATAGCGAAAACTAAAAGACGTAGGGTGGTGGTTTATATATCATTGGAGAGAGGAGAAAGAGAGCTTTAAAATGATATGCATCTTTCCATAGTTTCTGCACTGCTCGGAGTCCCTTTAAGCTGAGAGCAGCGAAAATATTACAGAGGGGGCTAGGAGATGACCTCAAAACAGGCAGGGATGTTTGTTTATACTTCATTTTGTGAATACAGATTCTCTTTAAGAACAAGTACTTTTAGATCTTGCATGCTGTGTCCTGGTTCACAGAAGTGTTGGCCCACTGGTGTGTCCATTTTACCTTCATTGATTTTAAAGCGGTGATGGTTCATTCTTGTGCGCAGTTTTTGTCCTGTTTCTCCTATATAGATTCCTCTTGAGGGGCATTTCATGCAGCGTATCATGTATAAAACATTGGATGACTCCCAGGAAAATTGGTCTGATATTTGATGATATTTCTGTGAGTTTGGTATTTGTATTTGCCTTGTGCTCAAGATATAAGGGCAGGTCTCACACCTTGTGTTATTGCAGGGTAATGTGCCTGGAGTTTCTGGTGTAGATAATGCACTTCTGATAATCATTTGTCTCAAATTGGGAGGTTGAGTACACATTTATGAAAATAAGACATTAACAGAAGGGTTAAATTGTGGAACAGGATTCATGGCTCCTTATGTAACATGATTGACTTGGCTTCATGATCTTCAGAAACCTGCTGGATTTCATGTATGGTTGCACTAACTCACTGGCTCCAGCCTGCTGATCACCTGACACCTAACGGATAAACAGTAACCAGCACAACTGTCATCTTCATGTTTACCATTTATCTGCATCAGTGTTTTACTTCAGCTAACATCTAGAAATATGCCTGAAGAAGGGGACTAGATCCCAGAAAGCTTGCATCATTTAACTCTATTGGTTATCCATTAAAAGGTATTATTTTTTACAAAACTTTGTTTTTTTTTCTACCTATATAATTTTTTTGGCTAACACAGTACAGAAACTTTTTTACTACTCTGTTCCTCCTAGTGTTTGTCTGCAGGTCAGATAAGAACCAATGTGTGCAATAAACACTGATAACTGCATTGAGAACTATTCCTGTCTGACTACAGGTGCTGGGAACAGATTACACATCATGCCTCCTAGTGGCCAGTTCCTGGGAGACTTCAGATCTGTGGTTTACTTACAACATAAAACTACTCTTCCCAGCATGTTTTCATTAATTACTCAATGACAACTGGACATTTGTAAACGTCCGATGTATTTGTGGAGAGTGCACCATCAGTTTGTTACTTAACCCATTCGCGTTCCGTCGTTTTCACTTGAGCAATGTTCACCTCCCATTGATTAGCCTATAACTTTATCACTACTTATCACAATGAACTGATCTATATCTTGTTTTTTCCGCCACCAATTAGGCTTTCTTTGGGGGGTACATTTTGCTAAGAGCCACTTTACTGTAAATGCATTTTAACAGGAGGAATAAGAAAAAACGGAAAAAATGCATTATTTCTCAGTTTTCAGCCATTATAGTTTTAAAATAATACATGCCTCCATAATTAAAACTCATGTATTGTATTTGCCCATATGTCCCGGTTATTACACCATTAAAATTATGTCCCTATCACAATGTATGGCGACAATATTTTATTTGGAAATAAAGGTGCATTTTTTCCATTTTGCATCTATCACTATTTCCAAGTTTAAAATAAAAAAATATATATAAATATTTCATCTTTACATTGATATTTAAAAAGTTTAGACCCTTAGGTAAATATTTACATGTTTTTTTTTATTGTAATGGTTTTTTTTTATAATAAACAATTTGGGTATTTTTGGGAGGGTGGGATGTAAACCATAGTTTTTTAATGTTATTGTGTGTTGATTTAAATTTTTTTTACTTTTTGTTGTAGTTTTACTTTTTGGCCATAAGATGGCGGCCATGAGTTTGTTTACATGACGTCACTCTAAGCGTAACACACGCTTAGAGTGACGCATCGGGGAGGGAACAGCCAGAAAGAGCGAAGCTTCCGAGAGAAGCTGTCGCTTTTTCAGCGGGGGAGAGGAATCAGTGATCGGGCACCATAGCCCGATTCACTGATTGCCTGGCTAACGAACCGCGGGCCAGGAGCACGCGTGCACGCGCGCGATCGGCCGCGGGAGCACGCGGCAGAGCGCATGGTTCCTGGACATAGTTTCTACGTCCAGGAACCAAAATAGGTTAATGAGGCCCATATGGTATCATTTTAACCAAGACGAGTTGTAGAATACATTTTGGTCTGTCTTAAAGGGACTCTGTAACAAAAATGTCATTATGTTTTCTACCATCCTACAGGTTCCTAAACCTATTATAATGTGCTCTGGCTTACTGCAGCACTTTATACTATCACCATCTCTGTAATAAATCAGCTTATCTTTCCCCTGTCGTCGGACTTGTCATCCTGTGTCTGGAAGGCTGCCAACTCTTCAGTGTGATCTGCTATGCATGCCCCCTCTATGCACACTCCCCTGTGTGTGTTTTATTTACATTAGTCAGCTTTTCTCTGCTCTCTTATCTTTTACAAGCTGGATAAATCCTCTGTTCACATACTGATGAGTCACATACTGCAGAATTACAGACAACCAGGGCAGAGCTGTCTGCAAGAGTAAACAAACAATCAGCTTCAGTGAGCTGCAGGGGGAAAGAAAAACCACAAATGATCTCTTGAGATTCAAAAGGAAGGCTGTATACAGCCTGCTTGTGTATGGATGTATTTTCTATGTGTGGACATACTGTACATCAACCTACTTCCTGTTTTGGTGGCCATTTTGTTTGTTTACAAACAAACTTTTTAAAACTGTTTTTGACTACTTTTAATGCGGCGGAGAGTGGCGAAATTGTGACAGAGGGGAATAGGAGATGTCCCCTAACAAACTGGTATGTTTACTTTTGTGTGATTTTAACAATACAGATTCTCTTTAAAGCTTGGACACACATCACATAAAAAGTAGGTACAGACAAACTCTTTTCAACATAAAAAAGTCATTTTCTAAATTATGATCAAATTTGGGAAAGTTCTAGCAAAACTACAAGAGATGTATATAGTAACATTTTAACTGTGATAAGTAGTATAATAGAGTTTAGAAAGTTTCAGAGATGAGGCCCGTGTCTTGTGTATTCTTTTTAGTCACAAACTGGGAATCAAAGGTAATTACATTTTTGCATAGGCTGTACCTAAATAAAAGACTTGTAAAATGAAAACAAAGTGACAGAATATGAAAGAAAACAACATATATATCGTTACCTTAGAAATGTGGCTTTTTAAATATGTATGCCACGAGGGTATATTAATATTATTATTGCAAATAAGGTCTTATAATCATCAATAGTGTACAATGAAAACAAAAACGAAAAAGAGAAAAAAAAGACACCTTTAATTTCAAACACAATGTTGTCACCGTACATTGTGCTAGGAACTTAAGGGGCCCATACACTCAGCCGATTTTCTGGCCGACCGATCGATCGCAAATCGGTTGGCCAATCGACCGATCGATGGCCGATTTCGATCGATTTCGATGGATTTCCATCGAACTGGCAGGGTGGAAAATTTAGGTCGATCTGATGAGATTGCTTATCAGTTTGCATTGGCCTTAATGGAAATCTGATGGCAAAAAAATGCCATCTTATCGAATTTCAATAGATTTCAAACTGAAATCTATTGGAATTCTATCCTGGTAAAAAATGTTCTAAAAATGCATCAGATAGATCATCAGATGCATTTCTTATCTATCTGCTGCCAATCTGACGAGTGTATGGCCAGCTTAAATTTCAATTTTGTTATAGCCAGGATGAATAAGCAAATAAAATGAGTGGGTTTAATTTAGGCCCCGTTCACACTTGCGGTTTTGCAAAAACCGCACCGGATGTCCGGACCGCACCGGAGCCGGATCGGACCTGAACCGTACGGTTCCTGTCCGGATCCGGTCCGGATCCGGTCCGGTTGCATACGGTTTTCGTGCGGTATGAACACGGTTGCGGTCCGGATCCGGATTCTTAAAGAGATAACAACCTGTATAAATACCTGGGGTTCTGGGAGGTCAGCAGAAGCTCTGGGGTCATTGTTGGAGACAGCTGGACGTGTGGAGACCATCCTTGGATACAGAGACAGCAGTTGGGACCATGGATCCAGTCATTTTTTACGCTTATTACCTGGGAATTCTCTCCTTCCTGTTGTTTACCTACTACTATGTGGGGAGAAGGCGTGCTCCTCGCAGGAGATGGTGGGTGCACCCTCTACTAGCCAGGAGGCAGAGGAAGGGAGAGTTCCAGGCCCTCTACCGGGACCTCAGACGACACCCACAGAAGTTCTACAGCTACACTCGGATGTCTATTCCCCTGTAAGTATATAGGCCTAAATACACCAACCCCCACCATTCCTAAACACCCCACCCTCACCCCCACAACACCTCATCCCTGTATACCTAGCTAAACACACCACCCTGACCCCCACACCCCTGTATACCTAGCTATACACTACACCCCCACCCTCCACAACACTCCCAAACCTCTGTAAACACACCTCCCCCATCCTCCACCCAACACCTTGTCCCACAACATACTTTACAGCTTCTTCCTTTACATCTCCTGACAGGTTTGATACCCTTTTGGAGATGGTGAAGGATGACCTTAGGAAGAAGGATACCACGTTCAGGAGAGCAGTCACACCACAAGAACAACTACTCATCACACTGAGGTATGTAAAAACAAATTTTTTTATTGCAAAAACAACCACTTTCCAACATGGAAACATTCTTCCAACATGGAAGACAAAAAAATAACATATCTATGGTATAGCCCGGTCAGTTTTAAGGAACACCAACCACCAACTTTGTGCTGGAAGAGTTGTAGGGCATAGCTGCCCAAGTGTCTTTCGGGGACACCAGGCCCTAATAAATTGAAGTGCTTCAAAAACCTAACCACTGGCACAGGACCCTCTGAGCCATGGATGAAGGACACAGGTCAGTGAAAAGGCTAGGCCTCTCACCGACCAGTCAAGGTGTCCTTCACCCATGGCTCCAAGGGTCTTGTGCAAGTGGTTAGGAACAAGAACAAAGTGAGGAGCAAGAGGAACCGATGGCAGAGGTGCATGACTACAGGTGCAGTGCAACAGGCACAAGGTTGTGACCCAGGTAGTGTCTTTCGGGGACACCAGGCCCTAAAATTGAAGTGCTTCAAAAACCTAACCACTGGCACATGACCCTCTGAGCCATGGATGAAGGACACAGGTCAGTGAAAAGGCTAGGCCTCTCACCGACCAGTCAAGGTGTCCTTCACCCATGGCTCCAAGGGTCTTGTGCAAGTGATTAGGATCAACAAAGTAAGGAACAAGAGGAATCAAAGGCACAGGTGCAGGACTACAGGTGCAGTGCAACAGGCACAAGGTTGTGACCCAGGTAGTGTCTTTCGGGGACACCAGGCCCTAAATTATTAGTGCTTCTAAAACCTAACGACTGGCACAGGACCCTCTGAGCCATGGATGAAGGACACAGGTCAGTGAAAAGGCTAGGCCTCTCACCGACCAGTGAAGGTGTCCTTCACCCATGGCTCCAAGGGTCTTGTGCAAGTGATTAGGATCAACAAAGTAAGGAACAAGAGGAATCAAAGGCACAGGTGCAGGACTACAGGTGCAGTGCAACAGGCACAAGGTTGTGACCCAGGTAGTGTCTTTCGGGGACACCAGGCCCTAAAGTTCAAGTCCAGCAAAACCAAAAGTTAAAAAGCCCTGTGATGGTATCCTTCCTCCGAGGATCGGAGGTATTCAGAGGAGCATGTCCAGGAACAATTTGACTTTTTTTCAAATTGTATCGGCACCACTACTAGAAAAGGTGGGAGTTGCTGCCTGGAAATCTGGACTCTCTTGGGTGCTGGTCGTGGATGAGCTGGACCCTGACAGCGGTGGCCCATATTGACTGCCTCTGTAGCCGGTGTACATCTGTGATGATTGCCAGGTGGGCACCGCTGTTGGTTGTGGGGGTCTAAAAATTGGTGGTTGCAATAATGGCGTGTCCATGTGCTGTTTAATCACCTCCAGCAAATTGGAATGGCACGCCATCAGGTTTTGTGAAGGCACCTTTTCAAGATATGGTATTAGAGACATCACAGTGTGAAAACACGGGTGTGCCTGCAATTTCAGTAGTTCCTTGCTTTGTTGATGCATTTGCTGCATCATGTTCTGCAGCTGGCCCACCGACTGATGATGCTGCGCACGCAGTTGGTCGATTTCTCCTCTGTGCATCTCATGCATCATTTTAAGCTCGTCCCTGTAGTGCCCATGTACAGCGTCGAGCTCACATTGCAGTGTAGTGATGTGGGACTTGTACTGCTCCATGATATGGCCCCTGTCCTCATCTTGCAACTGCCGGGTTATGAGAGTTTGGTGGCTCTGAAGAATCCCGAGAAGTCCGGAGACAGCCCCGGACATCTCGGACTCTGTCTCTCTCCTTGTTGGGGGGAGGGTACCTCGACGCCTCACTGGTGTGGTGGTCCTCACTGGTGGTGTGGCAGCATCTTCCCGTCCTCTGGCCTGTGTCGGGGTTGCCCTGCGCGCTGGTTGTGCTGCAGTCTCTCGGTGCTCCTCACTTTGTTCTTGTTCCCCTGGAGCTTCCATAGCGGTCGATTGTGGAGGTTCAGCTTCTTCCACACTCGGTCCTGCAACCTCAACATCCAAGCTCTCTTCTGCCAAGTCATCATCAAAGGACGGAGTTGTGATTAAGGACTCCCTCCTCCTACTCCTCGCCTCGGGGCAATAGGTTACATCGGCGACGTCATCATCCACCAAGCTCTCCTCACTGCTGAACCGTGCCTCCTGGGTCGGTTCCTCTTGCTCCAAATTGTCTTCAGTCCTGTAGATAAAAAAAATATTTATTGGTGTGCCAAACAGCATGTGGCGTCAATTCACAGAGCTAGCAAACACTAGCAATCACTTTATCACCAGTTTCTACCCAACATTTGATAAAGCTTGTGAGAAAAGTTCGCTAGCCATGGGAATTGAGGCCATAGCAATACATGGCCGAAGTCATGGTAATGAGCTCTCAGTTCCTGCCCACAGTAGTGGTACTTACAGTCTAGGTTCCAGGCTTGCATTGATGAAAGACAATTGCTTGGCAAATTGGTAGTCTTTTTGTCGCCTTCCCCCGCCACTGCCACTTCGTTCGGCAAGTTTTTTCTTCCGTAGCCATTTCACATATGCATCCCGTATATTGCGCCACCTTGTCTTGTACCTTTCTCCTGTAACGACATGAAAAATTGATTTCGATTATTTCTCTTGTAGGTACATCGCAACTGGACAAACATATACATCGCTACATGTCACATTTCGTATTGGGAAGAGCACGGTGGCAGGCATCGTCGTGAGGACTTCGAGGATCCTTTGGACGCGACTGAGGGCCAGATACATGCCTGTGCCGGACACCATGAAATGGGAGGAGATCGCCCAGGGCTTCTGGACCGAGTGCAAGTTTCCTAATTGTGTTGGCGCACTGGATGGGAAACACATCCGGATTCAGAAACCCGTGGGGAGTGGCAGCCATTATTTCAACTATAAAAAATACTTCAGCATTGTTCTAATGGCAGTGGCAGATGCGGACTACAAGTTTGTGTACGTGGATGTGGGGTCGTACGGTAGTTCCAATGACTCTGGAATTTTCCAGCGTACGACCCTTTGCCGGCTGATGGAGGAAGGCAGACTGCGTCTCCCCCGTGACAGACCCTGGCCTGGGACAAGGGCACCGGCCTACCCCTATGTGTTTGTGGGGGACGAGGCCTTCGCCCTGTCCGACCATGTAATGCGTCCGTACCCAGACAGGGGACTTGATGCCAGCCAGCTACACTTCAATGCTCGGTTGAGCCGTGCAAGGAGAATGGTGGAGTGCACATTTGGGATCCTGGTGTCAAAGTGGAGGGTGTTCCACACGCCCATGCTGCTGAAACCGGGCAACGCAGTTGTCGTGGTGAAGGCAGCATGCATCCTCCACAACTTTGTGCGGCAGGAGGAAAGAGAGACTCCGGAACCCCCGAATGTGCTTCCACTAATGCCCCTGCGGAGGTATGCAACCAGGCCAAGGGTAGTGTCACTGCGGAACAGGGACCAACTGAGACTTTATTTTACCACACCACCTGGACGAGGGTGAATGTTTGGTTTTTAATTTGTTTTGTTGAAATGTGTTTATTTTGGAGTTTGAAGTTTGAGTGATTTTAAATGTATTAATTTTTTACAATAAATTGATGTATAATAATTGGTCATTAAGTATGTTTTATGTGCACAGGTGGGGTACATCGCAGGTGGGTGGGATACATCACAGGTGGGTGGGATACAGCACAGGTGGGTGGGATACAGCACAGGTGGGGTACAGGTGGGTGGGATACATCACAGGTGGGATACATCACAGGTGGGGTAGAGGTGGGTGGGATACATCACAGGTGGGGTACAGGTGGGTGGGATACATCACAGGTGGGGTACAGGTGGGTGGGATACATCACAGGTGGGGTACAGGTGGGTGGGATACATCACAGGTGGGATACATCACAGGTGGGGTAGAGGTGGGTGGGATACATCACAGGTGGGGTAGAGGTTGGTGGGATACATCACAGGTGGGGTAGAGGTGGGTGGGATACATCACAGGTGGGGTAGAGGTGGGTGGGATACATCACAGGTGGGGTACAGGTGGGTGGGATACATCACAGGTGGGGTACAGGTGGGTGGGATACATCACAGGTGGGGTACAGGTGGGTGGGATACATCACAGGTGGGATACATCACAGGTGGGGTAGAGGTGGGTGGGATACATCACAGGTGGGGTAGAGGTTGGTGGGATACATCACAGGTGGGGTAGAGGTGGGTGGGATACATCACAGGTGGGGTAGAGGTGGGTGGGATACATCACAGGTGGGGTACAGGTGGGTGGGATACATCACAGGTGGGGTAGAGGTGGGTGGGATACATCACAGGTGGGATACATCACAGGTGGGGTACAGGTGGGTGTGATACATCACAGGTGGGGTAGAGGTTGGTGGGATACATCACAGGTGGGGTAGAGGTGGGTGGGATACATCACAGGTGGGGTACAGGTGGGTGGGATACATCACAGGTGGGGTACAGGTGGGTGTGATACATCACAGGTGGGTGGGATACAGCACAGGTGGGGTACAGGTGGGTGGGATACATCACAGGTGGGTGGGATACATCACAGGTGGGGTACAGGTGGGTGGGATACATCACAGGTGGGATACATCACAGGTGGGGTACAGGTGGGTGGGATACATCACAGGTGGGGTAGAGGTGGGTGGGATACATCACAGGTGGGGTACAGGTGGGTGGGATACATCACAGGTGGGGTAGAGGTGGGTGGGATACATCACAGGTGGGGTACAGGTGGGTGGGATACATCACAGGTGGGGTACAGGTGGGTGGGATACATCACAGGTGGGGTACAGGTGGGTGGGATACATCACAGGTGGGATACATCACAGGTGGGGTAGAGGTGGGTGGGATACATCACAGGTGGGGTAGAGGTTGGTGGGATACATCACAGGTGGGGTAGAGGTGGGTGGGATACATCACAGGTGGGGTAGAGGTGGGTGGGATACATCACAGGTGGGGTACAGGTGGGTGGGATACATCACAGGTGGGGTAGAGGTGGGTGGGATACATCACAGGTGGGGTACAGGTGGGTGGGATACATCACAGGTGGGGTACAGGTGGGTGGGATACATCACAGGTGGGATACATCACAGGTGGGGTAGAGGTGGGTGGGATACATCACAGGTGGGGTAGAGGTGGGTGGGATACATCACAGGTGGGGTAGAGGTGGGTGGGATACATCACAGGTGGGGTAGAGGTGGGTGGGATACATCACAGGTGGGGTACTGGTGGGTGGGATACATCACAGGTGGGATACATCACAGGTGGGGTACAGGTGGGTGTGATACATCACAGGTGGGGTAGAGGTTGGTGGGATACATCACAGGTGGGGTAGAGGTGGGTGGGATACATCACAGGTGGGGTACAGGTGGGTGGGATACATCACAGGTGGGGTACAGGTGGGTGTGATACATCACAGGTGGGTGGGATACAGCACAGGTGGGGTACAGGTGGGTGGGATACATCACAGGTGGGTGGGATACAGCACAGGTGGGGTACAGGTGGGTGGGATACATCACAGGTGGGATACATCACAGGTGGGGTACAGGTGGGTGGGATACATCACAGGTGGGGTAGAGGTGGGTGGGATACATCACAGGTGGGGTACTGGTGGGTGGGATACATCACAGGTGGGATACATCACAGGTGGGGTACAGGTGGGTGGGATACATCACAGGTGGGGTAGAGGTGGGTGGGATACATCACAGGTGGGGTACTGGTGGGTGGGATACATCACAGGTGGGATACATCACAGGTGGGGTACAGGTGGGTGTGATACATCACAGGTGGGTGGGATACAGCACAGGTGGGGTACAGGTGGGTGGGATACATCACAGGTGGGATACATCACAGGTGGGGTACAGGTGGGTGGGATACATCACAGGTGGGGTAGAGGTGGGTGGGATACATCACAGGTGGGGTACTGGTGGGTGGGATACATCACAGGTGGGATACATCACAGGTGGGGTACAGGTGGGTGTGATACATCACAGGTGGGTGGGATACATCACAGGTGGGGTACAGGTGGGTGGGCCACGGGTGGGTGGGCCACGGGTGGGTGGGCAACACGTGGGTGACACAAATCCATAGCAAAAGTTGAATACATCACAAGCTTAAACCACAAGCCCCCCCAAAAAAACTTCTAGTCAACATACCCTCTGTGCCTTGCTGTCTCTTGCTCAAGTTCTCAAAGTCCTCCACATACAGCTTGGCAATTTTTTTCCACAGGCCTCTGCATTTTTTGATGTTGCTGTGGTCCGCATCCCCCTTGTCCCACAGGGCTGGTACCTGCTGCACCTGTAGGATGAGGTCTTCTGATGTGTAGGGCCTCACCCCCTCGCTATCAGACAGATCCTGCTCCATATTGCTGCCAAAGAGCTCCAGCATGAAGTCACTGCTGCTCCACTCTGTGAACGCTGGTGCCATGTGGTCCCCATCCAAAATGGCCACCATACCATAGAGTCAGCATAGGAAGTGTGGTACAACATCCGGTTTTTATAGCCAGTGTGTTGTGCGCTCTCCGGTTCTCATTGGTTTCCATTGGCCGGATGCAACATTCCGGCTCCGGTCCGGATACGTCAGCCGGACCAGCCGGACCAAAAAATAGCGCATGTTGGAACGGACGCCGGAGTCCGGATCCGGTCCGGCTCCGGTCCGGACGAAACGGACGCATGTGAACGGTCGCATAGACTTTCATTGCTATGCCGTGCGTCCGTTTCGTCCGGTCCGCATGCGGTCCGGCTCCGGCACGGCTCCGGCACGGCGATTCCGGATAGCAGCCGCTAATGTGAACCGGGCCTTATAGTTAGCACTGTTTATTGTGAAGCTACAATGGAGCTAAATGGAGAAATACTTATTTTTTTCAGTTTTTTTCCCACTCTACTTTTCCCTTTAAAATGCATTGAAAATAAGTTAATTGCTAAACAAAAGTATCAAACGCTAAAAGCCTAATTGGTCCTGAAAAAAACAATATAAACCGTATATACTCGCATACAAGCCGAATTTTTGACCCCCAAAAAGGGGGTCAAAAGTTGGGGGGTCGGCTTGTATGCGAGTCTTCCCTGGTGGTCTAGTGGTGGGTGGTCCGCGCCCCGCTCCCCCTGCGGCCGCCGCTGCTATTACCTGCTTAGGCAGCGGCCGCTTCCTAATCCGCGTTCCAGTTCTGAAACTTTTCAGCGTGTATCACAGCAGCGCGCCCGGCGCTGCTGCTGTGACGATGCAGAGTGCAGGAAAGAGCGCGGCTCCCTATAACGGCGATCTGTATCGCCGTTACCAAGGGAACCACTCTTTCCTGCCCCCTGCATCGTCACAGCAGCAGCGCCGGGCGCGCTGCTGTGATACACGCTGAAAAGTTTCAGAAGGGGAACGCGGATTAGGAAGCGGCGGCTGCCTAAGCAGGTAATAGCAGCGGCGGCCACGGGGGGAGCGGGGGGGGGGGAGCACTACCCACCTATGCTGGGCACTATACTGGCTAAACTGGGCACTATACTGGCTAAACTGGGCACTATACTGGCTAAACTGGGCACTATACTAGCTAAACTGGGCATTGTACTGGCTAAACTGGGCACTATACTGGCTAAACTGGGCACTTTACTAGCCATACTGGGGCACTATACTAGCTAAACTGGGCACTATACTAGCTAAACTGGGCACTATACTGACTAAACTGGGCACTATACTGGCTAAACTGGGCACTATACTGGCTAAACTGGGCACTATACTGGTTAAACTGGGCACTTTACTAGCCATACTGGGGCACTATACTAGCTAAACTGGGCACTATACTAGCTAAACTGGGCACTATACTGGCTAAACTGGGCACTATACTGGCTAAACTGGGCACTATACTAGCTAAACTGGGCACTATACTGGCTAAACTGGGCACTTTACTAGCCATACTGGGGCACTATACTAGTTAAACTGGGCACTATACTAGCTAAACTGGGCACTATACTGGCTAAACTGGGCACTATACTAGCTAAACTGGGCACTATACTGGCTAAACTGGGCACTATACTAACTAAACTGGGCACTATACTGGCTAAACTGGGCACTTTACTAGCCATACTGGGGCACTATACTAGCTAAACTGGGCACTATACTAGCTAAACTGAGGCACTACCTACCCATACTGGGTGCTATACTGGGCACTATACTGGCTATACTGGGCACTATACTGGCTATACTGGGCACTTTACTAGCTATACTGGGCACTATACTAGCTATACTAGACACTACCTACCTATACTGGGCACTATACTAGCTATATTGGGACACACTGGGGGGCTGCACCAATCCAGCATTATATGGGGGTCAATCATTTTTCCCTGTTTTTTCAGGGAAAAGTTGGGGGGTCGGCTTATATGCGGGTTGGCTTATATGCGAGTATATACGGTAGATCATTTAGGTGTTATTAGTAGTAATAAAGTTATTGGCGAATGAATGGGAGCCGTGCTGACTTGTGAAAATGTATTTGGTCCTGAAATGGTTAATTCATGGGGCGCAAAAAGTGCAAGTTTTTTTTTGCTCCATTACACACACGCAATGTTCATCTGACCGTTTTGGCCAACGATTGTTTCGGGGCCTTTAAAGGTCCCCTTTGTCAAGGCATAGGCAGAAAAAAACGTGTATATTTTTTTTCTGCCTATGCCTTGACAAAGGGGACCCCTAAAGGCCCCGAAACGATCAGATGAACATTGCATGTGTGTAATGGAGTAATAAAACTTTTTGCTTCACCAAGACTGTGTGCGGACCCCTCCTTTGGATACTTGTTTATGCTGCCTAGGAGTCCTGCAGCAGCACTCGAACAATAAGGTGTGCGGTTCTTTTTCTACATACGTTAATTCATGTAGCACATGATGGCAGCCTGGACTGAACCTTTCAACTGTAAAAAGTACAGTGTAATTTTTTTTTTTTAAATAAATGAGACATATTGTTAGTGTGAATTGTTAATGTCTATTGGGATGCTCTCTGATGTTTAGGAAAGGCTGATCAGTAGTGTTGGGCGAACAGTGTTCGCCACTGTTCGGGTTCTGCAGAACATCACCCTGTTCGGGTGATGTTCGAGTTCGGCCGAACACCTGATGGTGTTCGGCCTTTTAAGTTCGGGTTCGCCCCGAACTTCTGTATGCCCCCGAACAGGGCCGAACAGGGCCCCTGTTCGGGCGAACAGGGCCCTGTTCGGCCGAACAGGCCGCAATACGGCCCCCCTATGGGGTCGCAGGCATAAGGGGGGAGCATGCCCCGATCGCGGGGGGGGTCGGAAATTCCCCCCACCCCCTCCGCTAGCGCTCCCCCCTCTGCCCGCTTCCCCATAAAAAAAGTTTAAATCAAGTTCAATAGTAGTGTACCTGGGCTGGTGGCATTGGCTGGCAGTGGAGTGAGGAGGAGGAGGAGTCCGAGTAGCAGAGTGACGTTGAGGCCGGGCAGCGGGCGGTTCAGCGCTAGTACCCTTGTGGTACTTCCGCCCTTTCTCTGACCTCACGTCCTCTGCATACGAGGGTACGCATCACGCGTACCCTCGTATGCGTCATCACGCAGAGGACGTGAGGTCAGAGAAAGGGCGGAAGTACCACAAGGGTACTAGCGCTGAACCGCCCGCTGCCCGGCCTCAACGTCACTCTGCTATTCGGACTCCTCCTCCTCCTCACTCCACTGCCAGCCAATGCCACCAGCCCAGGTACTATTGAACTTGATTTAAACTTTTTGTATGGGGAAGCGGGCAGAGGGGGGAGCGCTAGCGGAGGGGGTGGGGGGAATTTCCGACCCCCCCCGCGACCGGGGCATGCTCCCCCCTTATGCCTGCGACCCCATAGGGCCCCCAAAATGGGCATGTTCGGGGGTCCCATTGACTCCCATTGAGTTCGGCGTTCGGGCCGAACATGCCGAACATCTGGCCCATGTTCGGCCTGTTCGGCCCGAACCCGAACATCCAGGTGTTCGCCCAACACTACTGATCAGTGCCCTTTAATTTTAAGCACAAGCATGAAGACTTCTTTACTTGAGCGAGGAGTTTAGAGTAGACGCTCACAGTCACTTGGAGTCAATCAAGGTAAGATTTCTGGTAATATTTCTGTCCGGTCCCACCTGCTCCCTCCGCAGGCATACTAAGCAGCTTGTACAAATGACCACAAAAATAACATTATCTGCAGCTAATGATAACTAAGAGATGATTCACTGCTCCTGCTTAATGCCTCCGCATATCTCTGTCTGCTTTAAGTCAGTGCATATTTATGCAGGATCACAATTATTAGTAAATGCAAATGGAAGCCGCAGACTGCTCACTTTCAGGGAGATAATTAAAGATTACCATTAAAAATGCTTGTAGCTGGATTTATATGGAAAGTATTGACAGTGTAAGGGCATTTCTAATGAGGGCTATAGGGTAAGGTGCGATATATCAGTAACCCGCTCAATTAGAACATAACAGAAGTTGCGCTATGTGCGCAATGTGCAGTCCTCCTTGCAGGGCTGGTTCAAGCCTCAATGGGGCCCCGGGGAAAATGTAACCTGGGGGCCCCCTGACACCCTACCATATTTATCCCCCAGCGCCCTTGAGCCAGCTGCCACCCCACCAGATCTCCCCTTCAATTTTACTGTGCTCCCCAGGGCCACGGCATTGTTTTTTTGTCAGCATAAAAGCTTTGCAGGGGCCCCTGGGGAGCAAGTCAGGGGGAGACCCATGGGACCCATCAGTGCTCAGGGGCCCTGGGGCAATGGCCTCCTTTGCCTCTATGGTAGCGCCGGCCCTGCCTTCTCGCACGGTGCCACTGCGGAAAAATTGTCTTTGGCTGGAAGATTTAATTGAAGATGAAGAGGACTGTCGATGACAACGAGCAGCAGAATCACAGTCAGGAACAGGTAATCTACCCCAATTCTCATTCCACAATTTATCTGTCACTTCAGGGGTACTGTACTTTAAAGGACTTACGAGCCCAAAATGTCTAAAAAAGCAAAGTACCTGTAAGCTGTTTAAATGCACGGAGGACGCCGTCCGCGCCCTCCGTGCAGTTCCGCCGGGTCCCCTTCCTGAGATCGCCCCCCGCGCCGACCCCGACCCCCCAGGCCGGGTCGGGCTCTCGTGCCGCTCTCAATATGGCCGCTTCCATTGGCCACGGCTGCGCAGTCCGCCTGGCCGCGAGTGCGGCTGCGCAGCTCTACGGCCAACCCCTCCGATCCACGCTACAGTGCGTGGTTCGGGGGGTTGGCCGTAGAGCTGCGCAGCCGCACTCGCGGCCAGGCGGACTGCGCAGCTCTACGGCTACTGTGTTTTTACAAGAATTAGCAGATTGAAGCGCATGTAGTTCATCCAAAATCATTCTCCACACGTCAAACAGCGGAGTCACAAAGTCAGAGATACATTCACCAGTCTTGATTAAAGTGCACGCAGACTCAATGCACGCATACAAAACTGCTTCATTTTTAGAAAGGTAATGATTGCAAAATGATCTCCAATCACCTTCCAATTCATAGACCAGGAGCTCGATCTCCCATTTCTCAAACGGGGGTTCCCATGCACAGTTAACAAAGGATGAACAATCATAGTGCACACAGTCTACAGATGGAACTGGAGCAGGAACAGAACGGGAAACTTTTACCTCTTTATTGGGATCAATTGATTGGTGTGTGTGTAATTCAATCAAAATCGTCTGCCATACAAACATCACCAGATCCACAACACACTCATCACATTCATCAGAATCAATCAAAAGGTACATAGAGTCAAGACAATCGTTCAGGACATCCGCGCTTTTTGCGATATAAAAATCGCAAAAGGTTTTCCAATCAAAATCAAATTCTTCCACCAAGGCCCCGATTCCCCATGAGGCGAATGGTGGTTCAAACAACCCGGTGTCTAAATAATCTCCATATGGGTGGGGATCAGGAACGAGTACAGATTTTTTAACTGCTTTAATATAGTGTGTGATCCTACCTATAATAGGATCCACATATGCCTTTGCCTCAGGCAATGACATCTGAAACAAATCGAAGGTTCCCTCTGCCCTGGGAATTTTGGTTTGGCTGTTCATACTGTAACGATTGTGGAACTTTCTCCGTAATCAGCGCACAACGCGTGCGCTGACATGACGGAAATCCTCCACAAGCGTATATTTGCAGGCACCCAGCAAAAGGTGCTACGCACCCGTAGAGGGAAATTTCCTGTCGGCAGATGGCGCTGGGGAGTGCAGAGGAACCAATCCTCTGTACCTCCACAAGTGCCAGACAGGAATTGTACGAAGCGCAGAACGCAATCGCAAGAGAGGCGATTGCGAATGAGACGAGCAAAGGGACAGGTTGTATGTGTGTGCGCCAACCTAGTCGCCACCCCACGACAGTGCACACACAACAGCAGATATGAAACAGGAACGCGATCGCGAGAGGTGCGATCGCCAGACGTGACACAAGGCAGATAAGAACAGAATACGAGGTTAGCAAAGGCACAGCAAATCATACAATGAGGAGATACGGAAAATAACAAACGCTAGCTAACCGCGGACACCGCACTCATTTGCAACAGTGCACGCGGTTATGCGCAGTCTCCACGTGATAAGCACAATAGAGACAAGCACGCCTAACTAACCATTGACAGACAAACATGAAACAGAGGACGCGAGCGCTTGCTCAACGGTTACCTCACCGAGCCTCCAGCAAGCGCTCGTAGCAGACAAGACAGACACACGAAAACAGGAACAGGCGGGAGATAGGATCCACAGCACTAGCGAAAGTGACTAGCGCGATCCAGGTACAGAGTAGCAGAACAGAAGGATCCACAGCACTAGCGAAAAGTAGCTAGTGCGATCCCAGGAGACAGAACAGAAGAGATAGCTGGTAGCAACCGCTGCACCAGCTATACTCCAAGAACAGAGATCAGAATGATTTCCTGTCGACCACCGCTGGGACAGGACAACAGCAACAGAACAAACAAACAGATAAACAATCCTAACTGCACTAAGGAAACCTGCCTAGTGCAGTTTTCCAGGAATTACTCCAAGCTGATCTTCAAACCAAGAGCATGGCTGACACTCTCCAGAGTGTTTCACAGGAAGACTCCTTATGACCAGCGAAGCATTGTGCGAAAGACATAGTACTTATAGTACACGCCTCCAATGAATGTGGCCAGGCAATTTGCATGACAACGTATGCAAATTCCTCTGCAAGCACAAGCTGCAAAACTGACAGAAGCTCTTTTTTCCAGAGTCCTGCAGCATGCAAACCCAAACAATGGTCAAAAAGCTGCCTGCCTGCACAGGCAGCTGAGCAAATCATCACATGTGCCTTTACAAAGAGGACTCTGTGTGCCTCTAAAACGATTGTTGGTTTTGTGATCAATTGTGTGTATATGTTGATGGAGCAAAAACATTTCCTGTTAAAGTGATTTACGGACCTTCTTTGGATACTTGTATGGACTTTGGCTACTTGGTCCTACACCCATTACCACTGCTGGACATTGGTGTGTGATCTCTGGGATTAATACATTTTTAATATAGCCCACAAACACAACAACCCTGGATGAAAACCGTTTGTATTTCACCACCTCCGTCAGGGATGTGTCCTTTTTGTGCCATTGGAAAAGCTGTATGTTTACTTAAAGGACAACTGCCATATGTATTGCCTTACCTTAGATTAGCTGCATGCTTGTTTCAAGTGTGTGATTCAAACACCACTGCAGCCAAATAGACCAGCAGGGCTGCCAGGCAACTGGTATTGTTTAAAGGCACCAACAGGCCCTGTGTACCTCAAGTTACGCTATTAGCGCAGCCCACTGCACAGGACTAGTGACTCTGTTGCTATGGTAATGTGCGCTACTAACGGTAACACTCATTAGTAACATGCATTAACATTGCAATGGTCAAAGTATTCAAGTATCGTGGGTTACAGTACACAGTACCGGTAGTAAGGGTGACATTTCCGCGCAATGTCTGTGCATGGTAATATTAGGACTAGTTTGTGCATCAACCCCAGTTTTATCAGTTAGCCATTAAAAGGTATTACTTTTACAAGACTTTGTCTTTTTCTACCTGCATCAACCTCAAAATTTCTAAATTCCGGAGTCCTTATGTTTTTTTTTTTTTTTTTTTAAGAGAGTCTGTACTGTCTGATTTGTACAATAAAAAACATACCAATCGGTCACTGTGATCTCCTGGATTCCTATTTGCTATTTCCGCCGCTCCCTGCCATGATCCTGGCTTTTAATCACCATTTCTAGGCAGTGTTTACAATATATATGTATATATGTATATATCATGTTACAGTATACTACACGTTTTTATTACATAGCAAATTATCTGCACTCCAGTCAGGGATTCTCACAGTTTCTCAGTATGAACAGCTCCCTCCCCCCTCACACAAGCTGAAATTGAGAGTAGAGACCTGTCTGTGAAGGATAAGCAAAGCACACGCACACAGAGTCTGTAGGGGGCGTGGAGGGGGCGTGCATAATTTCTCCCTCATAGCAGAGGCAGCCTATTTCTCCCTGGGTCGACAAAGCTTGGCAAAGAAAAGAAAATTAGATATATTACATAGACAGTGCAACTAGAAAAGGCTGCAGTAATCCAGAGCACATTAGAACAGGTATAGGAACTTATAGGATAGAAGAAATAAGGCTGAAAATGTTGTTACAGAGTCTCTTTAAGATTGTTATTTATTTATTTAGTTTACTAGGTTGTCTGTAGCAATTTGCAATACATCAACTGAAAATAATATTTATGTCAGGCATCGAATGAATAGGTCAATCCTGCTGCCTGGGGGGTGTGGTGAGGGGGGGGGGCTATAGAAGTTCAGTTTATTGTTTAAGATTCATACAAACATTGCCGTTCCTTTTTAATTCTCTTTCTCCCGGTAATATTCCCCCTTCCAGTCGGCTGAGCGCGTCATTCTCGTGCCCTCTATAGATATCGCTGGGGTGCCGCTTTTCAGGAGGCTTGCTGTTTGTATTGATGTGCGAGCATGTTTCACGTTTCCAACGATTTACTCTTCAATGGGTTGCGTGCAACAAATATCAGAGTAGTACAACAAGTAACAAAAGACTGACATCTGGAGCCTGGTGATAGTTCAATGCCACGTTCCAGAAGATAATACTTAGCAGCTCTAATGGACTGAGCGCTATTGAGATGTATCTTCGTGCAATTGAGCTTTCAGGCAGGTCTAGACGCTTGATCAAATTAGAGACCCGAACGGACAATGCTTCACATCACAAAGAGATGTACATATTATGATGTGGACAGAATAGCCTATTCATGGAAGGAGCTAAATGCACTTTGCATAAAATGAAGCACTCGAATCTAATGGATGTCAGAAAACACTCATTTGCTAAATATTGACAGCACAGGCCCTGACATTTATAATCATACTGAAGAGCACGGAATTGGATGGAGGTAAAATGTTTATGATTTTTCTTTTTCATTCAGTTCTGCCTATAATCTAACTGACAGTCTGCAGTAGTATCATGCATGGAGATGGAGTCTTATAAGCCTAATGGCCTCAATTCTGGTAGCTTTGTGAGGTAAATATTTTTTTGTAGGTAAAATACCTCATAAGGTATTTACCTCTTTTTTTGTAATTCTGAAAGATTTTTCTCCATTTCCCAACATGAGGTAAAACATGAGGTAAAACATGAGGTAAATGCGTAAATTAAGGTATTTCAGCGGTAAGCATGCAGTAAATTAATAATAGTCATTTTTACTGTAATTGTCTTCCATAGGTTAGGATGGTCTTTGGAATTGAAAGATGTTTTGTTTTGTTTTTTGAGGGGTTAAGCTGTATTTGATTATGTAGCAACCTATGAAAAGTATATTTATAGGCATCCCTTATTTAAAAAAAATTTAAAATAAATATTTGGAGTTTTATATTTCTACTATTCTTTTCTATTACACAGCCTGAATAGGAACTCCACTAAAACCTGCAAAATGCATACATATTGACTTTACCTCCAGGTACCGGCAGGTCTTAAACTGATTGGTAAATGATGTGCTAACATGCCGCCTAATTTCCATGAGAATAGCTGTTTGAATTACCTCATAATTTACCTCATGAGGTAAAACATCACTAAAACCTACCAAAATTGTTAAATGTCATTGGCCTCAATTCACTAAGCTTATCTCCTGTCTTTAATAACGTTTCTAGAGTTATCACCATGGTGATACGGCATGTAGTATTCAGGATCAGGAAACATTTTACCTCAGGCAAGCCTAAAGTTAACTCTTATGTCTTTAAGTTAACTCTTCAATCCTTAAAATAACTCCAGAGTTAAGGTGGCCATACACTGGCCCGATTCGCGGCTGTTTCGACAGCAGATTCGATCCTGGGATCGAATCTGCTGCCAATCGTTCGCGCTAAACGCACCCACCGATCCGATTTCCTCCCGAAATTGGATTGGTCCGTCGATCGCGCCATGCAGGAAATTACCCTCGATCGCCTGCGGGTAGGGAGCGCATCGCTAGCGGCGGCCGATCCGATCAGGTATACATTACCTGACGCTGGCTCCCGGGCGTCTTCTCCGCATCTTCTCCGCGCTGCACCCGCTCCATCCCGGCGCTTCCTGTCACTGCAGTGGCCAGGAAGTTCAAATAGAGGGTGCTCTATTTGAATTTCCTGGTCACGGAGTGACACAGGAAGCGCCGGGATGGAGCGGGTGCAGCGTGGAGAAGATGCGGAGAAGATGCCCGGGAGCCAGCGTCAGGTAATGTATGCACGGGGGGGACAGGCGGCAGCGGCGGCTCCACAGATTGTGATCGGTTTCAGGCTGAAATCGATTCACAATCTGTTTGCAGTAAAGGCAGCCATACAATCCCTCTCTGATCAGATTCGATCAGATAGGGATCTGTCAGCTGGTCGATCTAATAGCAAATCGACCAGTGTATGGCTACCTTTAAAGACAGACTGTTCATTAACTGCCTGTGAAAATAACTACAGAGGAGGTAAATTAACTACAGAGGAGGTAAATTAACTTCAGAGGAGGTAAATTAACTACAGAGGAGGTAAATTAAGGAATGAAGAGATAAGATAACTCTCTCACTGTGTGGAGGTAAGTTTTCTCTTGCCTTATTATCTCCAGCATGATCTTAGTGAATTGAGGCCATTACCTCCTAAGTTAGTCATTACCTCCTAAGGTAAATTTTCTCACATGATGTAATTTGTTTGATAACCCTACCAGAATGGAGGCCATATATTATGAAAGCTGCAGTTCTTACATATGCATCACTCTACTTTGAGCTTCAAGTGAACCCAAAGTGAAAGTAAACTGGTGAGATAAACAATTGTATTTATCCTTCTACTCTTAAAAATGACCTTTTTTTTAGATGTCCCATGGTTTTATTTTATATTTAAACATTTACAAAGTAGATCGAATGTTTTGTTGTCTGTGGTCAGTGGCAGCCTATTAGGTGTCCCTAAATAAAAATTAATGACCTATTGACCTTTTCCTACATCCCTTTGGTCTCATTAAACAAAAGTGGCGACACCAAGAGCCCAATATAGTGTAGTAAGCAAAACCATAGGTTGGAATTGAAAGTATATAGTGTATATACTCACAAAAGTGGGTTACCTCCTAGGTAACCACTGTGAAGGCAGGTGAGGAGATTAGACCTGTCCTCACTCAGGATTAAAAGTCGCTCTCTGGGAATCAGGAAAAAGGAGATAGGGATCGACCCCTCCACCAGGGGTGGATATTGGTAATATAAGAGTGAACAGAGGCGCCAGCAGGATAAAAGGTACTAAAAAGTTTAAAATTCCTCAGGAGGTGGTGGTGGACTCGCCTCCTTGAAGTACACAAGACAGTAGACTCTGGTCTCATTAGTTGAGTTCTGCCAGGAAAACTTTTATGGTTGGAATTTGCTTATCGGTAAGGTTTACTATATTCCCAACAAGCTACCGACAAGACAGAAACAGCTTCTGTCTTGTCTTCCATGCCTAGAAATTAACTCTTTCAGGCAGCAATATAAAACAAGTAAAACAGCCTGGTTATTAATGTTGTGCACTGTATACACATGTTTATCTCATCATGTCACATGTCACTTTGAGTACACTTTAATCCATTTAATACCCTTTTACTCATACTTACCCTACAGCTCCATTACGTAACCAGCGCCTCTGTAAAATAATTAGATATAGTATCATTTGTCTTTCATAGTTGAGTTGTGTTGTGCCCCTCCACCAGGTGGTGCCATAGGCAACTGCCTAGTTTTATAAAATGTGCATAAAATCAGTTCTGTGTATGCATTGGGTGGTCCTTATAGTAAGCAGGATATACTAGTGTTGTAAGGGTAAACTAGTGTTGTAAGGAATTGTAAACATTACAATCTATGTAAGTAAAACATACTGCAATGCAAGTAAAAATACATACATGGTTTCTACATAATAAAATGGCATCTGACAATAGAGGAACATGTTTAGTTGATAGAATAAGTATTTGATGAGGAACATGAGTGGGAGGAACCTCCCTTTGTGTGCTTACAAGTCAGAGAGGCATTGGGGAGAAGACGCTAGGTAAGAAGATGATTGGACAAGCAGAGGAGGCAACAAGTCTTTGACATCTGCATTAGATATGGAAATGTCTTTGATGGAGGTCAGATTTTATGCCTGTCTAAAGAGTTCATTTCAAGTTTGAATTTTTAAGGTTTCTGGGCTTGGAGCATGAGGGACAAGCTATGGTACATACTGTATTTCCACAGGAAGGACTACATGTGTGAGAAGTCTTGGATGTAAGAGCAAGAGAAGGTAAGAGAGAGCAGGAAGAGGTGAGAACAGGAGGACTTCATGTGAGGAGTGAACATCCCAGGTGGGATGGCATCTGGAAATCAGTGAGGAATGATATTGTTTCAGATGTAAAAACATTCAGTCTAATGAATAGCCACACTTTTGTCCACATACAATGAAATATTACACCATGGCATGAGGCAATTTTGCTGGAAGGTAGCCCAACACAGGGTTGCCCACGTAGGGCCTCCATTTTTCGCCATGGATTAGACATGTTGATACTTTCCTTTGAGATTCTGGTCCCTGAAGACTTAATTGCATCATGCAATTACGGCAGATTTGTCAGCTGCCCTTGCTGCTCCTACGCCTCCATTCTACCACATCCTAAACCCAGCCAGCCTAGACTAATGACACAATGGAGGCTGAAGGCCACTCATTCTAAGTAAACTCTAAAGGCTGTATTGTGGGAGAATCCTGGGAGATCAGTAGTTACAATTTAGAGAAACACAAACCAGTTTTTCTGGGACCGACAAGCATGAGGTAAGTATCTAACTTATATTTTTTGAAACTTCAGAATTGTTTTAAAGTGTTAGTTTACCAGTCACAGAAATGAGGCAGTAGCTTCCAGAATGTAATTGAAAAATAATCTGTTATGGCATGCCATTGCTTTAATTAGAGCCTGAACTAATTTTTTAGAAACCGCAGTACACAAGACCGTTTTATGCTGACTGACTCTCATTACAGCATGCATAGCTTCTGATTGAAGCTGCATCCTCATGATCACACTTCTTTGAGTGACCCTCATAGCCTTGGGGCCCAAAATATGTGGAAAAAAGAAAAGTGTAGCCATTGTGATCCCATCACACATAACAAGTGTGACCACAGCAACACCTGATCTGAAGGCTGGACCCCGTACCAACATGAGGGTACGTAGTGTGTGTCCTTTTCAGGGCAGTTTCTGGACTAAAATGCACCCAGGACGAGGCTGTAAAAATTGAATTCTCTTTCGCCCCCCCCTCCGGACTTGCTAATTCTTACTTTTTAGGGACAGTCACCCAGTCACAGGTCACAAGTAGATCTGCCTACTTACTAGTGACCAGCCGCTCATCCAGGAGGAAGCAGAGACCAGGAGGACACACATTCGATAAGAGCCTGGAAAGCCGACTCCTCCATGGGTGCCGCGCACTGATAGCCTGCAGTACCGCTATAGGACACCAGGTGTCATCACACAGTGACGTGATGATGACTTGATGTTGGATGCAGGCAGCCCAGGAGGAGTCAAGGAAGGTGAAGAAGATGTCCTTCTGCCTGTGCCCCCCTTCTTCTTCTTGCCGGTCTGCTCCCAGGGCGATCGCCCTGCCCGCACTCCCCAAGGAATGGCCCTGGTCCCTTTGCATGGCTACAAGGCCTTCTCCCCTAGCTGTAGTGTCGCATTTAGAATGCTGGACATGTCATATGGGCTATATATAGATTACAAAAAGCCTTTTGAGCATTGTAAATGTAGGGAAAAATAAAATATTTCCACGTACAGGGATGGAGGTGGTGAAAACAGGCAAATAATTTTGGAATCCATCCACAAACTTCAATAAGTGATTCTGTCAAAAGTGATGAAATGTGATATGAGAAACCTAGATATTTCACTTTTGTCATATAATACTTTCAACAGATTCCTGCGCTGTTCTTTATTGTCTTCATATTGGCTGTCTGCTGAAGAAAAGCTTTCTGAAACAATGCAACTCACACTGGCAGCTCTTCAACCATTTGACGCTCATCCATTAAAGATAGATTAGAGAAAAAGACCCTTCTTTGTTGTCTTTTGAAATTCTTTCTCTGAGTTCCATTATTCAGTCATATCTGAAGTTTAGGAGGACTGAATCCATTACAAGAGGATAATATACAAGTACCAGGCACTTGTCCGGTTGGGAGGGGAGATCTCAGGTAGTCAGTGAATATGTATTGTAGAACATCATTGGTGACTACATCTCCCAGGATTACATTTCCAGGCTTAACCTCCCTGGCGGTCTATTAAAAACTGCCAGGGGGCAGCGCAGCCGTTTTTTTGTAATTTTTTTTTTAAATCATGTAGCGAGCCTAGGGCTCGCTACATGAGAGCCGCTGTGCAGCGGCATCCCCCTACCTAGTGTTGGGCGAACAGTGTTCGCCGCTGTTCGGGTTCTGCAGAACATCACCCTGTTCGGGTGATGTTCGAGTTCGGCCGAACACCTGATGGTGTTCGGCCAAATCGTTCGGCCACATGGCCGAACTAAGAGCGCATGGCCGAACGTTCCCCGAACGTTCGGCTAGCGCTGTGATTGGCCGAACGGGTCACGTGGTTCGGACCTGAACGCGCTCTGATTGGCCGAACTGTCACGTGGTTCGGGTAAATAAATACCCGAACCACGTCATATCTCCGCCATTTGTCTGTGGGTTTAGCTTTGGGTAGGCAGGCAGGGTAGTTCGCGCTCCAGCCACGCTAGCCAGGGTCCCCCGGTCATTGTGTCGCTGCTGGGAATAGTAGTACACCGCTCGCTCAGCCACACTATATAGCATTCTGTTTACTGTTCTGTGTCTGCTGGGAATAGTAGTACACCGCTCGCTCAGCCACACTATATAGCATTGTGTTTACTGCCACTCTGTGTACCTCGCTCAGCCACACTATATAACATTGCGTTTACTGCCACTCTGTGTCTGCTGGGAACAGTAGTACACCGCTCGCTCAGCCACACTATATAGCATTGTGTTTACTGCCACTCTGTGTACCTCGCTCAGCCACACTATATAGCATTGTGTTTACTGCCACTCTGTGTCTGCTGGGAACAGTAGTACACCGCTCGCTCAGCCACACTATATAGCATTGTGTTTACTGCCACTCTGTGTACCTCGCTCAGCCACACTATATAGCATTGTGTTTACTGCCACTCTGTGTACCTCGCTCAGCCACACTATATAGCATTGTGTTTACTGCCTTTACTGCTTGCCCGGCAGCCAGCGTTATGTCAGAACGCTGTTTCAGTGCTGCCGGAGGCATCGTCACAGATCGGCGTATCCGCCTCTCCACAGAAAATGCAGACCGTCTGACTCAAATTAAAATGAATCAATCCTGGATTGGAAACGACTATGCAACACTCCTGGACCCCAACCAAGTAACATGAACAATGACCATCTGTGATGGGTTAGCGTTGCCGGTCCCTGTTTATTGAACCTCTCATCTTTATTACATTTATGACTGCATGGCGGCAAAAAGCATTGCTATATCCGCACGCTATTTGTCCTCATGCAAGGCCTGGGATGTTGTGTCTCAAAAAGCGTGGCCTTCTCCTCCTGCGCCTCCTCCTGTTCCATCACGTGTGCTGCTGCTTGTGCTGGGTTAGCGTTACCGGTCCCTTTTTCTGGAACCTCTTCTCTGTATTACATTTATGACTGCATGGCGACAAAAAACATGTTACCTGTGCAAAGAAACATGACATTTTCCACATTTAAAAGACAGTTTTTCCTTTGAAACTTTACAATCAAGTTTCTCAAAAACTATAAGCAAAATGGCCCTGAGCGGGCACCCGGGGGACCCATCAGAATCTCTGCAGGGGGGCCCGGTGGCTCCTAGTTACGCCCCTGCTAAGTGTAAATACTCTGGCCATGGATCAATACTTGCTCAGTAAACAGTGCAGATACATGCTCTCTTAATAACTTGATAAGTCAATT
Source organism: Hyperolius riggenbachi (assembly GCF_040937935.1). Classification (NCBI taxonomy): domain Eukaryota; kingdom Metazoa; phylum Chordata; class Amphibia; order Anura; family Hyperoliidae; genus Hyperolius; species Hyperolius riggenbachi. The sequence continues at coordinate 496,040,463 of NC_090649.1, forward strand.
TACAGCTGATCTGCAAAAGCAAATACATATAAAAAACAGTGGACATACTCATATTCCCTATGTTATATCTTACAACAATATCGGCCACCACAAAAGTTTAACTGTCTGTTACAAGGAGGTTAATGTTAGGCATTGATGCGGGAAGGTTAATGTTAGGCATGGATGGGAGGAGGTTAGTGTCTGGCATAGAATGGCATAGGTTAGTGTTCGGCAAAAGGTAGGGGCTAGGTGAATGTTAGGCTTAGGTAGGGGGTAGATTACAGTTAGGCATAGGGAGGGGGTAGGTTACCATTAGGCATAGGAAGAGGGTAGGCTAGTGTTAGGCATAGGGAGGGGGTAGGTTACGGTTAGGCATAGGGAGGGAGTAGGTTACTGTTAGGCATAGGGAGAGGGTAGGTTACTGTTAGGCATAGGGAAAGGGTAGGTTAGTGTTAGGCATAGGGAGGCGGTAGGTTAGTGTTAGGCATAGGGAGGGGGTAAGCTAGTGTTAGGCATAGGGAGGGGGTAGGTTAGTGTTAGGCATAGCAAGGGGATAGGCTAGTGTTAGGCATAAGGAGGAGGTAGGGCAGTGTTATGCATAGGGAGGGGGTAAGCTAGTGTTAGGCATAGGGAGGGGTAGGTTAGTGTTAGGCATAGGCATAGGGAGGGGGCAGGTTAGTGTTAGGCATAGAGAGTGGGTAGGTTAGTGTTTGGCATAGCAAGGGGGTAGGCTAGTGTTAGGGATAAGGAAGAGGTAGGTTAGTGTTAGGCATAGGTAGGGGGTAGGTTAATGGTTAGGCATAGGGAGGGGGTAGGTTACCGTTAGGCATAGGAAGAGGGTAGGCTAGTGTTAGGCATAGGGAGGGGGTAGGTTACGGTTAGGCATAGGGAGGGAGTAGGTTACTGTTAGGCATAGGGAGAGGGTAGGTTACTGTTAGGCATAGGGAAAGGGTAGGTTAGTGTTAGGCATAGGGAGGGGGTAGGTTAGTGTTAGGCATAGGGAGGGGGTAAGCTAGTGTTAGGCATAGGGAGGGGGTAGGTTAGTGTTAGGCATAGCAAGGGGATAGGCTAGTGTTAGGCATAAGGAGGAGGTAGGTCAGTGTTAGGCATAGGGAGGGGGTAAGCTAGTGTTAGGCATAGGGAGGGGTAGGTTAGTGTTAGGCATAGGCATAGGGAGGGGGCAGGTTAGTGTTAGGCATAGAGAGTGGGTAGGTTAGTGTTTGGCATAGCAAGGGGGTAGGCTAGTGTTAGGGATAAGGAAGAGGTAGGTTAGTGTTAGGCATAGGTAGGGGGTAGGTTAATGGTGGAAGGTAAATGTTAGGCATAGATAGGGAAGGCAGTGTCAGGCATAGACTGAGGGGGGATAGTGTTAGGCATAGATGGTGGCAGGTAAATGTTAGGCATAGTTAGGTGGTAGGTTAGTGTTAGGCATAGGGAGGGGGTAGGTACGCATTAGGCATAGGTAGTGGGTAGGTTAGTGTTAGGCGCAGGTAGGGGGTAGGTTAATGTTAGGCATAGGTAGGGGGTAAATTACTGTTAGGCACAGATGATGGTAAGGTTAGTGTGAGAATCGGATAGGATAATAGAAGGTGATAATATCTATATATATAAAATCGGATGTATGTGTGTGTGTGTGTGTGTGTGTGTGTGTGTGTGTGTGTGTGTGTGTGTGTGTGTGTGTGTGTGTGTGTGTGTGTGTGTGTGTGTGTGTGTGTGTGTGTGTGTGTGTGTGTGTGTGTATGTGTGTGTGTGTGTGTGTGTGTGTGTGTGTGTGTGTGTGTGTGTGTGTGTGTGTGTGTGTGTGTGTGTGTGTGTGTGTGTGTGTGTGTGTGTGTGTGTGTGTGTGTGCCGCGATCACGCGAAAACGCCTTGACCGATTTGAACGAAACTTGGTATACAGATCCCTTACTACCTGGGATGATATGTTCTGGTGGTCTCGCGGCCCCCCTGCACACGTGGGCGGAGCAAATCACATTTCACCCATTCAAGTCAATGGAAAAAATGTAAAAGGCTGCCATTCTCACAGTAAACAAGCCAGAGTCCCCATACTTGACGCAGTTGGTCACTTGGTGACCGAGGTTACAAAGCCAGGAAAAGTGGGCGGAGCATAAAGCAGCCAATCAAATTTCAGCCATTCATTTTAAATGGGAAAATGTAAACTGCAACCATTCTTAGACTGTTAATCGCAGGGATCTCATACTTGCCACAGTTGGTCACTGAGTGAATTCAATTAAGATTCAAGAAAGTGGGTGGAGCCTTCAACAGCCAATCAAAATTCACCTATTGATTTTCAAGGGGAATATTTAAACTGCTGCCATTCTTCCAACTGTTAATGGCAGAGGCTTCAAACTTGCTACAGTCGGTCTTTGGGTGACTGGGGTCAAAATTCACAAAAGGGGCGGGGCCACAAACAGCCAATCATATTTCCTTGGTGGATAAACTGCTTCCATTCACACATTTTTGATGCCAGGAACCTGAAAGTTCACAAACTTGGTCACTGGGTGACTGTGTGTCAAGGTTACAAAAAGTGGGCGGAGCTAAAAACAAATTTTACTAGGAAAATATAAACTGTAGCCATTCTTACACCATTAATGGCAGAGTTCTCAAACTTTGCACAGTTGGTCACTGGGTGAATGAGATTAAGAATTTGGAAGGTAGGTGGAGCCTACAACAGCCAATAAAAATTCACCTTTCAGTTTTCAAAGGGAATATTTAAGCTGCTACCATTCTTATACCGTTAATAGCAGATGCCTCAAACCTGGTACAGTTGGTCACTGGGTGATTAGGGTTCAAATTCAGAAAGGGGGCGGAGCCACAAACAGCCAATCAGATTTGTTTATTTTTCAATGGGTATATACAAAGTATTGATACCAAGGACCCCAAAGCTGATAAACTTGATAATTGAGTGACTGTATGTCAAGGTTAGAAAAACTGTGTGGTGCCAACAACTTAATTTTTTACATGGCAGGGTTCCCAAACTTGACACAATTGGCCACTGGGTGACTGGGATTAATATTCAGAAATGTGGGTGGAGCCTAAAAACAGCCAATCAAAATTTACCTATTGATTTTCAAGGGGAACATTTACATTGCTACCATTCTTACACTGTTAATGGCAGAGTTCTCAAACCTGATACAGTCAGTTATTGGGTGACTGGGGTCCAAATTCACTAAAGTGGGTGGAGCCACAAACAGCCAATCTGATTTTTTAGATTGATTTCAGCCATTCTGTTATTGGCAGGGTTTTCAAACTTGACACAGTTGGCCACTGGGTGACTGGGACTAATATTCAGGAAAGTGGGTGGAGCCTACAGCAGACAATCAAAATTAACCTTTTGATTTTCAAGGGGAATATTTACATTGCTACCATTCTTACACTGTTAATGGCAGAGTTCTCAAACCTGATACAGTCAGTTATTGGGTGACTGGGGTCCAAATTCACTAAAGTGGGTGGAGCCACAAACAGCCAATCTGATTTTTTAGATTGATTTCAGCCATTCTGTTATTGGCAGGGTTTTCAAACTTGACACAGTTGGCCACTGGGTGACTGGGACTAATATTCAGGAAAGTGGGTGGAGCCTACAGCAGACAATCAAAATTAACCTTTTGATTTTCAAGGGGAATATTTACATTGCTGCCATTCATGCACTCTTAATGGCAGAGGCCTTAAATCTGGTACAGTCAGTCACTGGGAGACTGGGGTTTAAATTCTGAAAAGGGAGTGGGCCAAAACAGCCAATCAGATTTGTTTAATTTCAATGGTAAAATGCAACTTATTGATGCCAAAGACCCCACAGCTCATAAACTTGGTCATTGAGTGACTGTATGTCTAGAAATAGTGGGCAGAGCCAAAAACAACTAACTTTTTACATAGACAATATAAATTGCAGCTATTCTTACACTGTTAATGGCAGGGTTCTCAAACTTGACACAGTTGGTCACTGGGGGATTAGGATTAATATTCGGAAAAGTAGGTGGAGCCTACAAGAGCCAATCAAAATTCACCTATTGATTTTCAAGGGGAATATTGAAACTGCTGTCATTCTTACACTGTTAATGGCGGGGGCCTCAAACCTGCTACAGTCGGTCATCAAGTGACTGGGGTTCAAATTCACTAAAGGGGTGGAACCACAAACAGCTAATCAGTTTTGCTTTTTTTGGATAAACTGTTTCCATTTACACAATTTTGATGCCAGGAACCCAAAAGCTCACAAAATTGGTCATTGAGTAGTGACTGTGTGTCAAGGTTACAAAATGTGGGTGGAGTCAAAAACAGATTTTTCTGGGAAATTGTAAACTGCAGCCCTTCTTCGCTGTTAATGGCAGTGTTCTCAAACTTTGCACGGCTGGTTACTGGGTGACTGGGATTCATATTCAGAAAAGTGGGTGGAGCCTAAAAAGCCAATAAAAATCACCTGTTGATTTTCAAGGGGAATATTAAAAATGCTACCATTCATTGCACTGTTAATGGCACAAGCATCAAACCTGGTACAGTTAGTCATTGGGGTTCAAATTTAGAAAAGGGGACAGAGCCACAAACAGTTTCATTTCTTGGGAAAATACAAATTATTAATGCCAAGGACCCCAAAGCTCACAAACATGGTCATTGAGTGACTGTATGTCTAGGTTACAAAAGTAGGCGGAGCAAAAACCAAATTTCACTGGGAAAATGTAGACTGCGGGCCTTCTTACACTGTTAATAGCAGGGTTCCCAAACTTTGCCCAGATGGTCACTGGGTGACTGAGATTAATATTCAGGGAAGTGGGTGAAGCCTATAATAGCCAATCAAAATTCACCTGTTGATTTTCAAGGGGGATATTTAAATTGCTGCCATTTTTATACTGGTAATAGCAGATGCCTCAAACCTGCTACAGTTGGTCATTGGGTGACTGGGGTTCAAATGCTGGAAAGGGGCAGAGCCACAAACAGCCAATCTGATTTGTTTAATTTCTATGGGAATATACAAATTATTGATGCCAAAGCTCACAAACTGGGTCATTGAGTGTTTGTGCGGTAGGGTTAGAAGAAGTGGGCGGGACCAACACAAGTCAAATACATACCCGGGCAACGCCGGGCAATCAGTGGGTGGAGACAAATACAAATTTCACTTGGAAAATTTAAACTGCAGCCATTCTTACACTGTTAATGGGAGGGTTCTTAAACTGTGCACAGTTGGTCACTCAGTGAATGGGATTAATATTCAGAAAAGTGGGTGGAGCCTACGAAAGTGTATTAAGCTTCACCTATTGCTTTTCAAGGGAATACTTAATTGCTACCATTCTTGCACTGTTAATGGCACAGGCCTCAAACCTGGTACAGTTGGTCATTGGGTGACTGGGGTTCAAATTCAGAAAAGGGGGTGGAGCCACAAACAACCCATTAGATTTTTTTCATTTCAATGCAAATTATTGAGGCCAAAGACTACAAAGCTCACAAACTTGGTCATTGACTAATTGTGTGTTAGAGTTAGAAAAAGTGGGTGGAGCCAACACCAGCCAAATACATACCCGGGCAACGCCGGGCAATCAGCTAGTTATATCTATAAAATTACGAGTATTGTGCTATCTGCAATAGCCACAAGTAAAATATAGGAAACATTTCTGATATAGTACTATCCAGAATAGCCACTAGCAGAATATTGGTAAAATGACTAATAATATACTATAGGCAATACATACTCCCTCATTTCCTCACAGTTTTTTGTTAAATAGATGCCTCTACTGTATATAAATGCTGTAATTAATAATATACACCATCAAAAAATGCTCCACTGTTCCTGTCCTACTTATATTCTGAACCTGGCACCTGGTACACCCCAAACTGTCCTCTCTGCTCCTCCAATGGCCTTCAATACTTTTTCACTCATAACCGCCTCCTACATGTGGCAGATCGTATGGTGAGGTCGGCATCTGCACTGGAGGCGACCCCGGGACACCGGAGCTGCGGCGAGGGCACAGGATGGCTGGAGGAAGCCCCAGGTAAGAAGATCTTGATATTTCATTCTCCTTGGACCTGTCCTTTACATGTAGAATGCAAAATAATTCCTTGCAGCTTTTACTAGGATAAAAATCTGCTCATCTCTCCTTTCCTATTTTTTTTTCTGAGTTCTACAAAAATAGTTTTGCCCATTTTTTGCTGAGGTGCTAATAGAGCCTTGCTTCATGTAGGAGGTATAACCTAGTTTCATATTTTAAAGCTATCTTTACAGACTTCTTGTAACAATTCCTGAGATATTAATAACTGTTTTAGGCTATTCTTCTGCCATGTCCCTTCTTCTTTATCGGCTATGAAACTTGATTAAACTAACAGTTCCTGTTTAATATGCAGCAAGGGAATCAGGGTAATGTATAGTATAATCCCGCCATGAAAAAAGGATGACAAAACTTTGAGCTTTCTACTCCGCTAGTTTAGAGAGGGTGACACTATTAATACGAATAAGTTCATTATGCAAAGGATGAGACATTGTATTAATATTAATGCAACACGATCCTATAAGATTAATCATTCTGCATTTAACTTGCGCTGCTGTGAACGTGTATCTCGTGGTAGAAGCTGCTTCCTGGAGACGGTATCAGGGGGATTACTGAGTAGCGGAATTTTTATTTTTACTTTCTTTTGTAAGTGCTAAAATAATGAGTCATAATCAGTTATTCGCAGAGCGGTGTAGGTGATCCTTAAATTGTAATTTTGTTTCAGTTGAGAGAAAAAAACATCCTCTGCGGATCAATGATACCAGAGGTAGAGTCGGGTAAAGCATGCTACGCACTTTCAGTTATGATTGGCCAATCACTGACCAGCTTTACTAACTCCATGTAGTAGGAGCACAATAAGGGTATAAGAGGCCTGTGCTACTAATAAAAACCTTTGTTAAATACAAAGATTTTTTTCGTCATTGAGGTAAGCTACCTCAAATTTATTTCCCATTTTTAAACTGGTTTTAGATGCTTTTATTACACCAGGGCGCCTCTTATACCCTTATTGTGCAATCATACCCCCTTACCTCACCCGTCTGAGGGGTGGGTACAGACAACACGTGGCTTCGACCACGGCGGACATCTGTCCCCTTTCTTTTACCAAGGAGAGCGACCGCATCCAGGTCCCTAGGGACCACCCCGATAGTTGATTCTGCATGCTACATATAGCACTCAGGACAAGAAGAGGCGACAAGGTTGAGCGCGGCATTTAAAGGAACAGGAAAAGCCAATACCGTCATATAAAAAGCACTTCCCTTCATTTGAATGGACAGCACTTGAGCGATTAACAGCACAACCACCACGTTTAATGCCTGTGTGAATCAGCCCTTAACCACTTAAAGAGAACCTGTACAGAGTAAAATTATTTAAAATAAACACATGAGGTAACTTCAAATGAACATTACAGAGTTACCTTGCCATCAGTTCCTCTCAGAAGCTCACCATTTTCTTCTTACAGCGATCCCTTCCAGTTCTGACAACATTTTGTCAGATCTGAAATATATCAGTTGCTGTCAGTTATATATCAGTTGCTGTCAGTTACAGCTGAGAGGAGAAATGATGTGTTCATATTTCGCTATGGCTCAAGTGGGCGATATTACAGTATAACTGTGTGCTGACCAGGAAGCTGTTATGGGGTAATGGCCATTTTCAAAATGGAGGACAGAGAATTTAATTGATCACAGAGGACAAACAGGATGCAGGAGAGGAGAAAGAGATTGATAAGTAGACTACACAGGAAGTAAGTATGACCTGTGTATGTTAATTTTGACTTTTAATTTTCAGTTCAGGTTTTTTTTAAGTACCAGCGGTCTCTGCCCCCTTAAGGACCAGAGACCGCTGGTACAAGATCGACAGAATCCCGACGAATCGCCGCGCATAACGGCCTCAACCACCTTCATCGCCGCACCCCGGGATCCTCAGGACATAGACTCAGCCGTCTCTATGACAGCAGAGTCATGTGAGCCGGTCCGGAGCCGCTTTCATTGGCTGCTGACCGTGTCTGTCAACATAAGCCAATGGGAGTGGCTTACATTGATAGACATGGCCAGGAGCCAATAAAATCGGCTTCTGACCGGCTCACATGGCTCTGCCGTCATAGAGACAGGAAGAAATCTGTGATCTGCCGCGAGAAATGTTGAGTTTGAGCGGCGCGATCAGTGGGGAGCGACGGAAACGGCGAAAGCGTGCTGACGTCGGTGATTGAAATCTACGCCCTGCCAGCCAGGAGCCCACCAAAACAGGGCGTAGATTTCAATCACCGCGGTCCTAAAGTAGTTAAATGGTTTATCAAGCTGAGCACCCAAGAACTCTTTTGCTGATGACAGGTTCCCTTTAACTCGCTCCTGTGCATGGAATTGAGGGGATGTGTAACAGATCTTTTATGTTGATTTCTTTTCAGAAGCAGTTCCATATTCCAAGGTCTAAAATAAAACCATTCCAGCACACACTTCAAAGACCTGTCATGTATTGTGACTATTAATCCCTCGCAACGTGCGACTTCTCTCTATTAAATCTTTGTCATGTAATTTACCTCCTGAAGGTTAGCTTTCCATGCGCCATCTCTGTAGTGTACGCCGGAGCCGGCCATGATTCTCTCCGCTTCCCCTGAGCTAATCCCGCGATGGTAATAACAGGCCATCTCACGCTAACAAAACGGGGGGAAGCTCTGAAAGGGAAGATCTGAAATGACGATAGCGTAAGACAGGTAATGGAGAATTGTGGGTGCAGGTGGCTGGCCTGGCAGCATCTTAGCTGTCTATCTAAAATATCAAATGAGGTTATGGAAATATGAAAAATAATCTAAATAAATAAATGACAGTTTCTATTACCAGAAATCCTACTGCAGCGCTGAGAAATGAGCTTTATTTACAGTGTGCCCAGGGGCATTTCTGGGCACAGGCCATCCAGGCAAAGGTCTTGGGCGCCCCCTAGTGTACAGGGCAAAATACTGTATCCATAACATTTTGCTTCCAGCAGTGTGCAGTGTAAAAGTCTGTATTTTCCAGCTTTTGCGCTGCCTCTTTGAGGTCTTGATGTTTTCTAGTGTTCCCTGTTAGTGATGGTTGTAATCAGCTAATTGAGATTACGCAAAAATGTTGCAATTATGCCTATATATAATTGTGATTTGTCAGTGCAATTGATTTTGTAAAATCGTTAATAGTTTATTTTTTGCATAATTTTTGTGCCGACTTTAGCGGTAAATTGCAAAGCCCCCATACATGCTATTATCACCAAAATTGATACATATGTTATGGAGAATAGTGGGTAGAAGTAAAAAAAAAGAACAATTTTTTTTAAAAAAAGACCGTGAAGTTTTGAAAAGAAAAAAGTGTTTTAAACTCAAAAGCATGACCAAAAAAAAAAAAAAAATGATTCCTTTGCATTTTTAAAATTGATTTCCCTAAAGACTACAAGGTCTTTTTTTTTACTTGTACCCACCATTCTCTTTAATATAGGTAGTACATTTGGGGGCAATAGCATGTATAGGGGCTTTGGTATTAACCGCTAAAGTTGGCACAAAATTACGTGAAAATGACAAAACTTTACGCAAAATTACAAATGATTACAATTACAGTCAAAAGTATGATTTTCCCTGAAATTTCATAGTATGGCTTCCCACAGTAATTGTGAATTTCTTATACGCCGGGTGTCATTGATGCCGGGTGATACGCCCTATCCTGTTACTGCCTCTCAGATCTAGCTGCTGAGGACTGTAGTGAAGCAGCGCAGGCGCACATGTGCGAGATCTGAGAGGCAGAGAAGGAGGTAAATAGGATACAAGGGCCAGACGGGTGAAAGGGGCGTGTTTTATGGACACAGCCCAATCTATTCTTCCATACCGCTCTGATAAACAGGGAGACAAGGAGAGCTGGCCAATCCACTTAGGGAGAAGGAGAGTTGATCAATCCAACCAATCAATTGCCTATATACTGTTATATACTGGGTAGAACAGCACCAGTATCTGTTCATACATCGCACCAGTATATGATGTTTTTTTTAATTTTTATTCAGTGTGCGCTGGAAGAGGGGGTAGTCTTATACGGCGAGTATATCCCAAACTCTATATTTTAACTGGAAAAGTTGGGGGGGTTGTCTTATACGCCCAGTCGTCTTATACGCTGGAATATACGGGTATGTCTATGCAAACTTTGTGCTCATCACTATTCCCTGTAGTGCAATCCTTGGCTGCTGGCACCCCACACATCCACTCCTACCCTCCCCATACAGTAAGCATGTGTATGTGTGTAAGAGGTGGATGGGAGTGACAGGTTGTTGGCATACATGTCAAAAAGGCGCATGGTAAAAAGGGTGCCAGCCAGAGCCACTAGTAGAATATTGTTAAAGGAAACCGAGAAGAGATGAGCGAAAAAAAAATATATAGGTACCTGGGTACCTCCAGCCCCCTTCAGGCCGTTGGTTCCCTCGCCTTCCTTCCGGGCTGCCCTGATCCTCCACCAGTCGGCCCGGTAATTCCTGTAGTGGCATACAGCGCATGCACAGCCAGGATGTGCCCCCATCGCTCTCCCGTCACCAGAAGCAGCCTGTGCCAGATTTATGGCCTAGGGTCAGGGGGTTATGTGTTAGGGGTTTTCATTGAAGTAAGGCTAGGGATAGGATATTGACATCAGAGATTACATTGAGTGGGGAGGTTAAACTTCGCTACCAGGCAATACATTACTTAAGGCAGGGGAAGGGTGAGGGTGAGCAGAAACATTTGAGGGAGAGCCAATGAATGCAGTTTGCATGGTACATGGACCCAGCAACAAAATGAAAAAGCACCATAGTCAAGTATTCACTGCATAACACATCATCTAAAAATAGTGTGAGTTAAAAAGGACGCGTCTATTGCTTCAATGTACGCAAATATATACATATATCATTTTATTTGCACAGTTTGCTGTGGGGGAGCGAGTTAGGGGTCGGTAGAGGGGTGGCTCTTGTGAAAATAGAAAAAAACAAAAACACTTATGCTGAGAGTAACTGGGATTGGGTAAATCAGCGCTCTGTGGCTCTGACTTGGGCTGTCCGCTATGTCACTGTTATGATGCACTATTGAGCACCACACCTTTTTTTATTTTCCTGATGAAGAAATTAATGTCGAAACATGTCAATTTGTGCACTTGAATTGATGCTTATCCCTCTTGGTGTTACTATTACAGACTTTATTACCTTGGAATGTACACCTGAATGGGGGTTTCAGATCAGTTAAAGGGATACTGTAGGGGGGTTGGGGGAAATGAGTTGAACTTACCCGGGGCTTCTAATGGTCCCCCGAAGACATCCTATACCCGCGCAGCCACTCCCCAATGCTCTGGCTCCGCCTCCGGTTCGCTTCTGGCATTTCCGACTTTAAAGTGTGAAAACCACTGCGCCTGCGTTGCCGTGTCTTCGCTCCCGCTGATGTCACCAGGAGCATACTGCGTAGGCACAGATCATACTGGGCTTGTGCTATACACTCCTGGTGCCATCAGCAGGAGCGAGGACATGGCAACGCAGGCGCAGTGGTTTTCAGACTTTAACCACTTGAGGACCGTGGGCTTTACCCCCCTTAAGGACCGGCCACTTTTTTTCCATTCAGACCACTGCAGCTTTCACGGTTTATTGCTCGCTCATACAACCTACCACCTAAATGAATTTTGGCTCCTTTTTTTGTCACTAATAAAGCTTTCTTTTGGTGCTATTTGATGGCTGCTGCGATTTTTACTTTTTGTTATATTCATCAAAAAAGACATGAATTTTGGCAAAAAAATGATTTTTTTAACTTTCTGTGCTGACATTTTTCAAATAAAGTAAAATTTCTGTATACATGCAGTGCGAAAAATGTGGACAAACATGTTTTTGATAAAAAAAAACCCATTCAGTGTATATTTATTGGTTTGGGTAAAAGTTATAGCGTTTACAAACTATGGTGCAAAAGGTGAATTTTCCCATTTTCAAGCATCTATGACTTTTCTGACCCCCTGTCATGTTTCATGAGGGGCTAGAATTCCAGGATAGTATAAATACCCCCCAAATGACCCCATTTTGGAAAGAAGACATCCAAAAGTATTCACTGAGAGGCATAGTGAGTTCATAGAAGATATTATTTTTTGTCACAAGTAAGCGGAAAATGACACTTTGTGACAAAAAAAAAAAAGTTTCCATTTCTTCTAACTTGCGACAAAAAAAATAAAATCTGCCACGGACTCACCATGCCCCTCTCTGAATACCTTAAAGTGTCTACTTTCCAAAATAGGGTCATTTGTGGGGTGTGTTTACTGTCCTGGCATTTTGGGGGGTGCCTAATTGTAAGCACCCCTGTAAAGCCTAAAGGTGCTCATTGGACTTTGGACCCCTTAGCGCAGTTAGGCTGCAAAAAAGTGCCACACATGTGGTATTGCCGTACTCAGGAGAAGTAGTACAATGTGTTTTGAGGTGTATTTTTACACATACCCATGCTGGGTGGGAGAAATATCTCTGTAAATGACAATTTTTTTATTTTTTTTACACACAATTGTCCATTTACAGAGAGATTTCTCCCACCCAGCATGGGTATGTGTAAAAATACACAACAAAACACATTGAACTACTTCTCCCGAGTACGACAATACCACGTGTGGCACTTTTTTGCACCCTAACTGCGCTAAAGGGTCCAAAGTCCAATGAGCACCTTTAGGATTTCACAGGTCATTTTGCGGAATTTGATTTCCAGACTACTCCTCACGGTTTAGGGCCCCTAAAATGCCAGGGCAGTATAGGAACCCTGCAAATGACTCCATTTTAGAAAGAAGACACCCCAAGGTATTCCGTTAGGAGTATGGTGAGTTCATAGAAGATTTTATTTTTTGTCACAGGTTAGCGGAAATTGATTTGGTATTTTTTTTTCACAAAGTGTCACTTTCCGCTAACTTGTGACAAAAAATAAAATCTTCTATGAACTCACCATAGTCCTAACAGAATACCTTGGGGTGTCTTCTTTCTAAAATGGGGTCATTTGTGGGGTTCCTATACTGCCCTGGCATTTTAGGGGCCCTAAACCATGAGGAGTAGTCTGGAAATCAAATGCCGCAAAATGACCTGTGAAATCCTAAAGGTACTCATTGGACTTTGGGCCCCTTAGCACAGTTAGAGTGCAAAAAAGTGTCACACATGTGGTATCGCCGTACTCAGGAGAAGTAGTATAATGTGTTTTGGGGTGTATTTTTACACATACCCATGCTGGGTGGGAGAAATATCTCTGTAAATGACAATCTTTTGATTTTTTTTACACACAATTGTCCATTTACAGAGATATTTCTCCCACCCAGCATGGGTATGTGTAAAAATACACCCCAAAACACATTGTACTACTTCTCCCGAGTACGGCGATACCACATGTGTGGCACTTTTTTGCACCCTAACTGCGCTAAGGGGCCCAAAGTCCAATGAGTACCTTTAGGATTTCACAGGTCATTTTTGTTTCAAGACTACTCCTCACGGTTAAGGGCCTCTAAAATGCCAGGGCAGTATAGGAACCCCACTAATTACCCCATTTTAGAAAGAAGACACCCCAAGGTATTTCGTTAGGAGTATGGTGAGTTCATAGAAGATTTTATTTTTGTCACAAGTTAGCGGAAATTGATTTTAATTGTTTTTTTTTTCACAAAGTGTCATTTTCCGCTAACTTGTGACAAAAAATAAAATCTTCTATGAAATCACCATACTCCTAAAGGAATACCTTTGGGTGTCTTCTTTCTAGAATGGGGTCATTTGTACGGTTCCTATACTGCCCTGGCATTTTAGGGGCCCTAAACCGTGAGGAGTAGTCTTGAAACCAACAATGTCGCAAAATGACCTGTGAAATCCTAAAGGTACTCATTGGACTTTGGGCCCCTTAGCGCACTTAGGGTGTAAAAAAAGTGCCACACATGTGGTACCGCCGTACTCAGGAGAAGTAGTATAATGTGTTTTGTGGTGTATTTTTACACATACCCATGCTGGGTGGGAGAAATATCTCTGTAAATGACAATCTTTTGATTTTTTTTTACACACAATTGTCCATTTACAGAGAGATTTCTCCCACCCAGCATGGGTATGTGTAAAAATACACCCCAAAACACATTATACTACTTGTCCTGAGTACGGCGATACCACATGTGTGACACTTTTTTGCAGCCTAGGTGCGCTAAGGGGCCCAACGTCCTATTCACAGGTCATTTCGAGGCATTTGTTTTGTAGACTACTCCTCACGGTTTAGGGCCCCTAAAATGCCAGGGCAGTATAGGAACCCCACAAGTGACCCCATTTTAGAAAGAAGACACCCCAAAGTATTCCGTTAGGAGTATGGTGAGTTCATAGAAGATTTTATTTTTTGTCACAAGTTAGTGAAAAATGACACTTTGTGAAAAAAAACAATAAAAATCAATTTCCGCTAACTTTTGACAAAAAATAAAATCTTCTATGAACTCGTCATACACCTAACAGAATACCTTGGGGTGTCTTTTTTTCTAAAATGGGGTCACTTGTGGGGTTCCTATACCGCCCTGGCATTTTACGGGCCCAAAACCGTGAGTAGTCTGGAAACCAAATGTCTCAAAATGACTGTTCAGGGGTATAAGCATCTGCAAATTTTGATGACAGGTGGTCTATGAGGGGGCGAATTTTGTGGAACCGGTCATAAACAGGGTGGCCTTTTAGATGACAGGTTGTATTGGGCCTGATCTGATGGATAGGAGTGCTAGGGGGTGACAGGAGGTGATTGATGGGTGTCTCAGGGGGTGGTATGAGGGGAAAATAGATGCAATGAATGCACTGGGGAGGTGATCAGAAGGGGGTCTGAGGGGGATCTGAGGGTTTGGCCGAGTGATCAGGAGCCCACACGGGGCAAATTAGGGCCTGATCTGATGGGTAGGTGTGCTAGGGGGTGAAAGGAGTGATTGATGGGTATCTCAAGGTGTAATTAGAGGGGGGAATAGATGCAAGCAATGCACTGGCGAGGTGATCAGGGCTGGGGTCTGAGGGCATTCTGAGGGTATGGGCGGGTGATTGAGTGCCCTAGGGGCAGATAGGGGTCTAATCTGATGGGTAGCAGTGACAGGGGGTGATTGATGGATAATTAGTGGGTGTTTGGAGGAGAGAACAGATGTAAACACTGCACTTAGGAGGTGATCTGATGTCGGATCTGCGGGCGATCTATTGGTGTGGGTGGGTGATCAGATTGCCCGCAAGGGGCAGGTTAGGGGCTGATTGATGGGTGGCAGTGACAGGGGGTGATTGATGGGTGGCAGTGACAGGGGGTGATTGATGGGTGATTGATAGGTGATTGACAGGTGATCAGTGGGTTATTACAGGGAAGGACAGATGTAAATAATGCCCTGGCGAATTGATAAGGGGGGGTCTGAGGGCAATCTGAGCATGTAGGCGGGTGATTGGGTGCCCGCAAGGGGCAGATCAGGGTCTGATCTGATGGGTAACAGTGACAGGTGGTGATAGGGGGTGATTGATGGGTGATTGATGGGTAATTAGTGGGTGTTTAGAGGAGAGAATAGATGTAAACAATGCGCTTGGGTGGTGATCTGATCTCGGATCTGCGGGCGATCTATTGGTGTGGGTGGGTGATCAGATTGCCCGCAAGGGGCAGGTTAGGGGCTGATTGATGGGTGGCAGTGACAGGGGGTGATTGATGGGTGATTGACAGGTGATTGACAGGTGATTGACAGGGGATTGACAGGTGATTGACAGGTGATCAGGGGGGATAGATGCATACAGTACATGGGGGGGGGGGGGGTCTGGGGGGGGGGGGGTCTGGGGAGAATCTGAGGGGTGGGGGGTGATCAGGAGGGAGCAGGGGGCAGGGGGGGGGGAAATAGCGTTGACAGATAGTGACAGGGAGTGATTGATGGGTGATTAGGGGGATGATTGGGTGTAAACATGGGTCTGGGGGTGGGCAGGAGGGGGGTCTGAGGGGTGCTGTGGGCGATCAGGGGGGGGGGGAATCAGTGTGCTTGGTGCAGACTAGGGTGGCTGCAGCCTGCCCTGGTGGTCCCTCGGACACTGGGACCACCAGGGCAGGAGGCAGCCTGTATAATACACTTTGTAAACATTACAAAGTGTATTATACACTTTGTATGCGGCGATCGTCAGTTTAACATCCCGCCGGCGCTTCCGTATAGCCGGCGGGATGTTGCGGCGGGTGAGCGGCGTCAGGAGCTGGCGGAGGATTGCGTCACGGATGACGCGATCGCTCCACCCATGCCCTTACAAGGACCGCCGCCTCTGCGGGGGAGCCGGTCCTTGCAGGGTACACTTCCCGGCCGCCGCTGTGCGTTAGGCGGTCGGGAAGTGGTTAAAGTCTGAAATTCCAGAAGCGAACCGGAGGTTCGGCCGGAGCATCAGTGAGTGGCTGCGCGGGCACAGGATGTCTGTGGGGGACCATTAGAGGCCCCGGGTAAGTTCAACTCATTTCCCCCCGACCCCCCTACAGTATCCCTTTAATGCACTTTATTCATATGGACTATAAGTAATTTCTGTTACGCTTAGGTTATTTGGATGCTTTCTGAAGAGGTTGACTTTTTGACATCCCTACCATGTATATACAGTATATCTGACACTGGCTGATATATATTTGTCAAGGTGCCAATGTGTGGTCCATTTGAACTGTTTATGTATCTACCCCCATCGTCACGTTGTATGTTTGGTGGTGGTTGTGTAGCCCAATACATTTTTTAATAAAACTTTTTAAAAGCTATATTTTAGGTATTACATATACCATTAAGAGGGGCTTCTTTTAGGGTCTGTGTTCCAGTCCCAGTGTTTGTCTTGTGAAAATAGGGTTAGATTAGGTGTTAGTAAAATCTTGGTAAAAATTATAGTATCTATAGCTTACTAACAGAATTAGGCAGCAACAAATAGTGGAATATCGGTAATTCATCGATATTTCACAGAGGTTATGGTTAGGCACAGGAAGGGGGTTAGGGGTAGTTTGGGGGTTAGGGTTAGGCTGGGGGTTAGGGTTAGGCGGGGGCTAGCTTTAGGCATAGGTGCGAGAGTTAGGTGTAGGCAGGGAAGAGCTCATTTGAGAGTTAGTTTACGGTTAAGTCATAGTAGAATTTCTTGAAAATTTACTGATATTCTGCTAATGGTAAAAGTAGTTAGTAGAATGTTGGTAAATTTACCTAAATTCTACTTACTGGTAAACTGCGCCCTTCTTAACTTTTATTAAATGGCTGGATAGTGTAATGGTTAAGGGCTCTGCCTTTGACACAGGAGACCTGGGTTCAAATCTTGGCTCTGCCTGTTCAGTAAGCCAGCACCTATTCAGTAGGAGGCCTTCGGCAAGTCTCCCTAACACTGCTACTGCCTATAGAGCGCGCCCTAGTGGCTGCAGCTCTGGTGCTTTGAGTCCACCAGGAGAAAAGCGCAATATAAGTGTTCTGTGTCTGTCTAAATGTACACTTGCATAATGGCTCGAGTACCTTGTATAGTCCACTGCCAGCCAGCAACATTAACACCAGTGGATTGAGGGCAAATTTGATTTTCGCAGTTACAATAACAACTCATTTAAAATGTTCCAGTATAAATTTGCCTGGAGTGTCCCTTTAAATGGGAAAACAAAGCAATTGATTTTCTCATTCAGACAGTGAGAAAAAAAGCAGCAGCATTAAAAAATGATATCCAGCTAAACATCGGGTATCTGCAGCTCATCGACTGTTCCGTAGACCGGTGCCGGTGCACGCAGCCTTAGCTTTGTTTCCAGGAGTAATGATATGACGTGTGTACCTAGCGTTCTAATTAAAACTTATGGTCATTCATCTATCTAATTGCTACAATGCCCTCCAGGAAAATTCCCCATCCAGCCGCACCATTCTTCTTTTTTGCCTGAGCAAGTTACTTTGAAAGCATGTGGATGCTGGCCAAGATCCGCGGTGAATAATGTACTGACAGTAATATGGCTGGAGAAACATCATTATTGGATGAAAAACTGAGGAGGTCAGATAAAGGGGTGCCATTCTTTTACATGTCCAGAATGCTGATACCATCTGGATCTGACTTACTGTAAATGAAATCTAAGGTCTCATTCTGTTAAAGAGGAACTGCGGCCCAAACCATTATTTCAGCTCTGTACTCAGCGGGGAAATGGTTAAACACCTAATGAGATTTCTCATCCTTTCTTCTGTCTGAATCCCCGTTATAGATGATATTCTCTTAATTTCAGTTTCAGCTACCCTTGTTGAGGTTTATAAATATCTCTCTCTCTCTCTCTCTCTCTCTCTCTCTTTCTCTCTCTCTCTCTCTCTCTCTCTCTCTCTCCTCTCTCTCTCCTCTCTCTCTCCTCTCTCTCTCTCTCTCTCTCTCTCTCTCTCTCTCTCTCTCTCCTCTCTCTCTCCTCTCTCTCTCTCTCTCTCTCGTCAACTTTTGTCTAATTTTGGCTCTGTACATTACCACAAAGAATTTTCAATGAAACCACACAGATGCAGTTGAAGTGCAGACTTTCAACTTTCATTCAGTGGGGTGAACAAAACAATTATGTATAAATGTGAGGCAACTGCAGAAGTTTTTTCAATGCAATCCCTTCATTACAGGGGCTCAAAAGTAATTGGACAAATTAGACAACTGGAACTAAAACAGAGTCAGGGGATAGCAACATTGTTGCTATCCCCTGACACTATTTTCCCACCAAATTTCAGATATAATAAACAAACTGTGACCCCCACATTTCTTTGTGGGTGCCGGCCATAGCAGCAAGCCCTGGACAAAAATATATTCATGGGAGCCAACCATAGCTGCTAGTGCCAGGGTGCAGCAACTTTGGGACCCAAATTACAGGGTAGTTACCCGCATTACTGCAATTAATATTGTGGTCTATGTAGCAAACATTGCAGCTGGTTCGAGTTTCCAAAATTTTACTGTTGTGTGCACTATGAGTAGCTACAAGTACATACTGTAGCTATTTGTAATCAAAATTTAAATTAGACAGCGCTGGCTCCGGTGCGGGGGGTGGGGCTGTGCATGGGGGGGGGGAGGGGTGTTAACTTACTCAAGCTGCTGATTAGGCTGATGCACTCCACTCGCTCATTCAATGTTGCTTCAACGTCATTCCCATACTTCCTTTTCCTGGGTTGAAGGAGGAAGTACAGGAGTGACGTGGAATGCAACGTGGAGCACATCGGCTAAGGTGACTTCATAAAAAAGTTACACCCCCCCCCCCCCCCTACAGGCAGCGCTGTCTAATTTAAATTTTCATTACGAGTACCTACAGTGGTGTGAAAAACTATTTGCCCCCTTCCTGATTTCTTATTCTTTTGCATGTTTGTCACACTTAAATGTTTCTGCTCATCAAAAACCGTAAACTATTAGTCAAAGATAACATAATTGAACACAACATGCAGTTTTAAATGATGGTTTTTATTATTTAGTGGGGAAATAAACTCCAAATCTACATGGCCCTGTGTGAAAAAGTGATTGCCCCCCTTGTTAAAAAATAACTTAACTATGGTTTATCACACCTGAGTTCAATTTCTGTAGTCGGGGTGACTGGCCTGATTACTGTCACACCTGTTTCAATCAAGAAATCACTTAAATAGGAGCTATCTGACACAGAGAAGTAGACCAAAAGCACCTCAAAAGCTAGACATCATGCCAAGATCCAAAGAAATTCAGGAACAAATGAGAACAAAAGTACTGTAATTGAGATCTATCAGTCTGGTAAGGTTATAAAGCCATTTCTAAAGCTTTGGGACTCCAGCGAACCACAATAAGAGCCATTATCCACAAATGGCAAAAAACATGGAACAGTGATGAACCTTCCCAGGAGTGGCCGGCCGACCAAAATTACCCCAAGAGTGCAGAGAAAACTCATCCGAGAGGCCACAAAAGACCCCAGGACAACATCTAAAGAACTGCAGGCCTCACTTGCCTCAATTAAGGTCAGTGTTCATGACTCCACCATAAGAAAGAGACTGGGCAAAAATGGCCTGCATGGCAGATATCCAAGGAGCAAACCACTTTTAAGCAAAAAGAACATTAAAGCTCGTCTCAATTTTGCTAAAAAACATCTCAATGATTGCCAAGACTTTTGGGAAAATACCTTGTGGACCGACGAGACAAAAGTTGAACTTTTTGGAAGGTGCATGTCCTGTTACATCTGGCGTACAAGTAACACAGCATTTCAGCAAAATAACATCATACCAACAGTAAAATATGGTAATGGTAGTGTGATGGTCTGGGGTTGTTTTGCTGCTTCAGGACCTGGAAGGCTTGCTGTGATAGATGGAACCATGAATTCTACTGTCTACCAAAAATCCTGAAGGAGAATGTCCGGCCATCTGTTTGTCAACTCAAGCTGAAGCGATCTTGGGTGCTGCAGCAGGACAATGACCCAAAACACACCAGCAAATCCACCTCTGAATGGCTGAAGAAAAACAAAATGAAGACTTTGGAGTGGCCTAGTCAAAGTCCTGACCTGAATCCTATTGAGATGTTGTGGCATGACCTTAAAAAGGCGGTTCATGCTAGAAAACCCTCAAATAAAGCTGAATTACAACAATTCTGCAAAGATGAGTGGGCCAAAATTCCTCCAGAGCGCTGTAAAAGACTCGTTGCAAGTTATCGCAAACGCTTGATTGCAGTTATTGCTGCTAAGGGTGGCCCAACCAGTTATTAGGTTCAGGGGGCAATTTCTTTTTCACACAGGGCCATGTAGGTTTTGAGTTTTTTTTCTCACTAAATAATAAAAACCATCATTTAAAACTGCATTTTGTGTTCAATTATGTTATCTCTGACTAATAGTTAACGGTTTTTGATGAGCAGAAACATTTAAGTGTGACAAACATGCAAAAGAATAAGAAATCAGGAAGGGGGCAAATAGTTTTTCACACCACTGTATGTACCCGTAGCTACTCGTAATGCACAAAACTACTTCTTATGAGACACTAAAATCTTCCAGCTACTAAAAATAAATCTTCTTATCCCCTCATTTATTAATTCCAATCTTTTCTACAAAACATGCCTGAGGCTGGGTTCACATATGACATAGCGTGAAAAGGTAGCGTTTCAGGAAGGTACGTTTGCATTTTTACTGCAATTTTGGTGCATTTTACATTTTTTTTCCATGCTGATGCATTTTACATGCGTTTTGCTTGCTTTCAATTGCACTTGTGGTTCGCTAATAGAAAACGCATACACGTTTTTGTATGAGTTTGTATGCGTTTTTGAACTTAAATATATGCAAATCATTAGGAAGACAACAGGAAGCGGAAGCACGTCAGAGATCTATATTTTTTTTATTAAAAACACATGAAAAAAAATGCATGCTAAATGCAATACATATGCATTGTCCATAGACTTTCATTATGTGCCTTTTGGCAGCCAGCCTGCATATTATGCAACACTACCAGTGTTTGCGGAATGCTTACTGTAAAAACACATGTAAAATGCATAGGTGTTTTTTCCTGCGGCCCATAAACTTCCATTAGCGGCAAAAACGCTGCATTTTCCGCTTCGCTAGCGTTTCTGCTATGTATGAACCCAGCCTGAGACAAATGGTCTGCCCTCAAAAGGGTTCATACTTGCTATAAAATATGAACTCTAATTCCCTTTTGAAGAAAAAAATCCACTTAATTTTCTATGAAAGGAGGCTCTTTAAAACCTATTCCCCTTTCAAAGGAAACCTCCATTCCTTCCCGGACAACAGGCTCCACCTTCCCTACTGTCATGGCGACACTTAAGTCACGTGATGAAAAAAGAATAGCAGCATCATGACCAGTGTTACATCTGGAAACCCTTTCCAATTACGCTAAGAAAAATACAGAATAGAAAGAGAATTTTGTTTTTTTCTCGCCAGCTGAGTTCTGGGTAATGCAGAACGCGTCTAATTATTCACTCTACCTGTAGTGTTCATCCTCCTCGAATTAAGTTGCAAAGTCAAATATAGAAAGGACAATTAGGATACTCTACGTGAAAGGTGAAATCTCTGAGGGTCACTATGGAAAGAAGTGCGGTCTTATAGAATGATGACTCAAAGCCTCGGAGAAATGCCACTGAAGAGGAAAGAGCACATTTGTGAAGCCTAAATAAATGGAGGTGGAAGAAAAAAGACAGCAAAGATCCAGGAGGAGAGTAAATGAAAGTGATGTCTGTAATAGAGAATATACTCACCACACAGGTGTCTTTATGGCCAGACACTTACACTGGGAAATTCACCCCATTCTATCTATCTATCTATCTATCTATCTATCTATCTATCTATCTATCTATCTATCTATCTATCTATCCATATCTATCTATCTATCTATCTATCTATCTATCTATCTATCTATCTATCTATCCATGTCTATCTATCTATCTATCTATCTATCTATCTATCTATCTATCTATCTATCCATATCTATCTATCTATCTATCTATCTATCTATCTATCTATCTATCTATCTATCTATCTATCTATCTATCTATCTATCTATCTATCTATCGTATTATCTATCTATCTATCTGTCTGTCTGTCTGTCTGTCTGTCTGTCTGTCTGTCTGCCTGCCTGCCTGTCTGTCTGTCTGTCTGTCTGTCTGTCTGTCTATCTATCTATCTATCTATCTATCTATCAATCTTCTGTCTTATCTTCACCACTATCCACAGCATGCCCAGTACGTCTTGAGACACTCCCACATGCCCATGACTCCACCTCCAATGCATAATTTTCTAACCACACCCCCAATGACTAATATAATAAGGAGAAGCCAGTGGCCGTATTATTATTATTTTATAAAGGGCCAGCATATTCCGTGGCGCTGTACAAAGTAAGAAACAAACATGGGGTACATAATCGTACAGACAATGGTGTACACCAATATACAGTATTGGTACAAAATACAGAACTGGTAATTACAGTGACAAAATAAACATGTCTAAATCCAAGACACAAAAGGCTGAGAGAGCCCTGCCCTTGCGAGCTTACATTGTACAAGAATGGGGGGGGGGGGGGGGGAAGAGGTGGGGTAGTATAATGTGCTGGTCTAATGGGATTGTCAGAAAAAGTGAGTTTTGAGGGAGAGTTTAAAGATTTCAGAAGTGATCTTACTCTGCGCTCTGCCGAAGGAAGTGTACCTCCGGAAACATGTCAGTGATTGGCCAAAGAGCTCTGTGATGTCACGCCATCATCATCACCAAGGAGAAAACCCAGCAGCCATCAGGCTAGTGCCAATATATCTGTAAGTGGCAAAGATCAGCCAATGTCCTGATTCAATAATCAAATCCAACAAAAAAAAAAAAGGAAAACTCACCCTTTGGCAAGGAACCGATTTAGTATGAACAGCGAGCTTATAGGAAACCTGTAAGGCAAAACACTGCATCTGCACTATCCACCGACAAGGGCTTGTAAGCAGACTTTCTGTGGGGCCATCGCTGGATCGGGGGTGCTAAGGAGAATGAGGGCAGCCTCATTGGTATCCAGAGGTTTTCCCCTCCGGAGCACTTTTTTTTCTCTACAGGTACTCTTTAACCCTTATGGCCACCTCGAAGGTACAGTTTGATTGGCTGGCAAAAATTCCTGTAAACATTGTTCTCCGCTGTGCTCAATGTTATTGTTTGCCTAGACATAAACCTCTCCAGTTTATCACACACGTTGTGTAAGAGCCTTACGTGTTTACAACATACAATAAAATCTCTCCTCTGCAATAAAATAAAATGTTAAAGGCGACACTGGCATTTAAGGTGATCAAGTCTTGATAAATGATGTTTTTGAATGATGCTGTATTAGCTTTCTATGAGCCAAAGGTTAGTTCAGATAACAAGTTCCCACTGCTGAATAAAGATGGAGGAAGAGGTATAGAAGCTTGTTCTCCGATCGGGTTCTGCAGAATGTTTGTAAAACCAGCAATTTCAGCTCTGCTTCCAATCCTTTTATCTCAATAGGTTTCCAAAGTTAGGCTTGCTATTTCTAATCCATTTATATTTGCTGCTGTTAAATAGTGTAATTTATGCATTTAGCGGAACGGAGGCAAATATATGGTTGTTAGTTTCATACTGCCGCAGCTTTCTGCACATTCATGTTTGAACTAAAAGCTTACTTCCTCTGTAAAATTATACAATATGTAACATAGTGATAACATTTCAGGACACGCTTACTAAAAATATATAGGAGGTTTGAAAATCTATCTATCACAAAATCTTGTAACAAAGAAGTATCACTGCACTCTTGCCTAGGGCTGTAAGGGCTGTACGTTGTAATACAAACAAAAAGGGGGGGTGTCAGCCCCGAGGAACTAGCATGACACTATGTATATGCAAATATAGAAAATATGTATTAACCAATATACACCACTACAAAGTTGTTAAAATCAATTAAAAATAAGGAAGCCATATCCACATGCACAATATGTCCGTCATAAAAGAACACATACCTATAATGCTTAGTCAATAATAATATATGATAAATGCTAGCAACAAGATGCTCAGAATAAGAGCTCTTTCAGGCTAAGAACCCGGATTCAGTAACTCAGCTGGTAAAGTGCAATAGTAAACACGCTGGTTCAGTTCACACTATACACATTTTAACAGATATTTCACTGCTATGGAGAAGGAAAAAAAACGCATACCAGTTGATTAAGTGTAATATTAAGTCTTAACCTTTTGTAGATATAAAGAGATTATTTTTATTTTTCTCCGTAACTCAAGTTTGGTCTTGAAGTGGAATGAAACCCAAAATGTCTTATTTGCTCTAATAGATTATTTACAGCATATTATATGCAACCAGCATTTTGTTTTACTAGAACAGCATTCAAAGGGTTAAACATAGGCCTTAGAAGTTACCTGCCAGCAAAGCTGGATGCATCCAAAGTGCAGATAATGTTATATTGTGTTTAATTGATTACTCAAGTGAGGAATGTAAATAAACACTTCTCTGACACTGCAGGCTCTGCTGAACAAAGTCAGACATTCAGAAAGCATTTCATCTTAAATTAGAAAATGAATAAAGCAGTTATAAATAAAATGCAATTTCAGCTCTCAGGACAAAAAAAGGTGTACTTTGGAAACGTATAATTTCTAAATGAATAATAATACTTATGCACAAAAGCAAATCTGATTACCGTATGGCATATAAACAGTAGGAAAACATGTTTTTATTGAATAGTATGTCAGGGTTTAAAACCGCTTCAAAGTCACTAAATCGGGACGAGAGCTAAAATGAGAGCTCAGCCCCACAATAATATAAGAGAAACTGATTATATTTCTATCCAATTTGATTTATATGGAATGTTTGATTGGTATCCCCAAAGAGGAAGTGCTGCAGTTTTATACAGTTATATGGAGATCATATACTGTAGCATATAATGAACTTATAATGCAAGCTGGGAGATACATTTACAAGTCAATGGGGACTGTGCTGAAACTGTGGGCTGTCATTAACTCAACTGATTGAAAGACAACTCCTTTCATCTGTGGATCTGCCGAGAAGCTGGACCTCTGTTTTTAACCATATAGTGAAAGAAAAAATACTAAGAAACTGGCACAGCACCTCGGCAATCCTCAGCGGGTGTGCGAGAACCGACCCCTTGTACCAACAAGGTGAAAGTAGGACTTGTTGAAGATAATGATCCGCACTACTTCCAGATTAACCTCTATATCACCTTTTCACGACAATTTGCATTAACATGGTGGCTCCCCTAGGACCACCTAATGCCGATTGGCATCAAGTCCCGGAGGGCGTGTTTTGCAGGAGATCGTATGCGCCGATGCGCAAGCATCTCCGCTTCAATGATGGAGCTCCTCTCTGTCATCAGTCTCCAAGCGGCGATTGCTGCTAGGAGACTGTTAGACAGTGAAACCGCCATCGATTTAAATGGTACAGCACTGCGATCTAAGGCGTCGCTGTACTGGGGACTAGAGATGGGCCGAACCTCCGATTTTAGGTTCGCGAACTTCCGCGAACTTCCGCGAAAGGTTCGGTTCGCGAAAAAGTTCGCGAACCGCAATAGACTTCAATGGGGAGGCAAACTTTGAAAGTTTAAAAAAATTCTATCAACTGGAAAAATGATAGAAAACATGTTTCAAAAGCTCTAATACCTGGAGCCACACCTAATTGAGTGAAATACACATCACTGCTGGAGGACCCGCCCACCCTCCCTCCTCCAAGCAAGGTCCTTTATACCATTTGCCTACCTACACTAATTAGTTATGGGACAGCTGCTATACACACTCTGCTAGGGAGATTTTAATCTCCCTCCACCCTCCTCCCTCCTCCCACCCTTCTACCTATTCCCTATTCCCGGAGGGAGGAGGGTCTCTTCTGCCAGGGAATTATGCTATTTTAAAAACCAGTATACATCATACCATAGCTGGGAATCGAACCCAGTTCTCACTGTGTGGTGGGCACGTCACCCTAAGCACTGTACCACTACAGAAGTAAGTGAAGCTAGCCTAAAATGTACCATTTATGCTCAATGCAATAGAACCATTAGGTTGCTTAAAGGAGAACTGTAGTGAGAGGTATATGGAGGCTGCCATATTGATTTTCTTTTAAGCTATACCAGTTGCCTGGCAGCCCTGCTGATCTATTTGGCTGCAGTAGTGTGAATCACACCAGAAACAAGCATGCAGCTAATCTTGTCAGATCTTACAAAAATGTCAAACACCAGATCTGCTGCATGCTTGTTCAGGGTCTAGGGCTAAACGTATTGGAGGCAGAGGATCTGCAGGATAGCCAGGTAACTGGTATTGCTTAAAAGGAAATCAATATGGTAGCCTCCATATACCTTTCACTACAGTTCTCCTTTAAAGGGAACCTTAACTGAGAGGGATATGGATGTTTCCTGTAAACAATACCAGTTGCCTGGCAGTCCAGCAGATCTTTGTGACTGCAATAGTGGCTGAATCACACCCTGAAACAAGCATGCAGCTAATCCAGTCTGACTTCAGTCAGAGCTAGTGATGCTCAAATACCCCTTTTTAAAATTCGAGTTTGGTCGAATTCGAATAGTAAATTATTCGAGGTCAGTCGAATATTCGAGTCGAATAATTTTTACTATTCGATTCGACCTCGGACTTCGAGCTCACTATTCGAGTCGGTATTCGAGCTAACTATTCGAGCTGACTATTCGAATTGGCCTTAAATAGCTTCCAACACTTGTTTTGAGGGTGAATGATGCAAGAAACCTCTTTTTTTCCAAGTAACAACAGCAAGTGATTATGTGGGGATGTTCCTTTAAAAAAAAATGTGGAAAGAGAAGTTGTGTCTTTAATTTTGTTCAGTAGTGTTACTGTATATACTTGTTCTTCTTCTTCTTTATCTTTCTTCTTCTTCTTCTCGATCTTCTTCTTCTATATTGTCTTCATCTTCATCTTCATCTTCTTCTTCTTCTTCTTCTTCTTCTTCTTCTTCATCATCTTCTTCATCTTCTTCTTCATCTTCTTCTTCTTCTTCATCTTCATCTTCTCCTTCCTTTTCAATATCGTCTTCTTCTTCTTCACGTATTTCTCTTTTCAATTTTTTTTGTAAAGAAATGCAGCTATTTTTGAGCGTAACAAATAGCTGGTGGGCGCACGCATGTTGGAAGCGCCATTGTATGTGCTCCCTGGCAGTGGAAACACAAAGACAGCAGGAGGTAAATTCAGCAGCAGGAGGAGGAGGATGAGTGTGTGGCAGCAGGCAGTCAATGAGGCAGGCAGCTCGCCGTGACATAATAGCCCTGGTACCTAGCGGTGATACCAGGGCTGTAAATAAACACAACAGGAGGTCCCAGACAGCGGTCGTGCAGCCCACATTGTGTCCAATACACAACTGGGACAACACAGTTTTCAACCCGGGCACCTCAGAAAAATTAAACCTTTTTTTTTTTTTTAATGGTTTGTTTGGTTTTTGGTTTTGCAACCAATATAGCTATTGTTTGACGTAATAGCTGGTGGCAGAGTGGCAGCAGAAGGTAAATCATCTGTGTACCCTGGCAGTGGGAAACACAGACAGACAGCAGCAGCAGGAGGAGGAATGGAGGAGTAGGCGAGCAGCTATTGTTTGACGTAATAGCTGGTGGCAGAGTGGCAGCAGAAGGTAAATCATCTGTGTACCCTGGCAGTGGGAAACACAGACAGACAGCAGCAGCAGCAGCAGCAGGAGGAGGTATGGAGGAGCAGTGTGAGTGTGGCAGCAGGTAGGCAGCGTGACATAATAGCCCTGGTACCTAGCGGTGATACCAGGGCTGTAAATAAACACAACAGGAGGTCCCAGACAGCGGTCGTGCAGCCCACATTGTGTCCAATACACAACTGGGACAACACAGTTTTCAACCCGGGCACCTCAGAAAAATTAAACCTTTTTTTTTTTTTTTTATGGTTTGTTTGGTTTTTGGTTTTGCAACCAATATAGCTATTGTTTGACGTAATAGCTGGTGGCAGAGTGGCAGCAGAAGGTAAATCATCTGTGTACCCTGGCAGTGGGAAACACAGACAGACAGCAGCAGCAGGAGGAGGAATGGAGGAGTAGGCGAGCAGCTATTGTTTGACGTAATAGCTGGTGGCAGAGTGGCAGCAGAAGGTAAATCATCTGTGTACCCTGGCAGTGGGAAACACAGACAGACAGCAGCAGCAGCAGCAGGAGGAGGTATGGAGGAGCAGTGTGAGTGTGGCAGCAGGTAGGCAGCGTGACATAATAGCCCTGGTACCTAGCGGTGATACCAGGGCTGTAAATAAACACAACAGGAGGTCCCAGACAGCGGTCGTGCAGCCTACATTGTGTCCAATACACAACTGGGACAACACAGTTTTCAACCCGGGCACCTCAGAAAAATTAAACCTTTTTTTTTTTTTAATGGTTTGTTTGGTTTTTGGTTTTGCAACCAATATAGCTATTGTTTGACGTAATAGCTGGTGGCAGAGTGGCAGCAGAAGGTAAATCATCTGTGTACCCTGGCAGTGGGAAACACAGACAGACAGCAGCAGCAGGAGGAGGAATGGAGGAGTAGGCGAGCAGCTATTGTTTGACGTAATAGCTGGTGGCAGAGTGGCAGCAGAAGGTAAATCATCTGTGTACCCTGGCAGTGGGAAACACAGACAGACAGCAGCAGCAGCAGCAGGAGGAGGTATGGAGGAGCAGTGTGAGTGTGGCAGCAGGTAGGCAGCGTGACATAATAGCCCTGGTACCTAGCGGTGATACCAGGGCTGTAAATAAACACAACAGGAGGTCCCAGACAGCGGTCGTGCAGCCCACATTGTGTCCAATACACAACTGGGACAACACAGTTTTCAACCCGGGCACCTCAGAAAAATTAAACCTTTTTTTTTTTTTTAATGGTTTGTTTGGTTTTTGGTTTTGCAACCAATATAGCTATTGTTTGACGTAATAGCTGGTGGCAGAGTGGCAGCAGAAGGTAAATCATCTGTGTACCCTGGCAGTGGGAAACACAGACAGACAGCAGCAGCAGGAGGAGGAATGGAGGAGTAGGCGAGCAGCTATTGTTTGACGTAATAGCTGGTGGCAGAGTGGCAGCAGAAGGTAAATCATCTGTGTACCCTGGCAGTGGGAAACACAGACAGACAGCAGCAGCAGCAGCAGGAGGAGGTATGGAGGAGCAGTGTGAGTGTGGCAGCAGGTAGGCAGCGTGACATAATAGCCCTGGTACCTAGCGGTGATACCAGGGCTGTAAATAAACACAACAGGAGGTCCCAGACAGCGGTCGTGCAGCCCACATTGTGTCCAATACACAACTGGGACAACACAGTTTTCAACCCGGGCACCTCAGAAAAATTAAACCTTTTTTTTTTTTTAATGGTTTGTTTGGTTTTTGGTTTTGCAACCAATATAGCTATTGTTTGACGTAATAGCTGGTGGCAGAGTGGCAGCAGAAGAAGGTAATTCTGTGTACGCTGGCAGTGGGAAACACAGACAGACAGCAGAAGGGCAGTACACAGCAGCCCACTGTAGGTGTAAAATGTGTGGCTGCAGGCGACGTAATAGTCAAAGTGAACCAGGCTGGCTTAGTGAGCAGGAGCCAGGAGGTGGTAAAGGGTGGTAAGGCACATTAACGATGGTTCCGGCAGCCAGTTCATGTCCCCCTCTCGCCGACAACAGGGGCCAGGAACTCGCCTTCCACCCACGCCTGGTTCATCTTGAGAAACGTCAGTCTGTCCACAGACTTGTGAGACAGACGTGAGCGTTTCTCGGTGACCACGCCACCAGCTGCACTGAAGCAGCGCTCGGACAGCACGCTGGAAGGGGGGCAGGACAGCACTTCCAGGGCGTACTGCGCCAGCTCGCTCCAGATCTCCATGCGCTTGACCCAATACTCCATGGGATCAACAGGGGCATCGCTGTCAAGCCCGCTGTACGACCCCATGTAGTCAGCCACCATGCGGGTCAGGCGCTGGCTGTGACCGGAGGAGGATGCTGCTGCATGCATCTCCTCTCTAGTCACTGCTGCCGGAGCCTCTACAGTCCTGTAGAGCTCGTGGCTGAGAGACAGCAGGTCTGTGGGGCGCTTGCTGCTGCTGGATGCAGGCACCTGCTGCTGCCTCTGTGCTGGCTGCTGGACAGTGGGGGTGGAAGGCTGGGGGAAGGCTTCCTCCAAGCGCTCAACAAGGGCCTGCTGCAAGCTCCTTATTTGTTGCGCTGGGTCTCCTCCTGCAGGCGGCAGGAACTGGCTCAACTTCCCCTTGAGGCGTGGGTCCAACATCATGCTGATCCAGATGTCCTCCCTCTGCTTCATCTGGATCACCCTGGGGTCCCTGCGCAGGCACGTCAGCATGTGCGCTGCCATTGGGAAGAGGCGGGCCACGTCTGCTGGCACATCGACGTCAGTGCTGTCCTCATCCTCCTCCTCTGCCGCCTCATCCTCTCTCCACCCCCGCACCAACTCAGCTGCGCTGTGCTGATCCCCCTCATCAGCAGCCAGGTCAGGGACCTCCACCAAGTCCTCCTCCTCCTCCCCCTCAGAGGTGGACTGCGCAGCTGGTTGCCGCTCCTGCTGGTCCAAGGCTGCCGCTCCCTGTTCCAGCAAAGCATCGAGGGCCCTGTTCAGCAGAGAAACCAGGGGCACCCACTCGCAGACCATAGCATGGTCCCTGCTCACCATGTTTGTGGCCTGCAGGAAGGGAGCCAGCACTAAGCACACCTGCTGCATGTGCCTCCAGTCATCATCGGGGACGATGGACGGGAAGTTTCTGGTCTTGTCCCTTCTCAGAGCTGCGGAAACAGTGGCCAGGGCAAGGTACTGTTTGACAGCACGCCTCTGTTCAACCAGACGCTCCAACATCGCCAGGGTGGAGTTCCAGCGAGTCGGAACGTCAAGGATCAGCCGATGGCGTGGCAGATCCAGCTCCTTTTGCACGTCTTCCAGGCTCGCACAGGCTGCAGCCGAGCGCCGGAAGTGACGCACAACATTCCTTGCCGTTTCCAGCAGTTCGCCCATCCCCTGGTAGGTGCGCAGGAACTTCTGCACCACCAGGTTCAGCACGTGGGCAAGACAGGGGATGTGGGTCAGGTTTCCCCTGTCTATTGCGGCAACCAGATTGGCCCCATTGTCGGCCACCACCTCTCCGACTCTGAGGCCTCTGGGGGTCAGCCAAATCCTCTCCTGCTCCTGGAGTTTGGCCAACACATGGGTTGCCGTCAGCTTGGTCTTCCCAAGGCTGACCAAGTGCAGCAGCGCTTGGCAGTGGCGGGCCTTCACGCTGCTGCTGAGGCGGGGGGTTTGGCCAGGTGTGCCGGAGGATGGCAGAGGATCGGAGGAACCTGCTGCAGTTCCCCTGAGCCTGCGGGGTGGCACCACCCACTGTGTTGCTGCTGCTGCTGTGCCCGCTGCTGCTCTCCCATCCTCACCCCCTTCCACCAAGCTGACCCAGTGGACAGTGAAGGACAGGTAGCGGCCTGTCCCGAAGCGGCTGCTCCAGGAGTCCATGGTGACGTGGACCCTTTCACCAACCGCGTGCTCCAGCCCTCGCTCCACATTGGCCATCACAAAGCGGTGCAGTGCAGGAATGGCCTTGCGGGAGAAAAAGTGTCTGCTGGGGAGCTGCCAGTCTGGGGCTGCGCAAGCAAGCAGCGCACGAATGTCGCTCCCCTCCTGCACGAGCGTGTACGGCAGGAGTTGGGAGCACATGGCCCGTGCCAGCAAGCCGTTCAGCTGCCGCACGCGACGGCTGCTGGGAGGCAGAGCCCTAACCACCCCCTGGAAGGACTCGCTCAAAAGGCTCTGGCGTGGCCTTTTGCTGACACGGGAATCAGCAGACACAGCAGAGGAGGCCACTGAGGACTGGCTGCCAGAACAGGCCTCAGTGTCGGCGGCAGGAGTTGCAGAGGGGGGAGGAGCAGTGCGTTTCCGCACTCCTGCTGGTGCTGCTGGAGGAGCAGGAGGGCGGGTGGCTGCTGTTGCTGCTGCTGCTGCTGAAGGCTGTGCAGTGATGGGTGTGGTGCCACTGCCAGCACCAGATGCCTTCAGCCTCTGGAACTCCTCATGCTGGTGGAAATGTTTAGCCGCAAGGTGGTTGATGAGCGAGCTGGTGCTGAACTTTAAGGGGTCTGCACCTCTGCTCAACTTCCGCTGACAGTGGTTGCAAGTGGCGTACTTGCTGTACACAGTGGGCATGGTGAAAAAGCGCCAGATTGGTGACAGAAACATCCCCCTACGGCATGGAAGCGCTGCTGCCTGTCTCCCTGTGGTGGTTGGGGGGGGGGCTTGGGTGCGGCTGGTGGTGGTACTGGCTGATGCTGCTGCTGCTGCTGCTGAGCCTGAGACACCAGCAGGGTGTGGGACGCTGCCAATGCTTGCAATGATGCGCCTCCTTGCAAGGCCCACAAGCGCATCCTCCTCCTCCTCCTCAGAGCTGCTGAGGACGACATCCCCTGGAGGTGGTGGCACCCAGTCTCTGTCTGTCACCGGGTCATCATCATCATGCCCCTCCTGAAACATGTCCTGCTGGGATGATGACCCCCCAAACTCCTCTCCTGATGCATGGATGGGACGCTTGACTGTCGCCACAGTCTTGCTGTCCAATCCCTCCTCCCCCAAAGTGCCCATCAGCATCTCCTCCTCAAAATCGCCAACAACAGCAGACAATACCCTGATGGTGCCTGGGGTAAAAAGACTGCTGAGTGACAGGTCGGCGACTGATGGTGAACTGGCCTCCTCCCCAGGCCCTGCTGGGCGGCTGCTGCGAACAGGGGTGGTGGTGGTGGTGGTGGTGGTGGTGAGGGTGGAGGCCTCGGATGCAGAGCTGATGGCGGGCTGCTCATCCTCCGTCATGAGTTGCACCACAGTGTCTGCATCCTTTTCCTCAATGGGACGTTTCCGACCCGGCTGGAGGAAAATGGGAGCAGGTGCTACACGCTGCTGCTGCTGTGTCTCTGCAGCGTGAGTTGCAGATGCTCCTGCTGGGCGGCGCCCAAGGCGTCCACGGCCAGTGGCTATGGGAGGAATGTTAGCCACTGACGCTGCTGCTGCTGCTGCGGAACTGTGCATGGTGGCGCGCCCGCGGCCGCGGCTTGCCACAATGCTGCTCCCTCTCCTCCTGATTCCCTTGCTGCCCTTCCCCTTGCCCAAACCGCGCTGGCTGCCGCTTCCAGACATCTTCAATGTTTTGGGCGTATAGACAAAAGTTTTTTAAAAGGGCGGGTGAAAAGTGGGGTACTTTAATGGAGTGGGTTGGTTGGTGAGGTGACTGAGTGAGTGTCCCCTAGTACAGTAAGTAAGTAGTAACAGTCAGGAAGTACAACTAGCAGTTACAATAATCAGTAGTAATCACAAGTAAATTTAGTGTGTGTACACTCAGACAGTGAGTGCACGCACGCAGGAGCTAGTAGCCTATGAACACAGTGACTGAGTGTCCTAGACTCCTAGTACAGTAAGAGTAAGTAGTAACAGTAAGTAGAACTAACTAATTACAATAATCAATCAGCGATCAGAAGGAAATGGAGTGTGGGTGTGTGTACACTCAGACAGTGAGTGCACGCACGCAGGAGCTAGTAGCCTATGAACACAGTGACTGAGTGTCCTAGACTCCTAGTACAGTAAGAGTAAGTAGTAACAGTAAGTAGAACTAACTAATTACAATAATCAATCAGCGATCAGAAGGAAATGGAGTGTGGGTGTGTGTACACTCAGACAGTGAGTGCACGCACGCAGGAGCTAGTAGCCTATGAACACAGTGACTGAGTGTCCTAGACTCCTAGTACAGTAAGAGTAAGTAGTAACAGTAAGTAGAACTAACTAATTACAATAATCAATCAGCGATCAGAAGGAAATGGAGTGTGGGTGTGTGTACACTCAGACAGTGAGTGCACGCACGCAGGAGCTAGTAGCCTATGAACACAGTGACTGAGTGTCCTAGACTCCTAGTACAGTAAGAGTAAGTAGTAACAGTAAGTAGAACTAACTAATTACAATAATCAATCAGCGATCAGAAGGAAATGGAGTGTGGGTGTGTGTACACTCAGACAGTGAGTGCACGCACGCAGGAGCTAGTAGCCTATGAACACAGTGACTGAGTGTCCTAGACTCCTAGTACAGTAAGAGTAAGTAGTAACAGTAAGTACAACTAACTAATTACGATAATCAATCAGCGATCAGAAGGAAATAGAGTGTGGGTGGTGTGTGTACACTCAGACAGTGAGTGACCGCACGCAGGAGCTAGTAGCCTATGAACACAGTGACTGAGTGTCCTAGACTCCTAGTACAGTAAGAGTAAGTAGTAACAGTAAGTAGAACTAACTAATTACAATAATCAATCAGCGATCAGAAGGAAATGGAGTGTGGGTGGTGTGTGTACACTCAGACAGTGAGTGACCGCACGCAGGAGCTAGTAGCCTATGGACAGTGACTGAGTGTCCTAGACTCCTAGTACAGTAAGAGTAAGTAGTAACAGTAAGTAGAACTAACTAATTACAATAATCAATCAGCGATCAGAAGGAAATGGGGTGTGGGTGTGTGTACACTCAGACAGTGAGTGCACGCACGCAGGAGCTAGTAGCCTATGGACAGTGACTGAGTGTCCTAGACTCCTAGTACAGTAAGAGTAAGTAGTAACAGTAAGTAGAACTAACTAATTACGATAATCAATCAGCGATCAGAAGGAAATAGAGTGTGTGTTGTGTGTGTACACTCAGACAGTGAGTGCAGTGCGCACACGCAGGAGCTAGTAGCCTATATGAACAGTGACAGTGAGTGTCCCTACGGGTACAGTAAGAGTAAGTAGTAAGTAAGTACAACTAACTAACAATAATCTATCAGTAATCAGAAGGAAATAGAGTGTGTGTACACACAGACAGTGAGTGAGTGCACACACGCAGGAGCTAGCTAGTAGCCTATAAACAGTGACAGTCAGTGAGTGTCCTACTCCTAGTACAGTATAACTACAATACTATTAGTAAAGGACAGCAGAAATACTGGTATAGATGAGAGAAATAAACAGAGGACAGCTGCCCACAGAGGCAAGGCCCCCCTGAGGCCTAAACCTGTAAGCTTGCAGCAGCTGCCTGTCTCTAATGTAACACACAAGCTACTAACTAAAATACAATGTCTATCTAACTAACAACAATATAGGTGTATATGGCAGGTGTAGGTGAGCAAAAACGCTAGGTAAATGATCACAATAGAGCACTTGCTAAGCCAAAGCACAAAGGAGCAACTCTCTCTCTGTACAAGTCTCAGGCAAGCATGGAGAAACGGAACATGGCGGCCGCTATTTATAGGGTAGGGGCTGGCCAGGGTCCCCCTCTGTGATTGGCTGCCGTCAGAGGGCCTGGGAGCCCTCTGATTGGCTCTAAGGACATCAATCTGGGCTATGACGCTATTCGAGCTCGGTACCGAGCTCGAATAGCGCCGGGTTGCTCGAATAGCTCAAATAGTGAATGGGCTATTCGAGTGTACTCGGATAGCCCATTCGAATAGCTACAGCTATTCGGAGCTCGAATACCGAGCTCGAATAGCTGAAAAAGAGCTCGAATATTCGAGCTACTCGAATATTCGAGCTCTGCTGAGCACCACTGGTCAGAGCACCTGATCTGCATGCTTGTTCAGGGGCTGTGGCTAAAAGTATTAGAGACACAGGATCAGCAGGCGATTCAGGCAAATGGTATTATTTTAAAAGGAAAAATCCATATCCTTCTCCGTTTAGGTTCCCTTTAAGGATTTGTAGCATAAAAGCCAACTCACATAAATAAAAATAGTAAAATTTATGAAAAAATAAATAAATAAATTAACATCCCTGCAGCAATCAGAGCCCACCAACAGAAAGCTCTGTTGGTGGGCAGAAAAGGGGGGGGGGATAACTTGTGTGCTGAGTTGAACAGCCCTGCAGCGAACCCTTAAAGCTGCAGTGGCCTACATTGTTGGCTACGGTCCAGAAGAGGTTAAAAATCAGCTTTATTGAAGATCCATTAAAATGCAACTCAGCAGACCATTATCGTTATCTTCAACAAGTGAAAAGAAATATAAACTTTCACTTAAAAAATTCATACACCATACATCAGGGCTGCACAAGTCATTTGTAGTGAAAAGTTATTACAAATATTTATACATACATTTCATTGCATGGTGCTCCCTACTTCCCCAAAAAACCTTTGTTAGCAAGTAGCTTCTGCCCCCCCCCCCCCCCCATGTACAGTAGGTAAAGTACCGCAGCAGAGTATGATACTTCCCCTGCTTCCAGGGGTGGGAGAGGATTACTAATACTGCAGCTGAGTATGATACTTTACTTGCTTCCAGGGGTGGGAGAGGATTACTAATACTGCAGCAGAGTATGATACTTTCCCTGCTTCCAGGGGTGGGAGAGGATTACTAATACTGCAGCAGAGTATGATACTTTACTTGCTTCCAGGGGTGGGAGAGGATTACTAATACTGCAGCAGAGTATGATACTTTCCCTGCTTCCAGGGGTGGGAGAGGATTACTAATACTGCAGCAGAGTATGATACTTACCCTGCTTCCAGGGGTGGGAGAGGATTACTAATACTGCAGCAGAGTATGATACTTTACTTGCTTCCAGGGGTGGGAGAGGATTACTAATACTGCAGCAGAGTATGATACTTTACTTGCTTCCAGGGGTGGGGGAGGATTACTAATACTGCAGCAGAGTATGATACTTTCCCTGCTTCCAGGGGTGGGAGAGGATTACTAATACTGCAGCAGAGTATGATACTTTCCCTGCTTTCAGGGGTGGGAGAGGATTACTAATACTGCAGCAGAGTATGATACTTTCCCTGCTTCCAGGGGTGGGAGAGGATTACTAATACTGCAGCAGAGTATGATACTTTCCCTGCTTCCAGGGGTGGGAGAGGATTACTAATACTGCAGCAGAGTATGATACTTTCCCTGCTTCCAGGGGTGGGAGAGGATTACTAATACTGCAGCAGAGTATGATACTTTCCCTGCTTCCAGGGGTGGGAGAGGATTACTAATACTGCAGCAGAGTATGATACTTTCCCTGATTCCAGGGGTGGGAGAGGATTACTAATACTGCAGCAGAGTATGATACTTTACTTGCTTCCAGGGGTGGGAGAGGATTACTAATACTGCAGCAGAGTATGATACTTTACTTGCTTCCAGGGGTGGGAGAGGATTACTAATACTGCAGCAGAGTCTGATACTTTCCCTGCTTCCAGGGGTGGGAGAGGATTACTAATACTGCAGCAGAGTATGATACTTTACTTGCTTCCAGGGGTGGGAGAGGATTACTAATACTGCAGCAGAGTATGATACTTTACTTGCTTCCAGGGGTGGGGGAGGATTACTAATACTGCAGCAGAGTATGATACTTTCCCTGCTTCCAGGGGTGGAAGAGGATTACTAATACTGCAGCAGAGTATGATACTTTCCCTGCTTTCAGGGGTGGGAGAGGATTACTAATACTGCAGCAGAGTATGATACTTTCCCTGCTTCCAGGGGTGGGAGAGGATTACTAATACTGCAGCAGAGTATGATACTTTCCCTGCTTCCAGGGGTGGGAGAGGATTACTAATACTGCAACAGAGTATGATACTTTCCCTGCTTACAGGGGTGGGAGAGGATTACTAATACTGCAGCAGAGTATGATACTTTCCCTGCTTCCAGGGGTGGGAGAGGATTACTAATACTGCAGCAGAGTATGATACTTTCCCTGCTTCCAGGGGTGGGAGAGGATTACTAATACTGCAGCAGAGTATGATACTTTCCCTGCTTCCAGGGGTGGGAGAGGATTACTAATACTGCAGCAGAGTATGATACTTTCTCTGCTTCCAGGGGTGGGAGAGGATTACTAATACTGCAGCAGAGTATGATACTTTCCCTGCTTCCAGGGGTGGGAGAGGATAACTAATACTGCAGCAGAGTATGATACTTTCCCTGCTTCCAGGGGTGGGAGAGGATTACTAATACTGCAGCAGAGTATGATACTTTCCCTGCTTCCAGGGGTGGGAGAGGATTACTAATACTGCAGCAGAGTATGATACTTTCCCTGCTTCCAGGGGTGGGAGAGGATTACTAATACTGCAGCAGAGTATGATACTTTACTTGCTTCCAGGGGTGGGAGAGGATTACTAATACTGCAGCAGAGTATGATACTTTACTTGCTTCCAGGGATGGGAGAGGATTACTAATACTGCAGCAGAGTATGATACTTTCCCTGCTTCCAGGGGTGGGAGAGGATTACCAGTGGCGGCTCCAGGAAATTTTTTTAGGGGGTGCTATGCAGGTGCTGGACCAATTTCCGGGGGAGCTGACGACCTGCGGCGCTTGAAGCGCGCCGCGCCAAAAATGGGTGTGGCTACAACCTGCGGCGCGCGAAGCGCGCCGCGGCGAAAAAATGGGCGTGGTCATGACCGGATGAGGGCGGGGCTAACTGTAATTTAAAGTGAACCCAGGGTGAGAGTGATATGGTGGCTGCCATATTTATTTCCTTTTAAACAATACTAGTTGCCTGGCAGCCCTGCTGATCTATTTGGCTGTAGTAGTGAACTGAATTACACCAGAAACAAGCCATGCAGCTAATCTTGTCAGTTCTGACAATATTGTCAGAAACCCCTGACCTGCTGCATGCTTGTTCAGGGTCTATGGTTGAAAGAATAAGAGGCAGAGGACCAGCACGGCAGCCAGGCAACTGGTATTGCTTAAAGGGAGATAAATATGGCAGCCTCAATATTATTCTCACCTCGGGTTCCCTTTAAAAGTGCAACGCAAAGACAGAGGGCCCAAGTTTTGGTGACCCTTTTCCCAGAAAATTCACATAATTGTGGAGGTTTTCTCAAGAAAATACACGTAATGTGAGCAGATTTTAACAAAAAACACGTCCAATGACCCCAATATGCACAATCGTTATCAGATATGGCTCCAATATGCACAATCGTTATCAGATATGGCCCCAATATGCACAATCGGTAGCAGATATGGCCCCAATATGCACAATCGTTATCAGATATGGCCCCAATATGCACAATCGTTATCAGATATGGCCCCAATATGCACAATCGTTATCAGATATGGCCCCAATATGCACAATCGTTATCAGATATGGCCCCAATATGCACAATCGTTATCAGATATGGCCCCAATATGCACAATCGTTATCAGATATGGCCCCAATATGCTGCAATCGTTATCAGATATGGCCCCAATATGCACAATCGGTAGCAGATATGGCCCCAATATGCACAATCGGTAGCAGATATGGCCCCAATATGCACAATCGGTAGCAGATATGGCCCCAATATGCACAATCGGTAGCAGATATGGCCCCAATATGCACAATCGGTAGCAGATATGGCCCCAATATGCACAATCGGTAGCAGATATGGTCCCAATATGCACAATCGGTAGCAGATATGGTCCCAATATGCACAATCGGTAGCAGATATGGTCCCAATATGCACAATCGGTAGCAGATATGACCCCAATATGCACAATCGGTAGCAGATATGACCCCAATATGCACAATCGGTAGCAGATATGACCCCAATATGCACAATCGGTAGCAGATATGACCCCAATATGCACAATCGGTAGCAGATATGACCCCAATATGCACAATCGGTAGCAGATATGACCCCAATATGCACAATCGGTAGCAGAAATGACCCCAATATGCACAATCGGTAGCAGAAATGACCCCAATATGCACAATCGGTAGCAGATATCGCCCCAATATGCACAATCGGTAGCAGATATCGCCCCAATATGCACAATCCGTAGCAGATATGACCCCAATATGCACAATCCGTAGCAGATATGACCCCAATATGCACAATCCGTAGCAGATATGACCCCAATATGCACAATCCGTAGCAGATATGACCCCAATATGCACAATCCGCATCACCTGAAAAAGAAAAGAAAAACCCATTTACTCACCTACAGCCAGAAGACCTTCTTTCCCGACCTCCTGTCCCGAGTCCCGACCTTATTGTGGCGCGCAGCGCCCGCGCGCCCACGATCCTCTTCCTTCCCGACGTCACCACGAGACTTCCTGCCCGCATGCAGAGAGCAGGGCTACGGGAAAATGGCCGCCCGAAGTCTGCAGAACAGGGCTCCGGGCGGCCATCTTACCGTAGCCCTGCCTGCTGCTCCGTGCTGCCGGTGTGTGAACTGACTTGGCGTCTTTTAGACGCCTGAAGTCAGTTCACTCCAGGGGGTGCTTTGGGGGTGCTTGGACAATTCTAGGGGGTGCTCGAGCACCCCCAAGCACCCCCCTGGCGCCGCCCCTGAGGATTACTAATACTGCAGCAGAGTATGATACTTTCTCTGCTTCCAGGGGTGGGAGAGGATTACTAATACTGCAGCAGAGTATGATACTTTCCCTGCTTCCAGGGGTGGGAGAGGATTACTAATACTGCAGCAGAGTATGATACTTTACTTGCTTCCAGGGGTGGGAGAGGATTACTAATACTGCAGCAGAGTATGATACTTTCCCTGCTTCCAGGGGTGGGAGAGGATTACTAATACTGCAGCAGAGTATGATACTTTACTTGCTTCCAGGGTTGGGAGAGGATTACTAATACTGCAGCAGAGTATGATACTTTCCCTGCTTCCAGGGGTGGGAGAGGATTACTAATACTGCAGCAGAGTATGATACTTTACTTGCTTCCAGGGGTGGGAGAGGATTACTAATACTGCAGCAGAGTATGGTACTTTACTTGCTTCCAGGGGTGGGAGAGGATTACTAATACTGCAGCAGAGTATGATACTTTCCCTGCTTCCAGGGGTGGGAGAGCTATTGTTTGACGTAATAGCTGGTGGCAGAGTGGCAGCAGAAGAAGGTAATTCTGTGTACGCTGGCAGTGGGAAACACAGACAGACAGCAGAAGGGCAGTACACAGCAGCCCACTGTAGGTGTAAAATGTGTGGCTGCAGGCGACGTAATAGTCAAAGTGAACCAGGCTGGCTTAGTGAGCAGGAGCCAGGAGGTGGTAAAGGGTGGTAAGGCACATTAACGATGGTTCCGGCAGCCAGTTCATGTCCCCCTCTCGCCGACAACAGGGGCCAGGAACTCGCCTTCCACCCACGCCTGGTTCATCTTGAGAAACGTCAGTCTGTCCACAGACTTGTGAGACAGACGTGAGCGTTTCTCGGTGACCACGCCACCAGCTGCACTGAAGCAGCGCTCGGACAGCACGCTGGAAGGGGGGCAGGACAGCACTTCCAGGGCGTACTGCGCCAGCTCGCTCCAGATCTCCATGCGCTTGACCCAATACTCCATGGGATCAACAGGGGCATCGCTGTCAAGCCCGCTGTACGACCCCATGTAGTCAGCCACCATGCGGGTCAGGCGCTGGCTGTGACCGGAGGAGGATGCTGCTGCATGCATCTCCTCTCTAGTCACTGCTGCCGGAGCCTCTACAGTCCTGTAGAGCTCGTGGCTGAGAGACAGCAGGTCTGTGGGGCGCTTGCTGCTGCTGGATGCAGGCACCTGCTGCTGCCTCTGTGCTGGCTGCTGGACAGTGGGGGTGGAAGGCTGGGGGAAGGCTTCCTCCAAGCGCTCAACAAGGGCCTGCTGCAAGCTCCTTATTTGTTGCGCTGGGTCTCCTCCTGCAGGCGGCAGGAACTGGCTCAACTTCCCCTTGAGGCGTGGGTCCAACATCATGCTGATCCAGATGTCCTCCCTCTGCTTCATCTGGATCACCCTGGGGTCCCTGCGCAGGCACGTCAGCATGTGCGCTGCCATTGGGAAGAGGCGGGCCACGTCTGCTAGCACATCGACGTCAGTGCTGTCCTCATCCTCCTCCTCTGCCGCCTCATCCTCTCTCCACCCCCGCACCAACTCAGCTGCGCTGTGCTGATCCCCCTCATCAGCAGCCAGGTCAGGGACCTCCACCAAGTCCTCCTCCTCCTCCCCCTCAGAGGTGGACTGCGCAGCTGGTTGCCGCTCCTGCTGGTCCAAGGCTGCCGCTCCCTGTTCCAGCAAAGCATCGAGGGCCCTGTTCAGCAGAGAAACCAGGGGCACCCACTCGCAGACCATAGCATGGTCCCTGCTCACCATGTTTGTGGCCTGCAGGAAGGGAGCCAGCACTAAGCACACCTGCTGCATGTGCCTCCAGTCATCATCGGGGACGATGGACGGGAAGTTGCTGGTCTTGTCCCTTCTCAGAGCTGCGGAAACAGTGGCCAGGGCAAGGTACTGTTTGACAGCACGCCTCTGTTCAACCAGACGCTCCAACATCGCCAGGGTGGAGTTCCAGCGAGTCGGAACGTCAAGGATCAGCCGATGGCGTGGCAGATCCAGCTCCTTTTGCACGTCTTCCAGGCTCGCACAGGCTGCAGCCGAGCGCCGGAAGTGACGCACAACATTCCTTGCCGTTTCCAGCAGTTCGCCCATCCCCTGGTAGGTGCGCAGGAACTTCTGCACCACCAGGTTCAGCACGTGGGCAAGACAGGGGATGTGGGTCAGGTTTCCCCTGTCTATTGCGGCAACCAGATTGGCCCCATTGTCGGCCACCACCTCTCCGACTCTGAGGCCTCTGGGGGTCAGCCAAATCCTCTCCTGCTCCTGGAGTTTGGCCAACACATGGGTTGCCGTCAGCTTGGTCTTCCCAAGGCTGACCAAGTGCAGCAGCGCTTGGCAGTGGCGGGCCTTCACGCTGCTGCTGAGGCGGGGGGTTTGGCCAGGTGTGCCGGAGGATGGCAGAGGATCGGAGGAACCTGCTGCAGTTCCCCTGAGCCTGCGGGGTGGCACCACCCACTGTGTTGCTGCTGCTGCTGTGCCCGCTGCTGCTCTCCCATCCTCACCCCCTTCCACCAAGCTGACCCAGTGGACAGTGAAGGACAGGTAGCGGCCTGTCCCGAAGCGGCTGCTCCAGGAGTCCATGGTGACGTGGACCCTTTCACCAACCGCGTGCTCCAGCCCTCGCTCCACATTGGCCATCACAAAGCGGTGCAGTGCAGGAATGGCCTTGCGGGAGAAAAAGTGTCTGCTGGGGAGCTGCCAGTCTGGGGCTGCGCAAGCAAGCAGCGCACGAATGTCGCTCCCCTCCTGCACGAGCGTGTACGGCAGGAGTTGGGAGCACATGGCCCGTGCCAGCAAGCCGTTCAGCTGCCGCACGCGACGGCTGCTGGGAGGCAGAGCCCTAACCACCCCCTGGAAGGACTCGCTCAAAAGGCTCTGGCGTGGCCTTTTGCTGACACGGGAATCAGCAGACACAGCAGAGGAGGCCACTGAGGACTGGCTGCCAGAACAGGCCTCAGTGTCGGCGGCAGGAGTTGCAGAGGGGGGAGGAGCAGTGCGTTTCCGCACTCCTGCTGGTGCTGCTGGAGGAGCAGGAGGGCGGGTGGCTGCTGTTGCTGCTGCTGCTGCTGAAGGCTGTGCAGTGATGGGTGTGGTGCCACTGCCAGCACCAGACGCCTTCAGCCTCTGGAACTCCTCATGCTGGTGGAAATGTTTAGCCGCAAGGTGGTTGATGAGCGAGCTGGTGCTGAACTTTAAGGGGTCTGCACCTCTGCTCAACTTCCGCTGACAGTGGTTGCAAGTGGCGTACTTGCTGTACACAGTGGGCATGGTGAAAAAGCGCCAGATTGGTGACAGAAACATCCCCCTACGGCATGGAAGCGCTGCTGCCTGTCTCCCTGTGGTGGTTGGGGGGGGGGCTTGGGTGCGGCTGGTGGTGGTACTGGCTGATGCTGCTGCTGCTGCTGCTGAGCCTGAGACACCAGCAGGGTGTGGGACGCTGCCAATGCTTGCAATGATGCGCCTCCTTGCAAGGCCCACAAGCGCATCCTCCTCCTCCTCCTCAGAGCTGCTGAGGACGACATCCCCTGGAGGTGGTGGCACCCAGTCTCTGTCTGTCACCGGGTCATCATCATCATGCCCCTCCTGAAACATGTCCTGCTGGGATGATGACCCCCCAAACTCCTCTCCTGATGCATGGATGGGACGCTTGACTGTCGCCACAGTCTTGCTGTCCAATCCCTCCTCCCCCAAAGTGCCCATCAGCATCTCCTCCTCAAAATCGCCAACAACAGCAGACAATACCCTGATGGTGCCTGGGGTAAAAAGACTGCTGAGTGACAGGTCGGCGACTGATGGTGAACTGGCCTCCTCCCCAGGCCCTGCTGGGCGGCTGCTGCGAACAGGGGTGGTGGTGGTGGTGGTGGTGGTGGTGAGGGTGGAGGCCTCGGATGCAGAGCTGATGGCGGGCTGCTCATCCTCCGTCATGAGTTGCACCACAGTGTCTGCATCCTTTTCCTCAATGGGACGTTTCCGACCCGGCTGGAGGAAAATGGGAGCAGGTGCTACACGCTGCTG
Organism: Hyperolius riggenbachi; assembly: GCF_040937935.1. Taxonomy (NCBI): domain Eukaryota; kingdom Metazoa; phylum Chordata; class Amphibia; order Anura; family Hyperoliidae; genus Hyperolius; species Hyperolius riggenbachi. Next base: position 496,085,055 of record NC_090649.1, read on the forward strand.
CTGCTGTGTCTCTGCAGCGTGAGTTGCAGATGCTCCTGCTGGGCGGCGCCCAAGGCGTCCACGGCCAGTGGCTATGGGAGGAATGTTAGCCACTGACGCTGCTGCTGCTGCTGCGGAACTGTGCATGGTGGCGCGCCCGCGGCCGCGGCTTGCCACAATGCTGCTCCCTCTCCTCCTGATTCCCTTGCTGCCCTTCCCCTTGCCCAAACCGCGCTGGCTGCCGCTTCCAGACATCTTCAATGTTTTGGGCGTATAGACAAAAGTTTTTTAAAAGGGCGGGTGAAAAGTGGGGTACTTTAATGGAGTGGGTTGGTTGGTGAGGTGACTGAGTGAGTGTCCCCTAGTACAGTAAGTAAGTAGTAACAGTCAGGAAGTACAACTAGCAGTTACAATAATCAGTAGTAATCACAAGTAAATTTAGTGTGTGTACACTCAGACAGTGAGTGCACGCACGCAGGAGCTAGTAGCCTATGAACACAGTGACTGAGTGTCCTAGACTCCTAGTACAGTAAGAGTAAGTAGTAACAGTAAGTAGAACTAACTAATTACAATAATCAATCAGCGATCAGAAGGAAATGGAGTGTGGGTGTGTGTACACTCAGACAGTGAGTGCACGCACGCAGGAGCTAGTAGCCTATGAACACAGTGACTGAGTGTCCTAGACTCCTAGTACAGTAAGAGTAAGTAGTAACAGTAAGTAGAACTAACTAATTACAATAATCAATCAGCGATCAGAAGGAAATGGAGTGTGGGTGTGTGTACACTCAGACAGTGAGTGCACGCACGCAGGAGCTAGTAGCCTATGAACACAGTGACTGAGTGTCCTAGACTCCTAGTACAGTAAGAGTAAGTAGTAACAGTAAGTAGAACTAACTAATTACAATAATCAATCAGCGATCAGAAGGAAATGGAGTGTGGGTGTGTGTACACTCAGACAGTGAGTGCACGCACGCAGGAGCTAGTAGCCTATGAACACAGTGACTGAGTGTCCTAGACTCCTAGTACAGTAAGAGTAAGTAGTAACAGTAAGTAGAACTAACTAATTACAATAATCAATCAGCGATCAGAAGGAAATGTAGTGTGGGTGTGTGTACACTCAGACAGTGAGTGCACGCACGCAGGAGCTAGTAGCCTATGAACACAGTGACTGAGTGTCCTAGACTCCTAGTACAGTAAGAGTAAGTAGTAACAGTAAGTACAACTAACTAATTACGATAATCAATCAGCGATCAGAAGGAAATAGAGTGTGGGTGGTGTGTGTACACTCAGACAGTGAGTGACCGCACGCAGGAGCTAGTAGCCTATGGACACAGTGACTGAGTGTCCTAGACTCCTAGTACAGTAAGAGTAAGTAGTAACAGTAAGTAGAACTAACTAATTACAATAATCAATCAGCGATCAGAAGGAAATGGAGTGTGGGTGGTGTGTGTACACTCAGACAGTGAGTGACCGCACGCAGGAGCTAGTAGCCTATGAACACAGTGACTGAGTGTCCTAGACTCCTAGTACAGTAAGAGTAAGTAGTAACAGTAAGTAGAACTAACTAATTACAATAATCAATCAGCGATCAGAAGGAAATGGAGTGTGGGTGTGTGTACACTCAGACAGTGAGTGCACGCACGCAGGAGCTAGTAGCCTATGAACACAGTGACTGAGTGTCCTAGACTCCTAGTACAGTAAGATTAAGTAGTAACAGTAAGTAGAACTAACTAATTACAATAATCAATCAGCGATCAGAAGGAAATGGAGTGTGGGTGTGTGTACACTCAGACAGTGAGTGACCGCACGCAGGAGCTAGTAGCCTATGAACACAGTGACTGAGTGTCCTAGACTCCTAGTACAGTAAGAGTAAGTAGTAACAGTAAGTAGAACTAACTAATTACAATAATCAATCAGCGATCAGAAGGAAATGGAGTGTGGGTGGTGTGTGTACACTCAGACAGTGAGTGACCGCACGCAGGAGCTAGTAGCCTATGAACACAGTGACTGAGTGTCCTAGACTCCTAGTACAGTAAGAGTAAGTAGTAACAGTAAGTAGAACTAACTAATTACAATAATCAATCAGCGATCAGAAGGAAATGGAGTGTGGGTGTGTGTACACTCAGACAGTGAGTGCACGCACGCAGGAGCTAGTAGCCTATGAACACAGTGACTGAGTGTCCTAGACTCCTAGTACAGTAAGAGTAAGTAGTAACAGTAAGTAGAACTAACTAATTACAATAATCAATCAGCGATCAGAAGGAAATGGAGTGTGGGTGTGTGTACACTCAGACAGTGAGTGCACGCACGCAGGAGCTAGTAGCCTATGAACACAGTGACTGAGTGTCCTAGACTCCTAGTACAGTAAGAGTAAGTAGTAACAGTAAGTACAACTAACTAATTACGATAATCAATCAGCGATCAGAAGGAAATAGAGTGTGGGTGGTGTGTGTACACTCAGACAGTGAGTGACCGCACGCAGGAGCTAGTAGCCTATGAACACAGTGACTGAGTGTCCTAGACTCCTAGTACAGTAAGAGTAAGTAGTAACAGTAAGTAGAACTAACTAATTACAATAATCAATCAGCGATCAGAAGGAAATGGAGTGTGGGTGGTGTGTGTACACTCAGACAGTGAGTGACCGCACGCAGGAGCTAGTAGCCTATGGACAGTGACTGAGTGTCCTAGACTCCTAGTACAGTAAGAGTAAAGGTGCCCATACACTCGTCAGATTGGCAGCAGATAGATAAGAAATGCATCTGATGATCTATCTGATGCGTTTTTAGAACATTTTTTACCAGGATAGAATTCCAATAGATTTCAGTTTGAAATCTGTTGAAATTCGATCTGATGGCATTTTTTTGCCATCAGATTTCCATTAAGGCCAATGCAAACTGATAAGCAATCTCATCAGATCGACCTAAATTTTCCACCCTGCAAGTTCGATGGAAATCCATCGAAATCGATCGAAATCGGCCGTCGATCGGTCGATTGGCCAACCGATTTGCAATCGATCGATCGATCGATCGATCGGGATCGATCGGTCGGTCAGAAAATCGGCTGAGTGTATGGGCTGCTTAAGTAGTAACAGTAAGTAGAACTAACTAATTACAATAATCAATCAGCGATCAGAAGGAAATGGGGTGTGGGTGTGTGTACACTCAGACAGTGAGTGCACGCACGCAGGAGCTAGTAGCCTATGGACAGTGACTGAGTGTCCTAGACTCCTAGTACAGTAAGAGTAAGTAGTAACAGTAAGTAGAACTAACTAATTACGATAATCAATCAGCGATCAGAAGGAAATAGAGTGTGTGTTGTGTGTGTACACTCAGACAGTGAGTGCAGTGCGCACACGCAGGAGCTAGTAGCCTATATGAACAGTGACAGTGAGTGTCCCTACGGGTACAGTAAGAGTAAGTAGTAAGTAAGTACAACTAACTAACAATAATCTATCAGTAATCAGAAGGAAATAGAGTGTGTGTACACACAGACAGTGAGTGAGTGCACACACGCAGGAGCTAGCTAGTAGCCTATAAACAGTGACAGTCAGTGAGTGTCCTACTCCTAGTACAGTATAACTACAATACTATTAGTAAAGGACAGCAGAAATACTGGTATAGATGAGAGAAATAAACAGAGGACAGCTGCCCACAGAGGCAAGGCCCCCCTGAGGCCTAAACCTGTAAGCTTGCAGCAGCTGCCTGTCTCTAATGTAACACACAAGCTACTAACTAAAATACAATGTCTATCTAACTAACAACAATATAGGTGTATATGGCAGGTGTAGGTGAGCAAAAACGCTAGGTAAATGATCACAATAGAGCACTTGCTAAGCCAAAGCACAAAGGAGCAACTCTCTCTCTGTACAAGTCTCAGGCAAGCATGGAGAAACGGAACATGGCGGCCGCTATTTATAGGGTAGGGGCTGGCCAGGGTCCCCCTCTGTGATTGGCTGCCGTCAGAGGGCCTGGGAGCCCTCTGATTGGCTCTAAGGACATCAATCTGGGCTATGACGCTATTCGAGCTCGGTACCGAGCTCGAATAGCGCCGGGTTGCTCGAATAGCTCAAATAGTGAATGGGCTATTCGAGTGTACTCGGATAGCCCATTCGAATAGCTACAGCTATTCGGAGCTCGAATACCGAGCTCGAATAGCTGAAAAAGAGCTCGAATATTCGAGCTACTCGAATATTCGAGCTCTGCTGAGCACCACTGGTCAGAGCACCTGATCTGCATGCTTGTTCAGGGGCTGTGGCTAAAAGTATTAGAGACACAGGATCAGCAGGCGATTCAGGCAAATGGTATTATTTTAAAAGGAAAAATCCATATCCTTCTCCGTTTAGGTTCCCTTTAAGGATTTGTAGCATAAAAGCCAACTCACATAAATAAAAATAGTAAAATTTATGAAAAAATAAATAAATAAATTAACATCCCTGCAGCAATCAGAGCCCACCAACAGAAAGCTCTGTTGGTGGGCAGAAAAGGGGGGGGGGGATAACTTGTGTGCTGAGTTGAACAGCCCTGCAGCGAACCCTTAAAGCTGCAGTGGCCTACATTGTTGGCTACGGTCCAGAAGAGGTTAAAAATCAGCTTTATTGAAGATCCATTAAAATGCAACTCAGCAGACCATTATCGTTATCTTCAACAAGTGAAAAGAAATATAAACTTTCACTTAAAAAATTCATACACCATACATCAGGGCTGCACAAGTCATTTGTAGTGAAAAGTTATTACAAATATTTATACATACATTTCATTGCATGGTGCTCCCTACTTCCCCAAAAAACCTTTGTTAGCAAGTAGCTTCTGCCCCCCCCCCCCCCATGTACAGTAGGTAAAGTACCGCAGCAGAGTATGATACTTTCCCTGCTTCCAGGGGTGGGAGAGGATTACTAATACTGCAGCTGAGTATGATACTTTACTTGCTTCCAGGGGTGGGAGAGGATTACTAATACTGCAGCAGAGTATGATACTTTCCCTGCTTCCAGGGGTGGGAGAGGATTACTAATACTGCAGCAGAGTATGATACTTTACTTGCTTCCAGGGGTGGGAGAGGATTACTAATACTGCAGCAGAGTATGATACTTTCCCTGCTTCCAGGGGTGGGAGAGGATTACTAATACTGCAGCAGAGTATGATACTTACCCTGCTTCCAGGGGTGGGAGAGGATTACTAATACTGCAGCAGAGTATGATACTTTACTTGCTTCCAGGGGTGGGAGAGGATTACTAATACTGCAGCAGAGTATGATACTTTACTTGCTTCCAGGGGTGGGGGAGGATTACTAATACTGCAGCAGAGTATGATACTTTCCCTGCTTCCAGGGGTGGGAGAGGATTACTAATACTGCAGCAGAGTATGATACTTTCCCTGCTTTCAGGGGTGGGAGAGGATTACTAATACTGCAGCAGAGTATGATACTTTCCCTGCTTCCAGGGGTGGGAGAGGATTACTAATACTGCAGCAGAGTATGATACTTTCCCTGCTTCCAGGGGTGGGAGAGGATTACTAATACTGCAGCAGAGTATGATACTTTCCCTGCTTCCAGGGGTGGGAGAGGATTACTAATACTGCAGCAGAGTATGATACTTTCCCTGCTTCCAGGGGTGGGAGAGGATTACTAATACTGCAGCAGAGTATGATACTTTCCCTGATTCCAGGGGTGGGAGAGGATTACTAATACTGCAGCAGAGTATGATACTTTACTTGCTTCCAGGGGTGGGAGAGGATTACTAATACTGCAGCAGAGTATGATACTTTACTTGCTTCCAGGGGTGGGAGAGGATTACTAATACTGCAGCAGAGTCTGATACTTTCCCTGCTTCCAGGGGTGGGAGAGGATTACTAATACTGCAGCAGAGTATGATACTTTACTTGCTTCCAGGGGTGGGAGAGGATTACTAATACTGCAGCAGAGTATGATACTTTACTTGCTTCCAGGGGTGGGGGAGGATTACTAATACTGCAGCAGAGTATGATACTTTCCCTGCTTCCAGGGGTGGAAGAGGATTACTAATACTGCAGCAGAGTATGATACTTTCCCTGCTTTCAGGGGTGGGAGAGGATTACTAATACTGCAGCAGAGTATGATACTTTCCCTGCTTCCAGGGGTGGGAGAGGATTACTAATACTGCAGCAGAGTATGATACTTTCCCTGCTTCCAGGGGTGGGAGAGGATTACTAATACTGCAACAGAGTATGATACTTTCCCTGCTTACAGGGGTGGGAGAGGATTACTAATACTGCAGCAGAGTATGATACTTTCCCTGCTTCCAGGGGTGGGAGAGGATTACTAATACTGCAGCAGAGTATGATACTTTCCCTGCTTCCAGGGGTGGGAGAGGATTACTAATACTGCAGCAGAGTATGATACTTTCCCTGCTTCCAGGGGTGGGAGAGGATTACTAATACTGCAGCAGAGTATGATACTTTCTCTGCTTCCAGGGGTGGGAGAGGATTACTAATACTGCAGCAGAGTATGATACTTTCCCTGCTTCCAGGGGTGGGAGAGGATAACTAATACTGCAGCAGAGTATGATACTTTCCCTGCTTCCAGGGGTGGGAGAGGATTACTAATACTGCAGCAGAGTATGATACTTTCCCTGCTTCCAGGGGTGGGAGAGGATTACTAATACTGCAGCAGAGTATGATACTTTCCCTGCTTCCAGGGGTGGGAGAGGATTACTAATACTGCAGCAGAGTATGATACTTTACTTGCTTCCAGGGGTGGGAGAGGATTACTAATACTGCAGCAGAGTATGATACTTTACTTGCTTCCAGGGATGGGAGAGGATTACTAATACTGCAGCAGAGTATGATACTTTCCCTGCTTCCAGGGGTGGGAGAGGATTACTAATACTGCAGCAGAGTATGATACTTTCCCTGCTTCCAGGGGTGGGAGAGGATTACTAATACTGCAGCAGAGTATGATACTTTCCCTGCTTCCAGGGGTGGGAGAGGATTACTAATACTGCAGCAGAGTATGATACTTTACTTGCTTCCAGGGGTGGGAGAGGATTACTAATACTGCAGCAGAGTATGATACTTTCCCTGCTTCCAGGGGTGGGAGAGGATTACTAATACTGCAGCAGAGTATGATACTTTACTTGCTTCCAGGGTTGGGAGAGGATTACTAATACTGCAGCAGAGTATGATACTTTCCCTGCTTCCAGGGGTGGGAGAGGATTACTAATACTGCAGCAGAGTATGATACTTTACTTGCTTCCAGGGGTGGGAGAGGATTACTAATACTGCAGCAGAGTATGGTACTTTACTTGCTTCCAGGGGTGGGAGAGGATTACTAATACTGCAGCAGAGTATGATACTTTCCCTGCTTCCAGGGGTGGGAGAGGATTACTAATACTGCAGCAGAGTATGATACTTTCCCTTCTTCCAGGGGTGGGAGAGGATTACTAATACTGCAACAGAGTATGATACTTTCCCTGCTTACAGGGATGGGAGAGGATTACTAATACTGCAGCAGAGTATGATACTTTCCCTGCTTCCAGGGGTGGGAGAGGATTACTAATACTGCAGCAAAGTATGATACTTTCCCTGCTTCCAGGGGTGGGAGAGGATTACTAATACTGCAGCAGAGTATGATACTTTCCCTGCTTCCAGGGGTGGGAGAGGATTACTAATACTGCAGCAGAGTATGATACTTTCTCTGCTTCCAGGGGTGGGAGAGGATTACTAATACTGCAGCAGAGTATGATACTTTCCCTGCTTCCAGGGGTGGGAGAGGATTACTAATACTGCAGCAGAGTATGATACTTTCCCTGCTTCCAGGGGTGGGAGAGGATTACTAATACTGCAGCAGAGTATGATACTTTCCCTGCTTCCAGGGGTGGGAGAGGATTACTAATACTGCAGCAGAGTATGATACTTTCCCTGCTTCCAGGGGTGGGAGAGGATTACTAATACTGCAGCAGAGCATGCTACTTTCCCTGCTTCCAGGGGTGGGAGAGGATTACTAATACTGCAGCAGAGTATGATACTTTTCCTGTTTTCAGTGGCGGGACAGGCCCACATTCCTCTCTTCAGTGCAGCTATGCTCCTCCTTGCTCCAGATGCATGTCACATGACATGCAGGAACTGTATGTTGTGGAGGGGCCCACTGGTCATTGTCACCATTAAGGGGGTCCACTGCTCATCTCATGGAGACCCGGGGAAGGCTCCCTGAAATGCAGAGTAGCGAGCGGGGGACAGAAGGACATTTCTCTCCAGGCTTCATCAATGATCTATGTTCCTCGTAGTATCCTCATATCCAAGGGTATAGCACCCTCTCTCATCACGTGGATTACATGTAGAGATGGGTTGAATATCTTTAATTTTGGGTTCAAGAATAGCAAACTTGAATTTCCTCAAAAATGTGTGAATCTGGCGAACCTGTGAATCTCCATAGACTTCAATTGGCAGGAGAATTTTAAAACATACAGGGACTGTTTCTGGCCACAAAAGTGATGGAAAAGTTGTTTAAAGGGACCTAACACCGGGACAGGAGCATGCTGGAGGGGATCTATGGCAAAATTCCCACCAAAAAATACAGAGTTGATGCAGAGTTGTGTTTTAATCTCTAAAGGGCAGAAATCACATTACATTCCTGAATTGGTGGAATAAAGTGCTTTAAAATGTCTGGCGTGTGAACACGTCCATCAGGTAGTGTAAGGGTTAGACCTTTAGTGATAACATCAGGTTAACATATATTTGTTTTTACTAGTTGACACCTCCAAGACATAAATGTTAGTCCTCACCGCGGCAATCTTTGTATAGTGGTGTGAAGTGGCCATTGTTGGAGTGCAGGCGATGGCGGTTTTCCAGCCTCTATGGTCAGGCTGAGGCAGTTCAATGACAGTTAAGTGACCAAAAAAACCTGATTCTGCACTGAGGCCTTATACAGGGGTCAGTATTGGATACTAGATGCCAGTAGTGGTGGTGAAGGATTATTGGGTTAGAGTCGGTGTACTACTAGGACCAGCAGAGCAGACCTGTCTCCAACAGCACTGAGGTCTTATACAGGGGCCATTAGTGGATTCTAGATGCCATTAGTGATGTGAAGGATTACTGGGCTATGGTCGGTGCACTACTAGGACCAACAGACCTGTCTCCTACAGCACTGAGGCCTTATACAGGGGGCTGTAGTGGATACTAGATGCCAGTAGTGGTGTGAAGGATTACTGGGTTATGGTTTGTGTGCTACTAGGGCCAGCAGACCTGTTTCCTAAATCACTGAGGTTTTCCACAGGGTGCAGTAGTGGATACTAGATGCCGGCAGTGGTGTGAAGGATTACTGGGTTATGGTCGGTGCACTACTAGGACCAGCAGACCTGTGCACTGGCAGTGGCCACAGAAGAGCAATACAATAGCAATAAAAACAATGTATCAGCTCTAAGAAGGGCTTAGCTGTTCAGGACAATGCGGTAGCAGCAGCAAGACTCTGCACTGAGGACACAGAACACAGGCCTACCTAATGCTCTCCCTGTCAGCAAAACGCTGTCCCTGCTCTCAGTAACTCTGCATGCACAAAATGAGCCCAAGATGGCTGCCGTCCTGGAGGTTTGATAGGGGGTGGGGGTCCAGGAGAGGGTGCTAGCTGATTGACTGCCATGTGTCTGCTGACTGTGAGGTAAGGGATCAAAGTTTAGCTCAATGATGATGTATAGGGAACGGATCGAATCCACCACGTATTTGCCTGAGGAGGTGAATGCAAATACACGATGTTTGCGTAAAAAAAAAATTTGCCTGGCGAATACTTTGGCCCATCTCTAGTTACATGATGAGAAGGGCACTGCACTCAAAGAGACTCAGATGCATGGGTAATATAGTTTGTTGGTGGAGTCCGGAGATGTATGTCACTTCTCTCTAGCTCTGCTCACTTCCTCTGAATAATTAGGGATAGGGGATTTTCTGGCTACCTATACTTAAAGGGAACACGTAGGCCATCTTTTGATCCTCTGCCTCTAATACTTTAAGCCATAGACCCTAAACAAGCATGCAGATCAGACGTCTATGAGAAATCTGACAAGATTAGTTGCATGCTTGTTTCAGGTGTGTGATTTAGAGCCTACTGACTAGAAAGATCAGCAGTACTGCCAGGCAACTGGAATTGTTTAAAAGGAAATAAATATGGAAGCTTCCATATGTCTCTCACTTCGGGGTTCTTTAAAGGGTGGCTAATCTAGCTATCTATACTCTTTCCTACATTTTAGTATTTTTTCAGCTACTGCCACAGGAAGTCGTTATGGCAAATTCTATACCTGCATTTAAAGGGGGCTTAGATGCTTTCCTTGCGTTGAAAGACACCCATGGCTACAATTACTAGGTAATGCCTAATGATGTTGATCCAGGGATTTTATCTGATTGCCATGCGTTGAAAGACACCCATGGCTACAATTACTAGGTAATGCCTAATGATGTTGATCCAGGGATTTTATCTGATTGCCATCTGGAGTCGGGAAGGAATTTTTCCCTTTACTGGCTAATTGGACCATGCCTTGTAAGGGTTTTATTCACCTTTCTCTGGATCAGCAGGGATATGTGAGGGAGCAGGCCAGTGTTGTACTTTGTTCTCTGGTTGAACTCGATGGACGTATGTCTTTTTTCAACCCAAATGACTATGTAACTATGTAACAGCATAAAGCACAAATAAGTGACCTTTGATCGTAATCTGCTAATTGCAGTTACAAAAACATTTCACCCAAATTTTCACAATTATGGCCATACGCAATTACGATTTTGACATTTAATTGATTTTGTGCAATCCGTTGGCAATTTTTCCAATTTTCACATCATTTTTTAATAATTTTGTGCTGACTTTAGCTGTTAACCACATAACGACCGCCCCCAGCCGATGGGCGGCGGCAAAGTCTGGGCCCAAACGACCGCAATACGCCCATCGGCGGGGGCGGCTGCGGGAGTGGCTATGCGGCGATCGCGTCATTCGTGACGCGATCAGCCGCCGGGGACTGGCTCCGCCCCCCGTTCGCCGTAACCCGCCGGCCGTTCGGAAGCGCCGGCGGGTTACTGGCATCCGGATCGCCGCTGCAACAGTGTATAATAGGCTTTGTAATGTATACAAAGCCTATTATACTGGCTGCCTCCTGCCCTGGTGGTCCCAGTGTCCGAGGGACCACCAGGGCAGGCTGCAGCCACCCTAGTCTGCACCCAAGCACACTGATTTCCCCCCCCCCTGCCCCCTGATCGCCCACAGCACCCCTCAGACCCCCCCCTGCCCACCCCCCAGACCACTGTTTGCACCCAGTCACCCTCCTAATCACCCATCAATCACTCCCTGTCACTATCTGTCAACGCTATTTTTTTTTTAAGTCCCTAATCTGCCCCCTACTCCCTCCTGATCACCCCCCCACCCCTCAGATTCTCCCCAGACCCCCCCCAGACCCCCCCCCCCCCGTGTACTGTATGCATCTATCCCCCCTGATCACCTGTCAATCACCTGTCAATCACCTGTCAATCACCTGTCAATCACCCGTCAATCACCCCCTGTCACTGCCACCCATCAATCAGCCCCTGATCTGCCCCTTGCGGGCAATCTGATCACCCCCCCACACCAATAGATCGCCCGCAGATCCGACATCAGATCACCTCCCAAATCCATTGTTTACATCTATTCTCTCCTCTAAACACCCACTAATTACCCATCAATCACCCCCTATCACCACCTGTCACTGTTACCCATCAGATTAGACCCTAATCTGCCCCTTGCGGGCACCCAATCACCTGCCCACACGCTCAGATTGCCCTCAGACCCCCCCCTTATCAATTCGCCCGTGCAATATTTACATCTGTTCTCCCCTGTAATAACCCACTGATTACCTGTCAATCACCCATCAATCACCCCCTGTCACTGCCACCCATCAATCACCCCCTGTCACTGCCACCCATCAATCAGCCCCTAACCTGCCCCTTGCGGGCAATCTGATCACCCACCCACACCAATAGATCGCCCGCAGATCCGACATCAGATCACCTCCCAAATCCATTGTTTACATCTATTCTCTCCTCTAAACACCCACTAATTACCCATCAATCACCCCCTATCACCACCTGTCACTGTTACCCATCAGATTAGACCCTAATCTGCCCCTTGCGGGCACCCAATCACCTGCCCACACGCTCAGATTGCCCTCAGACCCCCCCCTTATCAATTCGCCCGTGCAATATTTACATCTGTTCTCCCCTGTAATAACCCACTGATTACCTGTCAATCACCCATCAATCACCCCCTGTCACTGCCACCCATCAATCACCCCCTGTCACTGCCACCCATCAATCAGCCCCTAACCTGCCCCTTGCGGGCAATCTGATCACCCACCCACACCAATAGATCGCCCGCAGATCCGACATCAGATCACCTCCCAAATCCATTGTTTACATCTATTCTCTCCTCTAAACACCCACTAATTACCCATCAATCACCCCCTATCACCACCTGTCACTGTTACCCATCAGATTAGACCCTAATCTGCCCCTTGCGGGCACCCAATCACCCGCCCACACCTCAGAACGCCCTCAGACCCCAGCCCTGATCACCTCGCCAGTGCATTGCTTGCATCTATTTCCCCCCTCTAATCACACCTTGAGACACCCATCAATCACCTCCTGTCACCCCCTAGCACACCTACCCATCAGATCAGGCCCTAATTTGCCCCGTGTGGGCTCCTGATCACTCGGCCAAACCCTCAGATCCCCCTCAGACCCCCTTCCGATCACCTCCCCAGTGCATTGATTGCATCTATTTTCCCCTCTAACCGCCCCCTGAGACACCCATCAATCACCTCCTGTCACCCCCCTAGCACTCCTATCCATCAGATCAGGCCCAATACATCCTGTCATCTAAGAGGCCACCCTGCTTATGACCGATTCCACAAAATTTGCCCCCTCATAGACCACCTGTCATCAAAATTTGCAGATGCTTATACCCCTGAACAGTCATTTTGAGAAATTTGGTTTCCAGACTACTCACAGTTTTGGGCCCGTAAAATGCCAGGGCAGTATAGGAACCCCACAAGTGACCCCATTTTAGAAAGAAGACACCCCAAGGTATTCTGTTAGGTGTATGATGAGTTCATAGAATATTTTATTTTTTGTCAAAAGTTAGCGGAAATTGGATTGTTATTGTTTTTTTCACAAAGTGTCATTTTTCACTAACTTGTGAGAAAAAATAAAATCTTCTATGAACTCACCATACCCCTAACGGAATACCTTGGGGTGTCTTCTTTCTAAAATGGGGTCACTTGTGGGGTTCCTATACTGCCCTGGCATTTTAGGGGCCCTAAACCGTGAGGAGTAGTCTAGAAAACAAATGCCTCAAAATGACCTGTGAATAGGACGTTGGGCCCCTTAGCGCACCTAGGCTGCAAAAAAGTGTCACACATGTGGTATCGCCATACTCAGGAGAAGTAGTATAATGTGTTTTGTGGTGTATTTTTACACATACCCATGCTGGGTGGGAGAAATCTCTCTGTAAATGGACAATTGTGTGTAAAAAAAATCAAAAATGTGTCATTTACAGAGATATTTCTCCCACCCAGCATGGTTATATGTAAAAATACACCACAAAACACATTATACTACTTCTTCTGAGTACGGCGATACCACATGTGTGACACTTTTTTGCAGCCTAACTGTGCTAAGGGGCCCAAAGTCCAATGAGTACCTTTAGGATTTCACAGGTCATTTTGAGACATTTGGGTTCAAGACTACTCCTCACGGTTTAGGGCCCCTAAAATGCCAGGGCAGTATAGGAACCCCACAAGTGACCCCATTTTAGAAAGAAGACACCCCAAGGTATTCTTTTAGGTGTATGATGAGTTCATAGAAGATTTTATTTTTTGTCACAAGTTAGCGGAAATTGATATGTATTGTTTTTTTTTTCACAAAGTGTCATTTTCCGCTAACTTGTGACAAAAAAAAAATCTTCTATGAACTCACCATACTCCTAACAGAATACCTTGGGGTGTCTTCTTTCTAAAATGGGGTCACTTGTGGGGTTCCTATACTGCCCTGGCATTTTAGGGGCCCTAAACCGTGAGGAGTAGTCTAGAATCCAAATGCCTCAAAATGACCTGTGAATAGGACGTTAGGCCCCTTAGCGCACCTAGGTTGCAAAAAAGTGTCACACATGTGGTATCGCCGTACTCAGAAGAAGTAGTATAATGTGTTTTGGGGTGTATTTTTATACATACCCATGCTGGGTGGGAGAAATCTCTCTGTAAATGGACAATTGTGTGTAAAAAAAATCAAATAATTGTCATTTACAGAGATATTTCTCCCACCCAGCATGGGTATGTGTAAAAATACACCCCAAAACACATTATACTACTTCTCCTGAGTACGGCGGTACCACATGTGTGGCACTTTTTTGCACCCTAAGTGCGCTAAGGGGCCCAAAGTCCAATGAGTACCTTTAGGATTTCACAGGTCATTTTGCCACATTTGGTTTCAAGACTACTCCTCACGGTTTAGGGCCCCTAAAATGCCAGGGCAGTATAGGAACCCCACAAATGACTCCATTTTAGAAAGAAGACACCCCAAGGTATTCCGTTAGGAGAATGGCGAGTTCATAGAAGATTTTATTTTTTGTCACAAGTTAGCGGAAAATGACACTTTGTGAAAAAAAACAATTACAATCAATTTCCGCTAACTTGTGACAAAAAAAAAAAATCTTCTATGAACTCACCATACATCTAACGGAATACCTTGGGGTGTCTTCTTTCTAAAATGGGGTAATTTGTGGGGTTCCTATACTGTCCTGGCATTTTAGGGGCCCTAAACCGTGAGGAGTAGTCTTGAAACGAAATTTCTCAAAATGACCTGTGAAATCCTAAAGGTACTCATTGGACTTTGGGCCCCTTAGCGCAGTTAGGGTGCAAAAAAGTGCCACACATGTGGTATCGCCGTACTCAGGAGAAGTAGTATAATGTGTTTTGGGGTGTATTTTTCCACATACCCATGCTGAGTGGGAGAAATATCTCTATAAATAGACAATTGTGTGTAAAAAAAATAAAAAAATTGTCATTTACGGAGATATTTCTCCCACCCAGCATGTGTATGTGTAAAAATACACCCCAAAACACATTATACTACTTTTCCTGAGTACGGCAATACCACATGTGTGGCACTTTTTTGCGGCCTAACTGCGCTAAGGGGCCCAAAGTCCAATGAGCATCTTTAGGCTTTACAGGGGTGCTTACAATTAGGCACCCCCCAAATGCCAGGACAGTAAACACACCCCACAAATGACCCCATTCTGGAAAGTAGACACTTCAAGGTATTCAGAGAGGAGCATAGTGAGTCCGTGGCAGATTTCATTTTTTTTTGTCGCAAGTTAGAAGAAATGGAAACTTTTTTTTTTTTTTTTTTTTGTCACAAACTGTCATTTTCCGCTAACTTGTGACAAAAAATAAAATCTTCTATGAACTCACCATGCCTCTCACTGAATACTTTGGGATGTCTTCTTTCCAAAATGGGGTCATTTGGGGGGTATTTGTACTATCCTGGAATTTTAGCCCCTCATGAAACATGACAGGTGCGCAGAAAAGTCAGAGATGCTTGAAAATGGGAAAATTCACTTTTGGCACCATAGTTTGTAAACGCTATAACTTTTACCCAATCCAATAAATATACACTGAATGTTTTTTTTTTTATCAAAGACATGTAGCAGAATAACTTTCGCGCTCAAATGTATAGGAAATTTTACTTTATTTGAAAAATGTCAGCACAGAAAGTTAAAAAAGTCATTTTTTTGACAAAATTCATGTCTTTTTTGATGAATATAATAAAAAGTAAAACTCGCAGCAGCAATCAAATAGCATCAAAAGAAAGCTGTATTAGTGACAAGAAAAGGAGGTAAAATTCATTTAGGTGGTAGGTTGTATGACCGAGCAATAAACCGTGAAAGCTGCAGTGGTCTGAATGGAGAAAAAGGCTCTGGTCCTTAAGGGGCGAAAAGACTGTGGTCCCGAAGTGGTTAATAGCAAAGCCCCCAAACATGCCATCATTACCAAAATTGCTTAAAAAAAAGGAATATGTCCAAAAAATAATTTTACAAAAATACCTTTAAGTTTTTGAGAAAATTGATTTTAAAAATGCAAAGGAAACATGTTTTTAAGCATTAAAAAATAACAGTTTAAAAGCATTTTTAAAATAAAGTTTCTCAAAAACTACAAGATCTTTTCAAAAAAAATTCTTTGATTTGTTCCCACTTTGCTATTAACCTCTAAAATTGGCAAAAATTACACAAAAATTGTGCAAAAAATGCAAAATTACAGTTTTGGATTTCAATTACATGGGAAATTAATTACGAATTTTACCAAAATGTTGCATTACGATTTCACATCTTAATTGCAAATTACAATGCAAAATGACAATTATGCGAAATTTGGGCTCATCCCTACCCCTGATCCTGTCCACATGTTTAAGTCCTGTAATGTGGTGGTAGGCAAATTCAGATTTCCAAATGTAACTACCTGCGGACCGCCACAGTATAAATCGCGCTGCGGTTCTGACCTGACGTAAACACTACGTCCCATTCACTGCGCGCCCCCGCCGGTCCCCGCCGCTGTCGCCGCTCGGTCTCCGCTGCAATGTGCTGCCCTGCCGCCTCTATGATGGCAGAGCATTGTGAGCCGGGCAGGAGCCGTTTTCATTGGCACCTGGCCCTGTCATTCCTGTAAGCCGATCCCATTGGCTTACATGAAGTGACAGGGTCAGAAGCCAATGAAAGCGGCTCCTGACCGGCGCACAGCGCTCTGCCGTCATACCGACGGCAGAGAGAGCAGCCTGCGGCGGGGACAGAGCGACGTGACCATCGGAAATGGCGGATTTTAGCGGCAATTCGTCGGGAATCGGCGGTTTACTGGACCAGCACCTTCTGGTCCTTAAGGGGGCAGAGGGTGCTGGTCCTGAAGTGGTTAAGTAACCCAAATTCAAACACTAACACTACACATTAGCATTCACTTACAATGAGCTGCATCTCAAGCTAGAGAAACAAGTTAGAGAATTTGGATAACTTTTGAAGGGTAAACATAAAAAAAATAAAATAAATAAATTACACTGTAAATGTTCTTTCTATCCTTTCTCAAACCCTTTGAAATGTAAGGAGTTCTTCTTTAAATTAAACATAAAAGCAAAGAAAAGAAGCTGACCGGTTGTTTTCTGCTGTCAAATTAAATCTCCTTATGCTTAATTGAAAGATTGTTTTGAGATGTGGAAATGATTAAGAATTATGCAGTGCCGGGTAACAGACAGTTTGCCACTGCAGTCTTTCATCAACTTTGCAAAGGCTACAGGCACAATAGGTCAATGGGAATTAATAAGAAGTAATGGCCCATGTATTTAACTATAATGAAATCATTAGCCACTTTAGTAAGAGCCGTTTCTGAGGAGTGTTGAGGGCAGAAGCCAAATTACGTCAAGTCCATGTGGAATTTTAAGTAAAGACAGAGAACTGTTGGTAGCTGGAGGAGACATGGGTATTGAAGGATGGCCGATATATCCCTCTGAATAAGGACAGGAAGAATTACAAACCTTGCATATATAGTAGCAGAAGATAAATCTATTATGGTATTGGTAACTAAATCTGTAGGTGAGGATAAAACAAACTGAGGGATGGAAGACATTCAGCATTCTCTGTGATAAGCAGAGTTACCAGTAGAAAATCTGTCAATTTATGTGACTTGCATTTGTAAAAATCACTGTGAAAAGTGGCTTAACGCTTAGAAAACAGCATTTTTTCCCACATTACAAGTTTTATTAAAGCAGAATGCTTAAAGAAGAACAGTATTACAACCAGTGTGTAGAACATCTCAGTACATACGCAAAGAGAAAGCAAAGAAAATGCAACATGGAAACTTCTAATCAGATAAAGGCAGAAGAAAAGGCAATTCATGCCAGTGTCTGGGATGAAAAAGTATTTAACAGACTTTTAATATTTACTGTGAAAATGATCTTCCAGACCTCTTATGGTGCTGATCAAGTTCTGTATCATGTCTGAAGAAGGAACTTAAAGTTTCAAAAGCTTGCATGGAAACTATGTACAGTTAGTCCTTAAAGCACTCCTGAACTGAAAAACAAAACAAAAATGATTGAACCTTAGCTTTTAGCCCCTCCCCCCATTATCTTTGTGCCCCCTGAGATTCCTTTGTCTTCCCACCATCATTCTATGGATGCCCCTCTTAAAGTGGTCTAACACTCAGCATTTCAACTTTGCTTTAAAAATTGCTTACAGCTTATAAACTATTATGCCAGATTTTTTTTTTAGCAGAAATTCACTGAATGGATTAAACATGACATTTTAGTGCTGCATTTAGCTAGAAATCCTCCTCCGTGCTTGCTTGTTTAGTTACAAATGTATCTATCTACAATGTAACAAACAAACACTGCTCTGAGAGAACAAAGAGGGCTTCCCTGGCAGGCTTTTCAAAGGTCTATTTGTATAACAAATAAAGATACATTTGTAACTAAAGATAAGAACGGATGCAGATTCCTAGTTATATCCAACACTAAAATGTCATGTTTAACCCATTCAGTGAATTTCTGCTTAAAAAAAAATCTGGCATAATAGTTTGTAAGCTGTAAGCAATCTTTTAAAGCAAAGTTGTAATGCTGGGTGTTAAACCGCTTTAAGAAAGCTGCAACTATTACAGTTGTTCATGAACTGTGCATGCCAGAATACTTCCAGCTTAGGCTGTCGTACATACGTAGTTGCACAGGAGCACAATCATGAAGGCACATGGAAGGGACAGATAGAGCCATTACTAGCCTTTTTGTCACTCCAAGCAAAAAAGAACCTGTGCTGCCATGCACCTCAGATACCTATACGTTGATATGACGTCCCCCACTAAATGAGTTGCATCATCTTGCTCCCAAAGAAAATGTTCAGGTATCGTGTTCTTTGCATTGCAGGATCATTTGGCAATCATGTGCAGTCTTCATTTCAAAAACATAATGGAATATGCAAATGTGCGTCCACCTGTTTTGACAGTTCTGGTGTGTGAAGCAAGTACTGTAATTTAGGTACCAGAAGGGGGATTTGGTAAAATTTGCTCTGCATAGATGTTAGTTAGTTTTGGCTATAGCAGCACTTAGTGTGTCGTTTGGGTGCTGATGGTGTACAATACATTTTGGCTATAGGCAGAACAGATATCGGTGGAGGACGTGTTTAACGGAGTCAGAGCTGGGACTAGGTTTTCCAGCACTCAAGGCACCAAAGTGCGCCCCTCCATTCCTTCCACCCCAGCCTCCCACCCCAGCCGTCATACACTGATTGCTATCAGACTAAGAGGTGCCCCAGGGCCCCCAACACCATAATCTCTAGTCATCTGGCTTGCAGTCACTGCCATGTATACCCATTTCTTATTTCTCTCTGGGGAATGATAGCTGAGCGAGTTGTGCGCCCCCCTCCTACACTGCGCCCTGAGGCTGGAGCCTCTCTCGCCTCTGCCTCACCCCGCCCCGCGTCCCCTCCAACACTGCGCCCTGAGGCTGGAGCCTCTCTTGCTTCTGCCTTAGCCCGGCCCTGAGTGGAGTAAAGCAGTGCTGATATTGGAGAAGGGAATGGCTAATCGTATGTCAGCTGTGCACAGCAGCCACCGCCAGGAGTGTTTTGTGTCATTCCTTAATAAGAACATGGCCAGAACGCTCCTGGCTGCGCCTTCACAGCAGGATGGACAGAGCATGCGCCGCTCTTTTGGTGTCCGTTCAACTGCCTCCAGTTAAAGCCAGGAACGGGGAGCAAAGTAGCGCAACCCAAGGGAGACCATCCAAATGCTGTCCTTAAAGGGTACCTAAAACGAAAACAAAATGTGCAGCATAACTTACCTGGGGTTTCTTTAAGCCCACTGACGTCCTCCTGGTCCCTCACCATCATTTCTTGCTGCTCCAATAAGCCACTGTCCTGCTACTTTAACCACTTTTTCCACCACTACAGTATATCTACATCCTCTGTGACTTCATCTAAGCCACAAGGACATAGATATACGTCTTGTAGCCGAAGCAGAGCTGTGCACGATTAAGCATTGCTCTTCCGGCACTATCTGCTGCAGCACTAATTGGTGAAAGCAAATATATGTTCCCTGAGCCAATAAGATACATTTTTACCATCCAAAATTATTTTATTTTCTCAGTTCCAAGTGAAAAATACATACTGTAGCATTATTTCAGAATCAAATATCTTCACCATTAATTGTGACAAGAATGTAATTTAAGTTTTGTGACCGACAGTAGAAATAGCCAAACAAAATGTGTGTGTTTTTTATCTAGCATAGCGCTTTTTAAAACTTTTTTTAAAAACTGGAATTAGTAAAACCGAGAAATAATGTGTTTTTTTTCTATTTTTCTCTTCTTTTTTCTATTGAAATGCATAGAAAACAAAATTGTTGAGGGGTAAAATGCCATTAAATGAAAGCCTAATTATTCTTGAAAAAAAGATATATATTTCATAGATATTATAAGTAGGGATAATGTTATTGCTGATTAAATGGGGACATAGCTAAACTGTCAAAACTGTTCTGGTTCCTAAGGGGGAAACAAGGTCTGGATGTGAAGAGGTTAAACTGGCCATCTTGGCCAGTCATGGACCACTGACAGCCAGGTTCTGTAGCAGCCTTTCTAGCCTGGTTGATGCCAGACTACACCCTGGATATAGAGGAAAGTGAAGGCAGTTGGATCAATCAGAGAATGCAGAGTCAGCTGGGAAATATTTGGCCAATCAGAGAATGCAAAAAATCACCAAAAAACGGAAATCTGCAGAATTGGTCATCATCACTGGTGGACATCGGAAATTCTGCAGAATCGGAAATAAGCATGTCTGACCATCCCGAGCCAACAGTAATCAAAAGTGGGGACACCGAGAGCCCAATATAGTGTAGTAAGCAAAACAATAGGTTGGAATTGAAAAGTATATAGTGTATATACTCACAAAAGAGGGTTTCCTCCTAGGTCACCACTGTACAGGCAGGTGAGGAGATCATACCTGTCCTCAGTCAGGATTAAGTTGTTCTCTGTAGATCAGGAAAAAAGAGATGATATGCATGCAAAACGTGTTGCATGGTTGTCTGGAGTATATAAATCAACCTGTTGTTGTTAAAAAGCTGGCAGTATCTTGTCTACTTCAAGGAGGCGAGTCCACCTCCACCTCCTGGGGAATTTTAATCTTTTTAGTACCTTTTATCCTGCTGGTGCCTCTGTTCACTCTTATATGAGCCAGCAGTGTCTGTTTTCAATTCATTTTAGACTACGTGTCTAAAATGAATTGAAAACAGACACTGTTGGCTCGGTGGGAGTCTGTACTGGGACAACTTTTAATATGTTTGTAAAGGTAATATTTTTTACCTAAATCTGTCCTTTAAAGTTTGAAGAGATTAAGGGCAATAGACAATGTTATTTAAAAGTCCTAGAATGAAACGCTGGCAGCCTGGCTGGATGTGCGTCGATTTCCGGCAAGGAAAATAATATAAACATAGAGTGTGTACCGCACCGGCTGTGAGTGAGTGACGATCTTCTAATAGAATATTGTTATTCTGGAGTGAGAAGAATCATGCACCCAGCCAATGGTCATTTCATGGATTAGGATTGTTGATTAAACTCTTTTGGTCTCCCCGGCCTCGGCCATGGTTTATTTTTATCACAAGATCTCTGCAAGGATTCTATAAGCTCAGAGAACACAAAGGGAAAACGTATCCAAGCAGAAAATCTTGTGTGATTGACAGACCATTGGGAAAGCCTGCCTATCTGAGACACAAGTGAAATGGCCCAGTCTCATCTTTCGCTCTGAAACATGTAATCTTTCCCTTTACAGTAATAAAGGCAAGAACAGTGATCTGTCTCACATCGGAATTGCTTTTCCATACTTTAAAACCACTTGTTTATTCTGTAACATTGCAGTTTTGTAACAGGATAGATGGCTTGCTTCTAAGGCCAGGGCGAGGGACACAAGGGCTTCCATAATGCCCAGGCCCCCATCTGATTTACAGCACAGACTGAGGAGGGCATTTAGCATCACACTATACCTGTACTAGCTAACAGAAAAAGATATATCTCTGCAATAGGGATGAGACGCCATTCCTCTCAAGATCAATTTCACTGCAACAAAAAAAAAAATTATCTTTTTGTTTTGGAAACGTTTTCCTGGGGGGGGGGGGGGGATTAAGTAAAGAGTTTAAGAGTTTAAAGAGTTTTAAACACATTTCTTAAAGAAAACCTGAACTGAAAATTAAAAGTCAAAATAAACATACACGAGTCATACTTGCCTCCTGTGTATTCTACTTCTCAATCTCTTTCTCCTCTTCTGTACTTCTCAATCTCTTTCTCCTCTTCTGCGTCCTGTTTGTCCACTGTGATCAATGGAATTCTCTGTCCTCCATTTTGAAAATGGCCATTACCCCATAACAGCTTCCTGGTCAGCACACAGTTAAACTGTAACATCGCCCACTTGAGCCATAGGGAAACATGGACACATCAGTTCTGAGCTATAACTGACAGCAACTGATATATTTCAGTTCTGACAAAATGTTGTCAGAACTGGAAGGGATTGTTGTCAGAAGAAAATGGTGCGCTTCTGAGAGGAACTGATGGCAAGGTAACTATTTAATGTTCATTTAAAGTTACCTAATGTTTTTATGTTAAATAATTTCACTCAGTACAGGTTCCCTTTAACATATATCATTCTCTTGTAAATCACTTCTTAATTTCACTAAATATAAATGAACAGAATGTCTTTCTTTTTCTCATTACCTGAAAGCCCCAATATGGGAGAGAGAGGTGAAGTGCAGGTAGCTGACTCTGGAAGAGGTGCACTAGGGCCCTTGAGTCTTTAAAGTGAACCAGAGATGTATTTTACCATATATATCAGTGGGAACATTAGAAAAAACACCTACCCTGCTCTCTGTTTCATCCTTCACTGCTCAGCCTGCTTGTTACCAGCCCTGATAAAATCCCTGACTGAGCATTTAGCCTGGCTTTGCTCAGGAATCATTATAGCTGAGTCTGTCTTCTCTGATGTCTTTGCATGCCCAAGCCTGCCCCCTTCTGGCTCTGCTTCCCTGTTCTGTATACTGCAGCATCACAGAGAGCTGTTATGAGATGAGAGGAGCTGCAAATGTAAGCGTATATTGAAAAACGTTTGTTTTTTTTAATCTATATTTGTTAGTCATAAGAGGTTTTTAGAAATGGTGATTTTATTTTGCACACAGCCCACTAAATAATATGCTTTTCTGCTGAACTGCGTTTTGCATGGAGTTTTAGTAAAAAAAAAAAAAAAAAAAACACAACAAACAACACACCAGAGCGGCGAAAATACCAAGTATAGTGTTTATTTTGCAAAATCTATCGGGGGGGGATATGTTTATTTTGTGCCAAAGCATTCGTCTCTGGTTTTCTTTAAAGCACCTGAAGTGAAAATAAACTTATTAGATAATAAGTTGTATGTGTAGTACAGCTAAGAATTAGAACATAAGTAGCAAAGAAACAAGTCTCATATTATTTTTCAGTATGGTAGGAGTTAAAAACGTCAGTTGTTATCTATGCAAAAGAGCTTCTCTGAGCTATTTGTTCCAACTTAGGTGGAATACAGTCCTGTTTTCTAAAGGACAGCCAAGAAACAGTGATCAACAGCTTGAGATAAGGTTTTACTGCAGGAAAGTCCAAAGGGTCATTAGCTCTTCTCTGTGCAATAGCTTAACATGCAGAGTGTGCTTTGTAAACTGCAAATATGACATAATGATGCAATGTTATTAAAAAAAAGCTGTATAACTAAAAATATGGGAATCTTTTCTTTGCTACTAATGTTCTGTTCATTACCCGTACTACACATACAATTCATTATATCATCATTTTTTTCTTCAAGTTGCTTTAAAGGATACCTAAGGTGACATGTGACATGATGAGATAGACATGTGTATGTACAGTGCCTAGCACACTAATAACTAGGCTGTGTTCCTTTTTTTCTTTCTTTGCCTGAAAGAGTTAAATATCAGGTATGTAAGTGGCTGACTCAGTCCTGACTCAGACAGGAAGTGACTACAGTGTGACCCTCACTGATAAGAAATTCCAACTATAAAACACTTTCCTAGCAGAAAATGGTTTCTGAGAGCAGGAAAGAGATAAAATGGGAATTTATTATCAGTGAGGGCCACACTGTAGTCACTTCCTGTCTGAGTCAGGACTGAGTCAGCCACTTACATACCTGATATTTAACTCTTTAAGGCAGAGAAAGAAAAAAAGGAACACAGCCTAGTTATTAGTGTGCTTGGCACTGTACATACACATGTCTATCTCATCATGTCACATGTCACTTCAGGTATCCTTTAACACATGCTCTAATTGTGATAACACTAATTTGACTAATATTACAAATCCATCCAACGTATAACATTGAAAATTTACTATAATCTAATTTAAATTCCATGCTACTATCATTGATTGGGTTACTATATGAAAAAAAAAAAAAAAAAAAAAAAAGAAAGAAAGAAAGCCCTAAAGCCATATAGTTCGCACCCCTGGGCTTGTCAGGTACTTCCAGGTGACATTTTGTTGAAATGCAGCATCATATGTATTCACATTCACATAACAGTGACAATTCCATGACACTAATAAGACCTCCACGTCTTACAAATGTGAGATTCCTGCAGAAACCCAACTATTACAGACCAGCCTGGATCTACATTATTTAGTGTCCTCGCAGCTGTCTGCTCTTATAGTATAGCAGAGAACACGGCCCTGATTTACTAACAGTCTTCTGAGCTGAACAACGGCTGAGCAAAAGTGAAAATATCAGTGATTTATAAATTCTGAGCTTGATTTAGAAATATATTATATCATATTTGGCCAGTGAATTGTTAACTGTAAGGCTACGTTTCCATTTGTGCGGCGGCATGCATCTTGCGAGACGCGATGCCGGCACAACTGCTGCCTCTCACAGCCGAATCCCTCCGGCCGCGCTATGCACGGCTATGGGATTCGGACAGCTACGGACAAAATTATGCTGCAGGGCCTCAGATTTTTCCTCGGCCACGAATTCGGATGGCTCTCATAGACTTCTGTAGGCTGCTGTAATCCATCCGAATTCGTGGGAATCGGCCGGGATTCGCAGCAGTGGAAACCCGGCCTTAATGGTGTTACTGCACACAACTGTAGGGAGGATTTATGCTCTAGTAGATTTATCATGTCTTCCTATATGTACATAAGGTGAGACATTATCTCCGGGGAGTAAACTCAGGAAAAAGGTTCATTGGATAAAGAACAACGAGCAGCAGACATTTCAGCACACATTTCCAGTAGAGATGTAGCAAACCCCTCACCCTGTACTATAACCCTTAGTAGTAAGGCTGCGCTGGGACGGCGGTGCGCATCCTTGATCGCGCGCCTGTGTGCGGGCACTTTCTGCACATGTGCGTGATGTCATGAGTGATGTCACGCTCATGCGCAGAGAGTGCCCGGCAACAGGCACACGATCAAAGATGCACACCGTCAGCACAGCACAGCCGTACTACTCCGGGTTATAGCGACCTGGAAGTAGTACTGGCCCATAGGGATTCACTGGCGAATGGTTCGCCAACATCTCTAATTTCCAGCACAGATAAGCATATGCAGGAAAATGTATGAGCAGGCATGCAAAAACACATTTTTGGAGTGATAATTTGAGGTAATCCTTAGATTACACTTGTATGTGCAGAAATCACGCACTATTTCTACACACATGGGGCCTGATTCACAAAGCGGTGCTAACAGTTAGCACCGTGGTGAAAAGTTTTGCGCGCGAAGTGCCCATTAAGCTCTATGGGACTTTGCGCGCGCACGTACGCGCGTGCGCGCGGGAACTTCGCGCGAGTTAGAGCACAAAGCGGTGATAACTTTGCTGGTGCAAAGGTTATCACGCCTAAAGTCTTTTAGGCGTGATAACTGAGTTATCACCGCTTTGTGAATCAGGCCCTTGCAGTTAATTTTTTTTCTCCTGAGTTTTCTCCTAAGTGATATTCAAACTTGGCAAAAGAAAAAATGCTGTTTAACCATTTCAGCCCCTGGGTATTTTTCACCATATGCATCAGTTTTCACCTCCCATTCAATTTGGCAATAACTTTATCACTATTTATCACAAAGAATTGCTCTATATCTTGTTTTTTTCCGCCACCAATTAGGCTTTGTTTGGGTGGTACATTTTGCTAAGAATTATTTTTTTCTAAATGCATTTTAACAGGAATATTAAGAAAAAAATAAAAAAAAAAACATTTCTCAGTTTTTGTTCAATATAGCTTTAAAATAATACATGCTACCATAATTAAAACCCATGTATTTTATTAACCAATTTGTCCTGGTTATTACACAATTTAAATTTTGTCCCTATCACAATGTATGGCGCCAATATTTTATTTGGAAATAAAGGTGCAGTTTTTCAGTTTTGCGTCCATCACTATTTACAAGCTCGTAATATACAATACAATACAATACAATACAATAACATTTGTATAGCGCTTTTCTCCCATAGGACTCAAAGCGCATAGTTGTGTCTCAGATTAATACAGGGTTGCAGGCTGGGTTGTGTTACAGGAGAGATAGTCAGATGTTCATGAATGCCAGACTGAAAAGGTAGGTTTTCAGTTTAGACTTAAATGCTTCCAGGGATGGAGCTGTCCTGATTGGGTGTGGCAGGGAGTTCCAAAGTGTACGGGCAGCATGACAAAAGGCTCTGTCTCCAAAGGTTTTGAGGTGGACTCTGGGGGTGACCATGGTGTTGCGTCCTTTTGATCTAAGATTGTGGGGGGTGTGATGCACCCTCTTCACATGCATATTAAAAATGTTCAGACCATTGTCTGAATGGTGACCATTTGTTGTTTTTTTTATTGCATTTTTTTCCCATTAAACATTTTATTTGGCCAATTTTTGGTGTGGGAGGTAAACAGTTAATTTGAAATGTATTAATGTGTATTTATTTTTTTAAAAAATGATTTTCCCGCCGATATACAGCAGATTCGATCATTGTGTTCGAATCTGCTGTGAAATCGTCATGCAAACGCTTACAGAACGATCGATTTCCATCCAAAATCAATCGTTCCTGTCGATTCCCGTCGATCCGTGCAGTTTTTTTTCCTCCTGTACTGGAAACTATATGAGACTCTGGTCTTTGCTATTAATGTTCTATTTCTTAGCTGTACTACACATACAATTCATTATATCATACGTTTTATGTTCACTTCAGATTAGCTTTAAAGGGTTATTAGTTTAAAATCGGTTAATAATGTCTGATTGTTTTGAACACTGCAGCTGGGCAGAATAAAAAACGTTGACTGAATCATTGACAAATGGAGCACTTTGTAAACCATTTCAGCACTATAAAAAATGAAAAATAGTGATTTCTATTTACTTTTAATCAGATTAGCTGCATATGTGATCAAAATCAAATCACTGTGTGGTTTGCTTCATTTTCCAAATGATGCTTCATATAATTATTTACAAGGAATCATTCGAGTGACTGAGTAATGGAGTTTAGCGAGACTTTAGATTGCAGTGCAATTTTGATAGATACTGTCAGTGGTGCTCAAATACCCCTTTTCAAAATTCGAGTTAGGTCGAATTCGAATAGTAAATTATTCGAGGTCAGTCGAATATTCGAGTCGAATAATTTTTACTATTCGATTCGACCTCGGAATTTGAGCTCACTATTCGAGTCGGTATTCGAGCTCATTATTCGAGCTGACTATTCGAAATGGCCTTAAATAGCTTCCAACACTTGTTTTGAGGGTGAATGATGCAAGAAACCTCTTTTTTTCCAAGTAACAACAGCAAGTGATTATGTGGGGATGTTCCTTTAAAAAAAAAAAAGTTGTAAAGAGAAGTTGTGTCCAGAAATTTGTTCAGTACTGTATATACTTCTTCTTCTTCTTCTTTATCTTCTATATCTTCTTCTTCTTCTTCTTCTATATCTTCTTCTTCTATATCTTCTTCTTCTATATCTTCTTCTATATCTTCTTCTTCTTTTATATTGTCTTCTTCTTCTTCTTCATCTTCTTCATCTTCTTCATCATCATCTTCTTCTTCTTCATCTTCTTTTTCTTCATCTTCTTCATCTTCTTCATCTTCTTCTTCATCTTCTTCATCTTCTTCTTCATCTTCTTCATCTTCTTCTTCATCTTCTTCATCTTCTTCATCTTCTTCATCTTCATCTTCTTCATCTTCTTCATCTTCTTCTTCTTCTTCATCTTCTTCTTCTTCATCTTCTTCATCTTCTTCATCTTCTTCATCTTCTTCTTCATCTTCTTCATCTTCTTCATCTTCTTCTTCATCTTCATCTTCTTCTTCTTCTTCTTCATCTTCTTCTTCTTCTTCATCATCTTCTTCTTCTTCATCTTCTTCATCTTCTTCATCTTCTTCATCTTCTTCTTCTTCATCATCTTCATCTTCATCTTCTTCATCTTCTTCATCTTCATCTTCTTCATCTTCTTCATCTTCTTCATCTTCTTCTTCTTCATCTTCTTCTCCTTCATCTTCTTCTTCTTCTTCTTCTTCTTCTTCTTCTTCTTCTTCTTCTTCATCTTCTTCTTCTTCAATATCGTCTTCTTCTTCACTTATTTCTCTTTTCAAATTTTTTTTTTTAAAGAAATGCAGCTATTTTTGAGCGTAACAAATAGCTGGTGGCGCACGCATGTTGGAAGCGCCATTGTATGTGCTCCCTGGCAGTGGAAACACACAGACAGCAGGAGGTAAATTCAGCAGCAGGAGGAGGAGGATGAGTGTGTGGCAGCAGGCAGTCAATGAGGCAGGCAGCGTGACATAATAGCCCTGGTACCTAGCGGTGATACCAGGGCTGTAAATAAACACAGCAGGCAGGAGGTCCCAGACAGCGGTTGTGCAGCCCACATTGTGTCCAATACACAACTGGGACAACACAGTTTTCAACCCGGGCACCTCAGAAAAATTAAACCTTTTTTTTTTTTTGGTTTTTTTTGTTTTGTTTTTACAACCAATTACACAGATATAGCTATTTTTTGACGTAATAGCTGGTGGCAGAGTGGCAGCAGAAGGTAAATCTGTGTACCCTGGCAGTGGGAAACACAGACAGACAGCAGCAGCAGCAGGAGGAATGGAGGAGTAATGTGAGCAGCTATTGTTTGACGTAATAGCTGGTGGCAGAGTGGCAGCAGAAGCTAATTCTGTGTACCCTGGCAGTGGGAAACACAGACAGACAGCAGCATCAGCAGGAGGAATGGAGGAGTAGTGTGAGTGTGGCAGCAGGTAGGCAGCGTGACATAATAGCCCTGGTACCTAGCGGTGATACCAGGCCGTAAATGAACACAACAGGAGGTCCCAGACAGCGGTCGTGCAGCCCACATCGTGTCCAATACACAACTGGGACAACACAGTTTTCAACCCGGGCACCTCAGAAAAATTAAACCTTTTGTTTTTTTTGGTTTTTTTTGGTTTGTTTTTACAACCAATTACACAGATATAGCTATTTTTTGACGTAATAGCTGGTGGCAGAGTGGCAGCAGAAGGTAAATCTGTGTACCCTGGCAGTGGGAAACACAGACAGACAGACAGCAGCAGGAGGAATGGAGGAGTAATTATGTGTGCAGCTATTGTTTGACGTAATAGCTGGTGGCAGACTGGCAGCAGAAGGTAATTCTGTGTACCCTGGCAGTGGGAAACACAGACAGACAGCAGCAGCAGGAGGAATGGAGGAGTAGTGTGAGTGTGGCAGCAGGCAGGCAGCGTGACATAATAGCCCTGGTACCTAGCGGTGATACCAGGCCGTAAATGAACACAACAGGAGGTCCCAGACAGCGGTCGTGCAGCCCACATCGTGTCCAATACACAACTGGGACAACACAGTTTTCAACCCGGGCACCTCAGAAAAATTAAACCTTTTTTTTTTTTTATGGTTTTTTGGTTTTGTTTGTAAAACAAATTACACAGATATATAGCTATTGTTTGACGTAATAGCTGGTGGCAGAGTGGCAGCAGAAGGTAAATCTGTGTACCCTGGCAGTGGGAAACACAGACAGACAGCAGAAGGGCAGTACACAGCAGCCCACTGTAGGTGTAAAATGTGTGGCTGCAGGCGACGTAATAGTCAAAGTGAACCAGGCTGGCTTAGTGAGCAGGAGCCAGGAGGTGGTAAAGGGTGGTAAGGCACATTAACGATGGTTCTTAGCCAGTTCATGTCCCCCTCTCGCCGACAACAGGGGCCAGGAACTCGCCTTCCACCCACGCCTGGTTCATCTTGAGAAACGTCAATCTGTCCACAGACTTGTGAGACAGACGTGAGCGTTTCTCGGTGACCACACCACCAGCTGCACTGAAGCAGCGCTCGGACAGCACGCTGGAAGGGGGGCAGGACAGCACTTCCAGGGCGTACTGCGCCAGCTCGCTCCAGATCTCCAGGCGCTTGACCCAATACTCCATGGGATCAACAGGGGCATCGCTGTCAAGCCCGCTGTAGGACCCCATGTAGTCAGCCACCATGCGGGTCAGGCGTTGGCTGTGACCGGTGGAGGATGCTGCTGCATGCACCTCCTCTCTAGTCACTGCTGCCGGAGCCTCTACAGTCCTGTAGAGCTCATGGCTGAGAGACAGCAGGTCTGTGGGGCGCTTGCTGCTGGATGCAGGCACCTGCTGCTGCCTCTGTGCTGGCTGCTGGACAGTGGGGGTGGAAGGCTGGGGGAAGGCTTCCTCCAAGCGCTCAACAAGGGCCTGCTGCAAGCTCCTTATTTGTTGCGCTGGGTCTCCTCCTGCAGGCGGCAGGAACTGGCTCAACTTCCCCTTGAGGCGTGGGTCCAACATCATGCTGATCCAGATGTCCTCCCTCTGCTTCATCTGGATCACCCTGGGGTCTCTGCGCAGGCACGTCAGCATGTGCGCTGCCATTGGGAAGAGGCGGGCCACGTCTGCTGGCACATCGATGGCAGTGCTGCTGTCCTCATCCTCCTCCTCTGCCTCGTCAGCCTCATCCTCTCTCCACCCCCGCACCAACTCAGCTGCACTGTGCTGCTCCCCCTCATCACCAGCAAGGTCAGGGACCTCCACCAAGTCCTCCTCCTCCTCCCCCTCAGAGGTGGACTGTGCAGCTGCTTGCCGCTCCTGCTGGTCCAAGGCTGCCGCTCCCTGTTCCAGCAAAGCATCGAGGGCCCTGTTCAGCAGACAAACCAGGGGCACCCACTCGCAGACCATAGCATGGTCCCTGCTCACCATGTTAGTGGCCTGCAGAAAGGGAGCCAGCACTAAGCACACCTGCTGCATGTGCCTCCAGTCATCATCGGGGACGATGGACGGGATGTTGCTGGTCTTGTCCCTTCTCTGAGCGGCGGAAACAGTGGCCAGGGCAAGGTACTGGTTGACAGCGTGCTTCTGTTCAACCAGACGCTCCAACATCGCCAGGGTGGAGTTCCAGCGAGTCGGAACGTCAAGGATCAGCCGATGGCGTGGCAGATCCAGCTCCTTTTGCACGTCTTCCAGGCTCGCACAGGCTGCAGCCGAGCGCCGGAAGTGACGCACAACGTTCCTTGCCGTTTCCAGCAGTTCGCCCATCCCCTGGTAGGTGCGCAAGAACTTCTGCACCACCAGGTTTAGCACGTGGGCAAGACAGGGGATGTGGGTCTGGTTTCCCCTGTCTATTGCGGCAACCAGATTGGCCCCATTGTCGGCCACCACCTCTCCGACTCTGAGGCCTCTGGGGGTCAGCCAAATCCTCTCCTGCTCCTGGAGTTTGGCCAACACATGGGTTGCCGTCAGCTTGGTCTTCCCAAGGCTGACCAAGTGCAGCAGCGCATGGCAGTGGCGGGCCTTCACGCTGCTGCTGAGGCGGGGGGTTTGGCCAGGTGTGCCGGAGGATGGCAGAGGATCGGAGGAACCTGCTGCAGTTCCCCTGACCCTGCGGGGTGGCACCACCCACTGTGTTGCTGCTGCTGCTGTGCCCGCTGCTGCTCTCCCATCCTCACCCCCTTCCACCAAGCTGACCCAGTGGACAGTGAAGGACAGGTAGCGGCCTGTCCCGAAGCGGCTGCTCCAGGAGTCCATGGTGACGTGGACCCTTTCACCAACCGCGTGCTCCAGCCCTCACTCCACATTGGCCATCACAAAGCGGTGCAGTGCAGGAATGGCCTTGCGGGAGAAAAAGTGTCTGCTGGGGAGCTGCCAGTCTGGGGCTGCGCAAGCAAGCAGCGCACGAATGTCGCTCC
Source organism: Hyperolius riggenbachi (assembly GCF_040937935.1). Lineage (NCBI taxonomy): Eukaryota > Metazoa > Chordata > Amphibia > Anura > Hyperoliidae > Hyperolius > Hyperolius riggenbachi. The sequence goes on from NC_090649.1 coordinate 496,117,219, forward strand.
CCTCCTGCACGAGCGTGTACGGCAGGAGTTGGGAGCACATGGCCCGTGCCAGCAAGCCGTTCAGCTGCCGCACGCAACGGCTGCTGGGAGGCAGAGCCTTAACCACCCCCTGGAAGGACTCGCTCAAAAGGCTCTGGCGTGGCCTTTTGCTGGCACGGGAATCAGCAGACACATCGGAGGAGGCCACTGAGGACTGGCTGCCAGAACAGGCCTCAGTGTCGGCAGCAGGAGTTGCAGAGGGGGGAGGAGCAGTGCGTTTCCGCACTCCTGCTGGTGCTGCTGGAGGAGCAGGAGGGCGGGTGGCTGCTGTTGCTGCTGCTGCTGAAGGCTGTGCAGTGATGGGTGTGGTGCCACTGCCAGCACCAGATGCCTTCAGCCTCTGGAACTCCTCATGCTGGTGGAAATGTTTCGCAGCAAGGTGGTTGATGAGCGAGCTGGTGCTGAACTTTAAGGGGTCTGCACCTCTGCTCAACTTCCGCTGACAGTGGTTGCAAGTGGCGTACTTGCTGTACACAGTGGGCATGGTGAATTATCGCCAGATTGGTGACAGAAACATCCCCCTACGGCATGGAAGCGCTGCTGCCTGTCTCCCTGTGGTGGTTGGGGGGGGGGGGGGGCTTGGGGGGCTTGGGTGCGGCTGGTGGTGGTACTGGCAGATGCTGCTGCTGCTGCTGCTGAGCCTGAGACACCAGCAGGCTGTGGGACCTGCCTACTGCTGCTGCCAATGCTTGCAATGATGCGCCTCCTTGCAAGGCCCACAAGAGCATCCTCCTCCTCCTCCTCAGAGCTGCTGAGGACGACATCCCCTGGAGGTGGTGGCACCCAGTCTCTGTCTGTCACCGGGTCATCATCATCCTCCCCCTCCTGAAACATGTCCTGCTGGGATGATGACCCCCCAAACTCCTCTCCTGATGCATGGATGGGCTGCTTGACTGTCGCCACAGTCTTGCTGTCCAATCCCTCATCCCCCAGAGTGCCCATCAGCATCTCCTCCTCAAAATCGCCAACAACAGCAGACAATACCCTGATGGTGCCTGGGGTAAAAATACTGCTGAGTGACAGGTCGCCAACTTGTGACGGTGAACTGGCCTCCTCCCCAGACCCTGCTGGGCGGCTGCTGCGAACAGGGGTGGTGGTGGTGGTGAGGGTGGAGGCCTCGGATGCAGAGCTGATGGCGGGCTGCTCATCCTCCGTCATGAGTTGCACCACAGTGTCTGCATGCTTTTCCTCAATGGGACGTTTCCGACCCGGCTGGAGGAAAATCGGAGCAGGTGCTACACGCTGCTGGTGCTGTGTCTCTGCAGCGTGAGTTGCAGATGCTCCTGCTGGGCGGCGCCCAAGGCGTCCACAGCCAGTGGCTATGGGAGGAATGTTAGCCACTGACGCTGCTGCTGCTGCTGCGGAACTGTGCATGGTGGCGCGGCCGCGGCCTGCCACAATGCTGCTCCCTCTCCTCCTGATTCCCTTGCTGCCCTTCCCCTTGCCCAAACCGCGCTGGCTGCCACTTCCAGACATCTTCGATGTTTTGGGCGTATAGACTAAAGTTTTTTAAAAGGGCGGGTGAAAAGTGGGGTACTTTAATGGAGTGGGTTGGTGGGTGAGGTGACTGAGTGAGTGTCCCTAGTACAGTAAGTAAGTAGTAACAGTCAGGAAGTACAACTAGCAGTTACAATAATCAGTAGTAGGGAAATAGAGAAGACCGAGAGCCCAATATAGTGTAGTATGTATTAGTTGAGAATGAGAGTTACAATGAAAGTAAGTAATATACTCACAAACACGGGTTGCCTCAAAAGCAACCACTGTTGAAGCAGGTGGGGAGAACAAGCCTGTCCCCACTCAGGATTAAAACGTCGCTCTCTGTGGATAGAGGAAATGATAGGGTAGGTCACCCTTCCACCAAGGGTGGACTTCTGGATGCTTGAAGATGTACAGAGGCGCCGAAAGTATAAAAGTGGCTAAAACGTTAAAAATGTTTTGGTCGCGGTGGTGGACCGGCTGACCATAAACGGACAACAAGGCTGTTGATTTTCAAGTAATAAATACACAATTTATTCAAATGCTCCCATTAGTCAGTCGCAACGCGTTTCACGGGTAGCAACCCGCTTCTTCAGGCAATAAGGGGTAGGAGCAACAACACAGCGTCTGGTCTGGATGAAGCTTGGCACCACAGAGGTGCCAAGCTTCATCCAGACCAGACGCTGTGTTGTTGCTCCTACCCCTTATTGCCTGAAGAAGCGGGTTGCTACCCGTGAAACGCGTTGCGACTGACTATTGGGAGCATTTGAATAAATTGTGTATTTATTACTTGAAAATCAACAGCCTTGTTGTCCGTTTATGGTCAGCCGGTCCACCACCGCGACCAAAGCATTTTTAACGTTTTAGCCACTTTTATACTTTCGGCGCCTCTGTACATCTTCAAGCAATAATCAGTAGTAATCACAAGTAAATTTAGTGTGTGTACACTACAGACAGTGAGTGCACGCACGCGCAAACACGCGCAGGAGCTAGCCTATGAACAGTGACTGAGTGAGTGTCCCTAGTACAGTAAGTAAGTAAGTAGTAACAGGTACAACTAACTAATTACAATAATGAATCAGTTATCAGAAGGAAATAGAGTGTGTGTAGTGTGTGTACACAGACAGTGAGTGCACACACGCAGGAGCTAGTAGCCTATGAACAGTGACTGAGTGTCCTAGACTCCTAGTACAGTAAGAGTAAGTAGTAACAGTAAGTACAACTAACTAATTACAATAATCAATCAGTTATCAGAAGGAAATAGAGTGTGTGTAGTGTGTACACAGACAGTGAGTGCACACACGCAGGAGCTAGTAGACTATGAACAGTGACTGAGTGTCCTAGACTCCTAGTACAGTAAGAGTAAGTAGTAACAGTAAGTACAACTAACTAATTACAATAAGCAATCAGTTATCAGAAGGAAATAGAGTGTGTGTAGTGTGTGTACACAGACAGTGAGTGCACACACGCAGGAGCTAGTAGCCTATGAACAGTGACTGAGTGTCCTAGACTCCTAGTACAGTAAGAGTAAGTAGTAACAGTAAGTACAAACAACTAACTAATTACAATAAGCAATCAGTTATCAGAAGGAAATAGAGTGTGTGTAGTGTGTACACAGACAGTGAGTGCACACACGCAGGAGCTAGTAGCCTATGAACAGTGACTGAGTGTCCTAGACTCCTAGTACAGTAAGTAGTAACAGTAAGTACAACTAACTAATTACAATAATCAATCAGTTATCAGAAGGAAATAGAGTGTGTGTAGTGTGTACACAGACAGTGAGTGCACACACGCAGGAGCTAGTAGCCTATGAACAGTGACTGAGTGTCCTAGACTCCTAGTACAGTAAGTAGTAACAGTAAGTACAACTAACTAATTACAATAATCAATTACAATAATCAATCAGTTATCAGAAGGAAATAGAGTGTGTGTAGTGTGTACACAGAAAGTGAGTGCACACACGCAGGAGCAGCTAGTAGCCTATGAACAGTGACAGTGAGTGTCCTAGTACAGTTACAGTATATAACTACAATACTAATACAATCAGTAGTAAAGGACAGCAGAAATACTGGTATAGAATAGAGAGAAATAAACAGAGGACAGGAGGACAGCTGCCCACACAGGCAAGGTCCTGAGGCCTAAAGCTGTAAGCCTGCAGCAGCTGGCCTGTCTCTATGTAACACAAAAGCTACTAACTAAAATACAATGTCTAACTAACTAACAACAATATAGGTGTGTATAGGAGGTGTATGTGAGCAAAAACGCTAGGTAAATGACCACAATAGAGCTCTTGCTAAGCCAAAGCACAAAGGAGCAACTCTCTCTCTGTACAAGTCTCAGGCAAGCACGGAGAAACGGAACATGGCGGCCGCTATTTATAGGGTAGGGGCTGGCCAGGGTCCCCCTCTGTGATTGGCTGCCGTCAGAGGGCCTGGGAGCCCTCTGATTGGCTCTAAGGATATCAATCTGGGCTATGACGCTATTCGAGCTCGGTACCGAGCTCGAATAGCGCCGTTTGCTCGAATAGCTCGAATAGTGAATGGGCTATTCGAGTGTATTCGAATAGCCCATTCGAATAGCTACAGCTATTCGGAGCTCGAATACCGAGCTCGAATAGCTGGAAAAGAGCTCGAATATTCGAGCTACTCGAATATTCGAGCTCTGCTGAGCACCACTGGATACTGTTGTTAGATTAAACTATCATTGGACGCTAGCACTTTAAATTACACCTCACTCAAAATAAATTATATATATATATATATATATATATATATATATATATATATATACACACACACACACACACACACACACACACACACACTGCGGGATGAGCAGCACGATCCAAATCATATTCAATTCTAAACATGCACGCAACACTTGAGATCTCCAGTCTCCATAATAAATACATAAATACAGAGGGGCTGCAGCACACAGCAGGGAACACAGTGACAGGGGCTTTTGGTCACTAGAGATGGCCCGAACTGTTCGCCGGCGAGCAGTATTCTGCGAACATCCGCTGTTCGCATTTGCGCAAAACAGCAAAAATTTGGCGTGTTCGATTTGCCCCCTATACATTATCATTGAGCTAAACTTTGACCCCTTACCTCACAGTCAGCAGACACATGGCAGCCAATCAGCTAGCACCCCTTCCTGGAGCCCTCAACCCTCTATCAATAAGCAATTGCGGTGGCCATATTGGAATTATTATCTGCTGGCTGCAGACTGTTAGTGAGAACAGGGTCAGACTTGCTGCAGATAGGTAGGGAAAGCATTAGCTGGGCCTGTGTTCTTGTTCCTCACTTGCTGTGAAAGCACCCCAAACAGCCCTTTTGAGGACTAGCACATCAGTCTCCTGTGTTTTTTTGTGTGTGACACTCCACAGCCCACTGACACCCAGAGCTGTGTGTACACTACTGCTATTACCTCATTAATTTGCAGGCACAGAACCCCTCCAGTGCATTATTATGTCACTGTATTCTGATAGTACTATTGCATCTCTCTAGGGGCCATATCCTATTCAAGGTGATAAGTAGCTTGCAGATGCGAGCTACTTATCACCTTGCCATCGCGCGAGGATTACCGGCAAATCCTATTGCCCATATCCTTCGCGCGATGGCCGATCGTTAGGGAGCATTACTCAGGCGAAAGCCTGAGCGATGCTCCCTTTTACCGAGCGATGGGGAGTGAGGTTTACGCTGTGGTGCTGTCCATCAGCACCACGGCCTCACTCCTCACACATGCGCACTCGCCCGCCTAACATCCGCCGCCATCTTCCGCCGCAGCATCTGGGGGTCTCCTTTAATAAGGAGACCCCCAGAGCTCCCCGTCGGGTCGCCGCACAGTTTAGAAGCCCCCGCGCAGCTTTGCACCGGCACCCCTGCTGGCATACATACCACCGCAGATCACCCGCCGCCTCTCCCCGCAAAATCCGTCACGTAATTACAGTGTATCTAACACTGTAATTACTGTCCACATAGAAGGAGCCCGGGCAAAGCATCTTTGAATCTGCAGCCTGGGCTCCCCATTGGTCCGCTGTCTAAACCAATAAAATGTCTCAGAACATTTGTTCGTGAAGTTCGCGTTTGCCGTTCACTAATGGAAAATTCTACGTTGGCAACATCTCTATTGGTCATGCTTTAATGCACTGAAAGTGACCCAGAGATCTTGAATTACAACGTTTTTACTTTCCAGGGCTTCCTCCAGCCCATAAGCATGGATGCTTCCCTCAAAGTCCTCCCATTGCCCTACGTTCAGCGGTAATCAGCCCCTGTAACTGGCTCAGTCGGCTTCAGTCTGAGTCATGCGGGGTCTTTTGCACATGCGTGGACCTTCTGTGTATGCACAGAAGACCCCGGCTGATGTCACTGAGCTGAATCCCGGAGCTGATTACGGCTAATCAGAGGACCGTGCGAGGACGCGAGGGACGCATCCATACGTAAGTAAAAAAGTAAGTAAAAAAATAATAATTTGTAATTCATGATCTCTGGTACACTTTAAGCTCACCAACTGCACCAGAGTGTCCCCAATTTGGTGAGTCCTACTCTAATCAGGCGAAAATGCTGGTTTTTGTTAGAATTCTAGTAGGAACTATTCCAAAACCTACCGTCAACTAAATGAGGAAAAATAAAATGAAAAACACCTAACCTTCCAATTAGCTACTGACTAGACTCTCTGAACATGTGCAATGCGCTCATTTATATACTTTGAGGTGGATGGGCGTGGTTATGCAAGCTCACAGGGGAACATAATAAATACAAGTGAATAGATGTAAGTATAAATATATAGGGCCTGATTCACAAAGCAGTGCAAAGTTTTTGCACGCCTGTGAAAAGCCCCTTATCACGCCTAAACTCAGTTTAGGTGTGATAAAATGAAACTCGCGCGAAATCTCCGCGCACAGTTTCGCGCGTGCAATCGCCCGCCACACGGTGCAGTTCGCGCGATGTGCCCATTAAACCCTATGGGCGCTGCACACGGAATTACGTGATTGCGCGTGTAAAACTTTGCGTGGGGGACTTTGCGTGCGATAAAGAGCACAAATCTGTGCTAACTCAGCGGTGCAAAGCTTATCACGCCTAAAGTCTTTTAGGCGTGATAACTGAGTTATCACCGCTTTGTGAATCAGGCCCGTAGAGTGAGAGAGAAAGTAAAGCAAATACACAAAGCTGCAGATTAATATCAGTGTAGCACGTAACATAGCACACAGCAACTTTACTGGAGTTTAGTGCATCAGTGCCATAGATAGTCACTTCCTCTTCATACTTAATCTGTGTCATAAGGAGTGATGCTGCCCTTGCATGGCCAGATTTCAAGCAAGACCAACAAGGCCATGGCCTAGGGTACCAGAAAAGCAAGGGGTGGGCTGAGGGCAGCAGGCGGCACTAGCGGTTAACCTGCTGAACATTAAAGAGACTCTGTAACAAAAATTGCATCCTGTTTTTTATCATCCTACAAGTTCCAAAAGCTATGCTAATGTGTTCTGGCTTACTGCAGCACGTTCTACTATCACCATCTCTGTAATAAATCAACTTATCTCTCTCTTGTCAGACTTGTCAGCCTGTGTCTGGAAGGCTGCCAAGTTCTTCAGTGTTGTGGTTCTGCTATGAACTCCCCCTTCCAGGCCCCTCCATGCACACTGCCTGTGTATTATTTAGATTAGGGCAGCTTCTCTCTTCTCTCTTATCTTTTACAAGCTGGATAAACCTCCTCTGAGCTGGCTGGGCTTTCACATACTGAAGAATTACAGACAGGCAGAGCTGTCTGCACTCTGCAGGAAGAAACAGCCTGACACTTCAGTGGAAGATAGCTGCAGGGGGAAAGAAACACACAAATGATCTCTTGAGATTCAAAAGGAAGGGTGTATACAGCCTCCTTGTGTATGAATGTATTTTCTATGTGTAGACATACTGTACATCAACCTACTTCCTGTTTTGGTGGCCATTTTGTTTGTTTATAAACAAACTTTTTAAAACTGTTTTTAACCACTTTTAATGCGACGAGGAGCGGCGAAATTGTGACAGAGGGTAATAGGAGATGTCCCCTAACGCACTGGTATGTTTACTTTTGTGCAATTTTAACAATACAGATTCTCTTTAAGAGCAGTTGGGCGAGCGCCCGACCACGCTATTCCTGGTGCCAGCTGTGCTGCACTCTGCACACATTAGCAGCTAGTCCCGGTCCGTGGCTGTCCTGCTTCACAGAGTTTGCATATAGCGGTGGGTGGCTACCAACAGCCAAATACGGCTACACAGATGATGAATTAGCAGCAAACTGGCACTCACAGTGATCTCTGAGCTGCCTGTACTCACTGAATGCACCACTTACAGAGGAGCTTACAATCTAAGTCCTGCCATGCTGGTGGGGAGAGTGGGTGGTTTAGGATGCTGACTATCCAGGGGCAGCTGGTAATAGTGGGTGGTTAAAAGTACAAATCCGTCCCTGCTCACTTGTACAGACAAAAAGAACTGAAGAGAAACGCCTCTTGTATGGCCGTTAGCTCTGTGAGATGATTGGCTGAGGTGACTACGGATAAAGCTAAAAATATGCGAATTCTCCCTTTTCTGTGCAAAGGGCTCGATTCACAAAGCGGTGCTAACCCAGTTAGAGACTTTAGGCATGATAACCATTGCACCACGCCGGTGAACAGCCAGTTTAGGTGTGATAAGTTTAGGCATGATAAGTTTAGGTGTGATAAGTTTAGGCATGCTAAGTTTAGATAAGTTTAGATCGCTTGCAAAGTCCCGCACACAAAGCAGCGCCATTAAACTCTATGCGAAGTGCACCAGACTTTGCTAGCGCAAAACTTTTGATCAGCTGTGCACTGCGGTGCTAACGCAGTTGGTGCTTAAACTTATCACTCCTAAACTTATCACACCTAAACTTATCATGCCTAAACTTATCACACCTAAACTTATCACACCTAAACTTATCATGCCTAAACTGAGTTTAGGCATGATAAAGGGTTTTTCACCAGCGTGCTAACTGTTAGCACCGCTTTGTGAATCAGGCCCCAAGTGTTTAGTGAAAGAGCAAGATGGCAGCTCCCACAAGCCAAGAAAAAAGCAGCTGCAGAAATAAGCTAAAGGAAAGAAGTAACCGTAGAATCATACAGCCTGATTCACAAAGCGATGCTAATCCAGTTAGAGACTTTGGGCCTGATTCACAAAGCGGTGCTAACAGTTAGCACCCTGGTGAAAAGCCCTTTATCACGCCTAAACTCAGTTTAGGCATGATAAGTTTAGGTGTGATAAGTTTAGGTGTGATAAGTTTAGGCATGATAAGTTTAAGAACCAACTGCGTTAGCACCGCAGTGCACAGCTGATCAAAAGTTTTGCGCTAGCAAAGTCTGGTGCACTCCGCATAGAGTTTAATGGCGCTGCTTTGTGTGCGGGACTTTGCACGCTATCTACACTTATCTAAACTTATCACGCCTAAACTTATCACACCTAAACTTATCACACCTAAACTTATCATGCCTAAACTGGCTTTTCACCAGCATGGTGCAATGGTTATCACGCCTAAAGTCTTTTAGGCATGCTAACTGGGTTAGCACCGCTTTGTGAATCGAGCCCTTTAGGCGTGATAACCATTGCACCACGCTGGTGAAAAGCCAGTTTAGGCGTGATAAGTTTAGGCGTGATAAGTTTAGGCATGATAAGTTTAGGCGTGATAAGTTTAGGCATGATAAGTTTAGGCATGATGGGCTCGATTCACAAAGCGGTGCTAACCCAGTTAGCATGCCTAAAAGACTTTAGGCATGATAACCATTGCACCATGCTGGTGAAAAGCCAGTTTAGGCGTGATAAGTTTAGGTGTGATAAGTTTAGGCATGCTAAGTTTAGATAAGATTAGATCGCTTGCAAAGTCCCGCACGCAAAGCAGCGCCATTAAACTTTATACAAAGTGCACCAGTCTTTGCTAGCGTAAAACTTTTGATCAGCTGTGCACTGCGGTGCTAACGCAGTTGGCGCTTAAACTTAGCATGCCTAAACTTATCACACCTAAACTTATCATGCCTAAACTTATCACACCTGGGGCTTGATTCACAAAGCGGTGCTAACAGTTAGCACCCTGGTGAAAAGCCCTTTATCATGCCTAAACTCAGTTTAGGCATGATAAGTTTAGGTGTGATAAGTTTAGGTGTGATAAGTTTAGGCATGATAAGTTTAGGTGTGATAAGTTTAGGCATGCTAAGTTTAAGCGCCAACTGCGTTAGCACCGCAGTGCACAGCTGATCAAAAGTTTTACGCTAGCAAAGACTGGTGCACTTTGTATAAAGTTTAATGGCGCTGCTTTGCGTGCGGGACTTTGCAAGCGATCTAAACTTATCTAAACTTATCATGCCTAAACTTATCACACCTAAACTTATCACACCTAAACTTATCACGCCTAAACTGGCTTTTCACCAGCATGGTGCAATGGTTATCATGCCTAAAGTCTTTTAGGCATGCTAACTGGGTTAGCACCGCTTTGTGAATCGAGCCCCTAAACTTATCACACCTAAACTTAACATGCCTAAACTGAGTTTAGGCATGATAAAGGGCTTTTCACCAGCGTGCTAACTGTTAGCACCGCTTTGTGAATCAGGCCCTATAAGTTTAGGGGCTCGATTTACCAAGCGGTGCAAAGTGTTAGCACCGTGGTGAAAAGGCCCTCTTCACGCCTAAAGGGCTCGATTCACAAAGCGGTGCTAACCCAGTTAGCATGCCTAAAAGACTTTAGGCATGATAACCATTGCACCATGCTGGTGAAAAGCCAGTTTAGGCGTGATAAGTTTAGGTGTGATAAGTTTAGGTGTGATAAGTTTAGGCATGATAAGTTTAGATAAGTTTAGATCGCTTGCAAAGTCCCGCATGCAAAGCAGCGCCATTAAACTTTATACAAAGTGCACCAGTCTTTGCTAGCGTAAAACTTTTGATCAGCTGTGCACTGCGGTGCTAACGCAGTTGGCGCTTAAACTTAGCATGCCTAAACTTATCACACCTAAACTTATCATGCCTAAACTTATCACACCTAAACTTATCACACCTAAACTTATCATGCCTAAACTGAGTTTAGGCATGATAAAGGGCTTTTCACCAGGGTGCTAACTGTTAGCACCGCTTTGTGAATCAAGCCCAAAGTCACTTTAGGCATGATAAGAAGGGCTTCGCGCGAAGTTGCCGCGCGTAAAGTTTTGCGCGCGCTCCCGCGTGCGTGCGCGCGAAGCGCCCCTCACTTCGCGCGATGCGCCCATTAAACCCTATGGGACTTTGCGCGCGCGCCTGTGCGGGTGCGCGCGCAAAACTTTGCGCGCGATAACTTCGCGCGAAGTGCAGCCAAAAACGGTGCTAACTCAGTGGTGAAGAGGTCATCACGCCTAAAGTCCTTTAGGCGTGATAACTGGGTTAGCACCGCTTGGTGAATCGAGCCCTAGGTGTGATAAGTTTAGGGGCTCGATTCACAAAGCGGTGCAAAGTGTTAGCACCATGGTGAAAAGGCCCTTATCACGCCTAAAGTCACTTTAGGCATGATAAGAAGAAACTCGCGCGAAGTTGCCGCGCGTACGCGCGTACGCGCGTACGCGCGTAAGTGCGCGCGCAACACCCGCCGCTTCGCGCGAAGCTCCCATTAAGCCCTATGGGACTTTGCGCGCGAAGAGCAGGAAAAATCGGTGATAACTCAGTGGTGAAAAGGTCATCACGCCTAAAGTCTTTTAGGCGTGATAACTGGGTTATCACCGCTTTGTGAATCGAGGCCTAGGTGTGATAAGTTTAGGCATGATAAGTTTAGGTGTGATAAGTTTAGGCATGATAAGTTTAAGCACCAACTACGTTAGCACCGCAGTGCACAGCTGATCAAAAGTTTTACGCTAGCAAAGACTGGTGCACTTCGTATAAAGTTTAATGGCGCTGCTTTGCGTGCGGGACTTTGCAAGCGATCTAAACTTATCTAAACTTAGCATGCCTAAACTTATCACACCTAAACTTATCATGCCTAAACTTATCACACCTAAACTGTCTTTTCACCAGAGTGGTGTAATGGTTATCATGCCTAAAGTCTCTAACTGGGTTAGCACCGCTTTGTGAATCGAGCCCCTAGGGCTCGATTCACAAAGCGGTGCTAACAGTTAGCACCCTGGTGAAAAGCCCTTTATCATGCCTAAACTCAGTTTAGGCATGATAAGTTTAGGTGTGATAAGTTTAGGTGTGATAAGTTTAGGCATGATAAGTTTAGGTGTGATAAGTTTAGGCATGCTAAGTTTAAGCGCCAACTGCGTTAGCACCGCAGTGCACAGCTGATCAAAAGTTTTACTCTAGCAAAGACTGGTGCACTTCGTATAAAGTTTAATGGCGCTGCTTTGCGTGCGGGACTTTGCAAGCGATCTAAACTTATCTAAACTTAGCATGCCTAAACTTATCACACCTAAACTTATCACGCCTAAACTGGCTTTTCACCAGCATGGTGCAATGGTTATCATGCCTAAAGTCTTTTAGGCATGCTAACTGGGTTAGCACCGCTTTGTGAATCGAGGCCTAAGGGCTCGATTCACCAAGCGGTGCTAACCCAGTTATCACGCCTAAAGGACTTTAGGCGTGATGACCTCTTCACCACTGAGTTAGCACCGTTTTTGCCTGCACTTCGCGCGAAGTTATCGCGCGCAAAGTTTTGCGCGCGCACCCGCACAGGCGCGCGCGCAAAGTCCCATAGGGTTTAATGGGCGCATCGCGCGAAGTGCGGGGCGCTTCGCGCGCACGCACGCGGGAGCGCGCGCAAAACTTTACGCGCGGAAACTTCGCGCGAAGCCCTTCTTATCATGCCTAAAGTGACTTTAGGCGTGAAGAGGGCCTTTTCACCACGGTGCTAACACTTTGCACCGCTTGGTGAATCGAGCCCATCATGCCTAAACTGAGTTTAGGCATGATAAAGGGCTTTTCACCAGCGTGCTAACTGTTAGCACCGCTTTGTGAATCAGGCCCGATAAGTTTAGGCATGATGGGCCTGATTCACAAAGCGGTGCTAACAGTTAGCACCCTGGTGAAAAGCCCTTTATCATGCCTAAACTAAGTTTAGGCATGATAAGTTTAGGTGTGATAAGTTTAGGCATGCTAAGTTTAGATAAGTTTAGATCGCTTGCAAAGTCCCGCACGCAAAGCAGCGCCATTAAACTTTATACGAAGTGCACCAGTCTTTGCTAGCGTAAAACCTTTGATCAGCTGTGCACTGCGGTGCTAACGCAGTTGGTGCTTAAACTTATCATGCCTAAACTTATCACACCTAAACTTATCATGCCTAAACTGAGTTTAGGCATGATAAAGGGCTTTTCACCAGGGTGCTAACTGTTAGCACCGCTTTGTGAATCAAGCCCTAGGTGTGATAAGTTTAAGCGCCAACTGCGTTAGCACCGCAGTGCACAGCTGATCAAAAGTTTTACGCTAGCAAAGTCTGGTGCACTTCGTATAAAGTTTAATGGCGCTGCTTTGCATGCGGGACTTTGCAAGCGATCTAAACTTATCTAAACTTAACATGCCTAAACTTATCACACCTAGGCCTCGATTCACAAAGCGGTGATAACCCAGTCATCACGCCTAAAAGACTTTAGGCGTGATGACCTTTTCACCACTGAGTTATCACCGATTTTTCCTGCTCTTCGCGCGAAGTTACCGCGCGTAAGCGCGTTCGCGCGTATGCGCGTGAGAGCGCGCGCAAAGTCCCATAGGGCTTAATGGGAGCTTCGCGCGAAGCGTCGGGTGTTGCGCGCGCACTTACGCGCGTACGCGCGGCAACTTCGCGCGAGTTTCTTCTTATCATGCCTAAAGTGACTTTAGGCGTGATAAGGGCCTTTTCACCATGGTGCTAACACTTTGCACCGCTTTGTGAATCGAGCCCTATGGGACTTTGCGCGCGCTCTTACGCGCGTACGCGCGAACGCGCTTACGCGCGGTAACTTCGCGCGAAGAGCAGGAAAAATCGGTGATAACTCAGTGGTGAAAAGGTCATCACGCCTAAAGGGCTCGATTCACAAAGCGGTGCTAACCCAGTTAGCACGCCTAAAAGACTTTAGGCATGATAACCATTGCACCATGCTGGTGAAAAGCCAGTTTAGGCGTGATAAGTTTAGGCGTGATAAGTTTAGGTGTGATAAGTTTAGGCATGCTAAGTTTAGATAAGTTTAGATCGCTTGCAAAGTCCCGCACGCAAAGCAGCGCCATTAAACTTTATACGAAGTGCACCAGACTTTGCTAGCGTAAAACTTTTGATCAGCTGTGCACTGCGGTGCTAACGTAGTTGGCGCTTAAACTTATCGGCCTCGATTCACAAAGCGGTGATAACCCAGTTATCACGCCTAAAAGACTTTAGGCGTGATGACCTTTTCACCACTGAGTTATCACCGATTTTTCCTGCTCTTCGCGCGAAGTTACCGCGCGTAAGCGCGTTCGCGCGTACGCGCGTAAGAGCGCGCGCAAAGTCCCATAGGGCTTAATGGGAGCTTCGCGCGAAGCGTCGGGTGTTGCGCGCGCACTTGCGCGCGTACGCGCGTACGCGCGGCAACTTCGCGCGAGTTTCTTCTTATCATGCCTAAAGTGACTTTAGGCGTGATAAGGGCCTTTTCACCATGGTGCTAACACTTTGCACCGCTTTGTGAATCGAGCCCATCATGCCTAAACTTATCATGCCTAAACTGAGTTTAGGCGTGATAAAGGGCTTTTCACCAGCGTGCTAACTGTTAGCACCGCTTTGTGAATCAGGCCCAAAGTCTTTTAGGCGTGATAACTGAGTTATCACCGCTTTGTGAATCAAGCCCTAGGGGCTCGATTCACAAAGCGGTGCAAAGTGTTAGCACCATGGTGAAAAGGCCCTTATCACGCCTAAAGTCACTTTAGGCATGATAAGAAGAAACTCGCGCGAAGTTGCCGCGCGTACGCGCGTAAGTGCGCGCGCAACACCCGACGCTTCGCGCGAAGCTCCCATTAAGCCCTATGGGACTTTGCGCGCGCTCTTACGCGCGTACGCGCGAACGCGCTTACGCGCGGTAACTTCGCGCGAAGAGCAGGAAAAATCGGTGATAACTCAGTGGTGAAAAGGTCATCACGCCTAAAGTCTTTTAGGCGTGATAACTGGGTTATCACCGCTTTGTGAATCGAGCCCCAGGGGCTCGATTCACAAAGCGGTGCAAAGTGTTAGCACCATGGTGAAAAGGCCCTTATCACGCCTAAACTCACTTTAGGCATGATAAGAAGAAACTCGCGCGAAGTTACCGCGCGTACGCGCGTACGCGCGAACGCGCGTACGCGCGGTAACTTCGCGCGAAGAGCAGGAAAAATCGGTGATAACTCAGTGGTGCAAAGGTTATCACGCCTAAAGTCTTTTAGGCGTGATAACTGGGTTATCACCGCTTTGTGAATCGAGGCCCAGGTGTGATAAGTTTAGGCATGATAAGTTTAGGTGTGATAAGTTTAGGCATGCTAAGTTTAGATAAGTTTAGATCGCTTGCAAAGTCCCGCACGCAAAGCAGCGCCATTAAACTTTTTTTTACGAAGTGCACCAGTCTTTGCTAGCGTAAAACTTTTGATCACGCTGTGCACTGCGGTGCTAACGCAGTTGGCGCTTAAACTTATCACACCTAAACTTATCACACCTGGGGCCTGATTCACAAAGCGGTGCTAACAGTTAGCACGCTGGTGAAAAACCCTTTATCATGCCTAAACTCAGTTTAGGCATGATAAGTTTAGGGGCTCGATTCACAAAGCGGTGCTAACCCAGTTAGCATGCCTAAAAGACTTTAGGCATGATAACCATTGCACCATGCTGGTGAAAAGCCAGTTTAGGCGTGATAAGTTTAGGTGTGATAAGTTTAGGTGTGATAAGTTTAGGCATGCTAAGTTTAGATAAGTGTAGATCGCTTGCAAAGTCCCGCACGCAAAGCAGCGCCATTAAACTTTATACAAAGTGCACCAGTCTTTGCTAGCGTAAAACTTTTGATCAGCTGTGCACTGCGGTGCTAACGCAGTTGGCGCTTAAACTTAGCATGCCTAAACTTATCACACCTAAACTTATCATGCCTAAACTTATCACACCTAAACTTATCACGCCTAAACTTATCATGCCTAAACTGAGTTTAGGCATGATAAAGGGCTTTTCACCAGGGTGCTAACTGTTAGCACCGCTTTGTGAATCAGGCCCCAGGTGTGATAAGTTTAGGTGTGATAAGTTTAGGCATGATAAGTTTAGGTGTGATAAGTTTAGGAGTGATAAGTTTAAGCACCAACTGCGTTAGCACCGCAGTGCACAGCTGATCAAAAGTTTTGCGCTAGCAAAGTCTGGTGCACTTCGCATAGAGTTTAATGGCGCTGCTTTGTGTGCGGGACTTTGCAAGCGATCTAAACTTATCTAAACTTAGCATGCCTAAACTTATCACACCTAAACTTATCATGCCTAAACTTATCACACCTAAACTGGCTGTTCACCGGCGTGGTGCAATGGTTATCATGCCTAAAGTCTCTAACTGGGTTAGCACCGCTTTGTGAATCGAGCCCCTAAACTTATCATGGGCCTGATTCACAAAGCGGTGCTAACAGTTAGCACGCTGGTGAAAAGCCCTTTATCATGCCTAAACTCAGTTTAGGCATGATAAGTTTAGGAGTGATAAGTTTAGGGGCTCGATTCACAAAGCGGTGCTAACCCAGTTAGAGACTTTAGGCATGATAACCATTGCACCACTCTGGTGAAAAGCCAGTTTAGGTGTGATAAGTTTAGGCATGATAAGTTTAGATGTGATAAGTTTAGGCATGCTAAGTTTAGATAAGTTTAAATCGCTTGCAAAGTCCCGCACGCAAAGCAGCGCCATTAAACTTTATACGAAGTGCACCAGTCTTTGCTAGCGTAAAACTTTTGATCAGCTGTGCACTGCGGTGCTAACGCAGTTGGTGCTTAAACTTATCACACCTAAACTTATCACACCTAGGGCTCGATTCACAAAGCGGTGCTAACCCAGTTAGCATGCCTAAAAGACTTTAGGCATGATAACCATTGCACCATGCTGGTGAAAAGCCAGTTTAGGCGTGATAAGTTTAGGTGTGATAAGTTTAGGTGTGATAAGTTTAGGCATGCTAAGTTTAGATAAGTTTAGATCGCTTGCAAAGTCCCGCACGCAAAGCAGCGCCATTAAACTTTATACGAAGTGCACCAGTCTTTGCTAGCGTAAAACTTTTGATCAGCTGTGCACTGCGGAGCTAACGCAGTTGGTGCTTAAACTTATCATGCCTAAACTTATCACACCTAAACTTATCATGCCTAAACTTATCACACCTAAACTTATCACACCTAAACTTATCATGCCTAAACTGAGTTTAGGCATGATAAAGGGCTTTTCACCAGGGTGCTAACTGTTAGCACCGCTTTGTGAATCAGGCCCCTAAACTTATCATGCCTAAACTTATCACACCTAAACTTATCACACCTAAACTTATCATGCCTAAACTGAGTTTAGGCATGATAAAGGGCTTTTCACCAGGGTGCTAACTGTTAGCACCGCTTTGTGAATCAGGCCCTAGGGGCCTGATTCACAAAGCGGTGCTAACAGTTAGCACACTGGTGAAAAGCCCTTTATCATGCCTAAACTCAGTTTAGGCATGATAAGTTTAGGTGTGATAAGTTTAGGTGTGATAAGTTTAGGCATGATAACTTTAGGCGTGATAAGTTTAGGTGTGATAAGTTTAAGCGCCAACTGGGTTAGCACCGCAGTGCACAGCTGATCAAAAGTTTTGCGCTAGCAAAGTCTGGTGCACTTCGCATAAAGTTTAATGGCGCTGCTTTGCGTGCGGGACTTTGCAAGCGATCTAAACTTATCTAAACTTATCATGCCTAAACTTATCACACCTAAACTTATCACACCTAAACTTATCACGCCTAAACTGGCTTTTCACCAGCGTGGTGCAATGGTTATCATGCCTAAAGTCTGTAACTGATTTAGCACCGCTTTGTGAATCGAGCCCTAGGTGTGATAAGTTTAGGCATGCTAAGTTTAAGCGCCAACTGCGTTAGCACTGCAGTGCACAGCTGATCAAAAGTTTTACGCTAGCAAAGACTGGTGCACTTTGTATAAAGTTTAATGGCGCTGCTTTGCGTGCGGGACTTTGCAAGCGATCTAAACTTATCTAAACTTAGCATGCCTAAACTTATCACACCTAAACTTATCACACCTAAACTTATCACGCCTAAACTGGCTTTTCACCAGCATGGTGCAATGGTTATCATGCCTAAAGTCTTTTAGGCATGCTAACTGGGTTAGCACCGCTTTGTGAATCGAGCCCCATGACTAAACTTATCACACCTGGGGCTCGATTCACAAAGCGGTGCAAAGTGTTTGCACGCTGGTGAAAAGGCCCTTATCACGCCTAAACTCACTTTAGGCATGATAAGAAGAAACTCGCGCGAAGTTACCGTAGCGTAAGTGCGCGCGCAGCACCCGACGCTTCGCGCGAAGCTCCCATTAAGCCCTATGGGACTTTGCGCGCGCTCTCACGCGCGTACGCGTGGTAACTTCGCTCGAAGAGCAGGAAAAAGCGGTGATAACTCAAAGGTGAAAAGGTCATCACGCCAAAAGTATTTTAGGCGTGATAACTGGGTTATCACCGCTTTGTGAATCAAGCCCTAGGCGTGATAACCATTTTTATCATGCCTAAACTCAGTTTAGGCATGATAAGTTTAGGCATGCTAAGTTTAGATAAGTATAGATCGCATGCAAAGTCCCGCACGCAAAGCAGCGCCATTAAACTGTATGCAAAGTACACCAGACTTTGCTAGCGCAAAACTTTTGATCAGCTGTGCACTGCGGTGCTAACCCAGTTGGTGCTCAAACTTATCATGCCTAAACTTATCATGCCTAAACTGAGTTTAGGCATGATAAAGGGCTTTTCACCAGCGTGCTAACTGTTAGCACCGCTTTGTGAATCAGGCCCTTAGATACATTTATGTAAACAAAATGTATCTATTTCAGCTTCGGATGCGTCTGCAGAAATCTCCAGGAACTTTAAAACTCTGTGTAACCCTTCCAATGCTGGTCTAGTAAAAAAAAATGGCTGGTTGCATATAATATGCTGTAAATAATGTTTTAGAGCAAAGTTGAAATGCAGGGTTATATTCCGCTTTAATTCCTTAAAATTGTCAATAAAGCTACTACCGATTTCACACTGCTGTAGAAGTCAAGAGCGCAACTCAGCAAACACTGAACACCCCACACCTCCATTTCCTCTCACCCATTCTCTACAACTTTAAGGGCCCGTTTCCACTATAGCGTTGCGGAATCGCCGGCGAATCACCGCAGGCAAATCGCATGCGGGTGCGATTCTGCATGCGTTTTTTGCCGCGATTTCGCATGCGATTTCGCATAGGTTAGGGTGATGCGATTTTAACCATGTCACTGCCTGTGTGAATTAACATGGGTACCTATGCGAAATCGCATGCGAATTCGCGGCAAAAAACGCATGGGGAAAACGTATGTGATTTCCCTATTAAATACATTGCGTGCGATTCGCCTGCATTCCACACGCAGGCAAATTCTGCAGGGTCTACCGTGCAGAAAAATCCTGCACAGAAAAACGCAAATGAAAACTGACAAGTGGAAACAGTCCCATCCACTTGTATTGCTTATGCGAATCCGCATGCGTTGTCTGCATGCGGATTCGCGATAGTGGAAACGGGCCCTAATATCTTCCTACTGCTGCTTTTATTTGTAATGCAAATTAAAAGGGACTTATTTATACAAAAAACAAAAACAGCAACAACATAAAAAAAAAAACTGCAATCAACTTATTGCTAGAAAAATAGAATTATTAAAAAAAAAACACGTTTTTTTTTAGATTGACATGTTTATACAAGTGACAATCAGCTAAAATGGTCAATAGTACTTTAAAAGGATCTCCACCCTTCTTTGTATGCCATTTTTCTGTGGAGCTCACCAGAAATTAGTGATGATTGTCACATTTATAAATGGATGACCAGGGTGGTCTCCACTCTATGGCACATATATAGTCATGAATGACATAGGCTGCAGTGGAGAGGAGCTGGGACCTGCAAACCAGTTATACAGCAGTTTACTAGGAGTTCTTCCAAAATACAGCCAGACCACATGTCTATGAAACAAGTACTCACATTTCAATGAAATTGTTCCCATATTACAGAAACCTTAAAGAGGAACTCCAGTGAGAATAACGTAATGAAAAAAAAATGCTTAATTTTTACAATTATGTATAAATAATGTAGTCAGTGTCTGCCCATTGTAGAAACTTTCCTCTACCTGATTTACATTCTGACATTTATCATATAGTGAGATTTTTACTGCTGGCAGGTGATGTCAGTGGAAGTAGCTGCTGCTTGCTTTTATGGCAGTTGGAATTTCGGAAACAGCTGTTATTTCCCACAATGCAACAAGGCTCCCACAGTGTGATGTCAGGACCATGGTTTTGGCATCACACTGTGGGAGGGGTTTCAACTCAATATCAGCCATACAGAGACCCCTGATGATCCGTTTGAGAAAACAAAAACATTTCTCATGGGAAAGGAGGTATCAGCTACTGATTGGAAAGAAGTTCAATCGTTGGTCACAGGCCAATCGCAGCGCACCATTTTGTGATCAAATCACCCTGCAGTAGAGTGCGCCAACAGGATGGTTTGCTTCAAAACAGTGCTGTTCATTTGTCTTATCTGTTCACCTGTTTGAAACTCAATAAAAATGTATTGTAAAAAAAACAAAACAGGATGCTTTGCATAGCTCCACCCCCCCTCCCCTGCGCTTACTGATGCGCTCCTCGCCGCACCGCTCCCATTGACTCTTATGCAATTGCGTGCCGAGCGGTACTACTCGTACTGCTTGGCTACACACTGCAGAGTTGTCTTCCATCGCATTTCCATCGCATTACGTCACACCTCGGGTACTGTGACCAGACTCACAGAGACTAATGGCCACTGCGATGAGCTGTGGCAGGGAAGATTACCATGATGCCAAGCAATGCAACATGCTGGAAAGGGGTCTTACGTGTACACGAGGTTACAAAAAAAAGTTAGCTACTTACCTATGAAGACTCTAACCTCTGGCTTTCCACTTCCTCCTGGCCTCCTCTGTTGCTGCAGGTGGACCCCCGGAACATGTATGCTATAAGAGCTTGATGGATATGTGACACGATCATGTTCCTCCGGTGCTCTCAATTCACCTTGGATAGACAAAAAGACAAGTGCTAAGGGGTGTGGCCAAATTAAACAAAACATACCAATGTTAACCCTTTGCCATCCCTGGAGCCAGTGTGGCTGTTATAGGCACTAGCTATCCTCTCCTATCCATTGGCTTTGTCATGGGGTCAGGCAGGAGGGCTCCTGCTTCATGCCATGTTGTTCAGGGACAGCTGCAGCATTCAGACTGCAGGAAGGCTTGCTGGTGTGAGGATGGGTCGGTGGTAGGGCCGGGGACGCCAGTTAAGAACCCTTTTAGGTGAGTATAAGGGGATCCATCTGAAAATGGCGCCTGAGAATAATGGTGCATGGTGTTGCCGCTAATCTGTTTGCCGCTTATCGCTATTTAACGTTAAAGCCTTATTGTTATTTAACGTTAACACACAGAACCCTCTCTGTACCTATCCCTAACCCCTAAAACCTTCCTGGTGGTGCCTAACCCTAAGACCCCCCTGGTGGTGCCTAACCCTAAGAGCCCCCTGGTGGTGCCTAACCCTAAGACCCCCCTGGTGGTGCCTAACCCTAAGAGCCCCCTGGTGGTGCCTAACCCTAAGACCCCCCTGGTGGTGCCTAACCCTAAGACCCCCCTGGTGGTGCCTAACCCTAAGACCCCCCCGGTTGGTGCCTAACCCTAAGAGCCCCCTGGTGGTGCCTAACCCTAAGACCCCCTGGTGGTGCCTAACCCTAAGACCCCCCTGGTGGTGCCTAACCCTAAGACCCCCTGGTGGTGCCTAACCCTAAGACCCCCCCCGGTTGGTGCCTAACCCTAAGACCCCCTGGTGGTGCCTAACCCTAAGACTCCCCTGGTGGTGCATAACCCTAAGACCCCTCCAGTGGTGCCTAACCCGTTTTTCTTTTTTTCCCTGTGCGCCATTATTATGCAGTACTAACGATAAATAGCGATAAGCGTATCTTTTTAATGTGGCGCCATTTTTATGCATAGGCGCTGTGCGCCATTATTCACTGATCCGGAGTATGAGGAGGGTTCTGTGGTGGAGGGGTAGTGGTCCTTCTCATTGTTAGAGGGTGGTGGTAATAAATGGAAGAAGGTACAGAATGTTTTGTGGACCCAAGCTTTACCTTAAAACTTGCTTGTAAAATGTATTCAATTAGTCCAAAGTTCTCCATATTAGTTTATTGCTTATGTGCTCTCATCTGAACATGAGAAGTCTATGCTCAAACTGAGAATGGGCTACACCTACTCCTATGATTAGGATGTATGTGAGCATGGATCCAGGGACACACCTGGGTGCGCACACCCCAACCACTGAGAGAGGTGTGCAGGGGCGTAACAATAGGGGCTGCAACCACTACATCCGCGGGGGGCCTGGTCCCGGGGCCCCTCTATGGCCTGCTCAGGGACGTTTTGGGAGGCAGGAGGGGTCGCAGCATGAGGGGAGAGCTTAGCCACACATTGGCAGGGAGGGGAGACAGACCCCCCCTCACCTCGGGCTCTCCCCTCAGCGCTCCCCTCAAGCATCAATCAGTGTCTGCAGAACGGGCAGGAACACATAACTTCCTGCGTTCCACCACCAGAGCTTTCTCTCTCTAAGTGTCTGACGCTACTTCCTGTTTCAACAGGAAGTAGCGCGATGCACTAAGAGATCGGACCTCTGCGGTGGATGGAGGAATGTGTTCCTGCCCACTCTGCAGACACTGATTGAAGCTGGAGGGGAGCGCTGAGAGGAGGGGCTGAGGTGGGGGGGGGATTGTCCTCTCTCCCCACCGATGTGGGGCCCATATAAATTTTTGCAGGGGGGCCTGGTGATGTACAGTTACGGCCCCGGGTGTGTGTGCAGGCTTTGGGCAGTGGAGGCTCGACAACAAGCATGCACAGGCTTTGGGTGGCAGGAACTCTACAGCAGTTGTGGTGTGCAAATGTTTATGAGAATTGTGGGTTTACTTCTTTTCTTCTCATTCTAATCTTCTGATAGTTACCTGGGAACCGCAAGTCCACGATTTTCAGTAGGAAGGCTTTATCAATTAATGAGAGCTTGAAACCTTCTTTCTTTAGTTCCTTAAGTAGATTGGTCTTCTCAGCAAGGCTGGATTTATACTTTTTTCTGCCACTAGGCTGAGTACATTGGGCCTTCTTCCTGTGCACCCCGCCCATTACATGTGCAGCATCCTATTCCAAGTGTATCATCCATGTACAGCAGCCCCCTCCCATTCCATGTGCAGCTCCCTCCTCCATGTGTAACATCCATGTACAGCAGCCCCCTCCCATTCCATGTGCATCTCCCTCCTCCATGTGTAACATCCATGTACAGCAGCCCTCTCCCAATCCATGAGCAGCCCCCTCCTCCATGTGTTACATCCATGTACAGCAGCCCCCTCCCATTCAATGTGCAGCCACCTCTTCCATGTGTATCATCCATGTACAGCAGCCCCTCCCATTCCATGTGCAGCCCCCTCTTCCATGTGTATCATCCATGTACAGCAGCCCCTCCAATTCCATGTGCAGCCCCCTCCTCCATGTGTATCATCCATGTACAGCAGCCCCTCCCATTCCATGTGCAGTCCCCTCTTCCATGTGTATCATCCATGTACAGCTGCCCCTCCCATTCCATGTGTACCACCCTCTTCCATGTGTAACATCCATGTACAGCAGCCCCTCCCATTCCATGTGCAACCTCCTCTTCCATGTGTATCATCCATGTACAGCAGCTCCTCCCATTCCATGTGCAGCCCCCTCTTCCATGTGTTACATCCATGAACAGCAGCCCCTCTCATTCCATGTGCAGCCCCCTCTTCCACTGGCATAACAATAGGGCTTGCAGCCCCTGCTCTCGCGCGGGGCCCGCTCAGGGCCGTTTTGGGGGGCTGGAGGGTTTGCAGCATGAGGGGAAAGCCATGGCCATCCATGAACTACAGTCCCTTTCTTTTTTGTACAGCTCCCTTGGGCATTAGGTTCTCTTTTTAATATTTAGCTCTCACTTTCATATGTTGCAACCACTATTTCATGCCCAGATGCCCCTACAGGCTGCCACCGCCCAAAGCCAGAACCCCTGTGGCCTTTCCAGAAATCTTGCCCTGCTTCTCAGTGAGATAAGTAATTCTATCTATCTATCTATCTATCTATCTATCTATCTATCTATCTATCTATCTATCTATCTATCTCTGTCTATTTATCCATCCATCTATCTCTCTCTGTCCAACCTACTATCTATCTATCTATCTATCTATCTATCTATCTATCTATCTATCTATCTATCTATCTATCTATCTCACCCACTCTCTTTGTATATTTATCCATCTATCTATCTATCTATCTCTCTATCTCTCTCTCTGGCCTTCCCTTGCATCATCTGGCATTCCGTGTTGAGATATTGCCGTCTTTTCCAGCCTCAGCCTTATTTTCAGCCTCATTTTGACTTTCTATTCTTCTTAAAACATTGATTATTTTGAACTCATTGTAACACTCAGTATTTTACAGCCAGCTGCAACAATTTTACTGGGTGCCAAATTGCCGATGATTGTAAACACTCCGAGCCTCTCGGCTGCTCTCTCACCTTTCCCAGTAATAGTCACTCAATAACAACCTCTCTCTGTGATGGCTGAAATACACCAAACGCTCCTTTCATTCCTGATGCATAGCCAGCGTCTGCCTACAGGAGCGAGCCACAGAAGTATTCCCCCTGATCCTCCTGGATGTACGCCTCTGCGTGAGTAAAGGAAAATAAAAATTCAATATAAAGCTTTTTTGTTCACCTCTTTACTTTTGCAACATGAAATAAAGAAAGACACAAAAAATGGTGTTCCCTGTTGTGTTTACTCAATGCCACTAATAACAGCCAAGTGAACAATATAATATAAACAGTTCAAAAGAAAACAAAAACTCTGAGTTGGATATCGGATCAGCCTCTTCCCATATTGGCTCAGCCCCCAACCTTGTTTTAATATATAATATGGGAACTGGGACAGCACAAGCAATAATATCCAAGAGACAGCTCTCTGTTTATCCAACGATTCTTCCAGGATCAAAGCACAAAACACCAGCAAATGTCTATGCACTTCCCGGGTAAATCAGTTTTTGCCATTTAGATCTTTCCACTTTCGGTGGAAGGAAAGTTCCTTCTGGTGTACTAGTGAATGATGCATAAAGTGTCTGTTAGTTGTGCTACTTCGGATGCTCCAAAGTATCCACTCCCCAGAGTCTCCAGACGGATATCACAGACTCCCTTCCCCTCAATGCAGAAAGCCTCCACCAGTGGCGGCGGTCCTATACCTCTAAGGTCTACGTTCCACTCAGATTTTCTGCAGCCACAAATGGGGGAAGGCACAATAGTACAGACTGCACACTGTGTTGGAGGCTGTGCAAATAATTCAGGATACTCACTAGTGAATGATATGTTTTATTGCATGTAATAAAAGCAGCAATCCCAACTTAGGTTTGGCTCTCAGGCCTTCGACAGGGGATGTTTCAACTATAGCCCTGAGATTGCTAAAATAGTTGTCTACTTATTTTGCACATTCAGACTGCTCAATATTTGCCCACTCTTCTTTACAGAACTGCACAAGCTTCGAGATGGCCGGAGATGAATAATTCCAAGAATGCAGAATTATGCAATGTTTTAATGCAAAGGTATGCAGCTTGAAAATAGACCAATAAAATCAAACATCAGCTTCATTCATTTCATAATTTTGTATTAATACAGGAACTATTTACACCTCATTTACCATCATTTACCTCACGTGGCAGTTTCCATAAACCATAGGGATGCTCACCGCGTTCCGCGGAATTCCGGACAGAATTTGGTGATTCCGTTCCCTCGCATCGAAACGGAATTGCCATAGCACTATAGCGGAAATTCCGCGGAACGATGCGTAATTCCGGCGGAATGCGGAATTTTGTACACCAATCACAAGGAAGCCCCTAAAAGAAGTTTAAAGTGAAAACAACAGGATTTCTGCATGAAAATCGGAATTATTTCAGCACCAATTACAGTCTTAACAAAAAACAATCAATCCTATGTTAGCAACCAGCTCCCGAGCTATCTCACCTATCCCAACCATTTTGTACAGGTCCCAAAGCTTACGCGACACCTCCTGCGGCGCCAAAACCACTGCCATGGGACCACCGCCAGGTCCCACAGCCTACGCGACACCTCCTGCGGCACCAAAACCACCGCAATGGGACCACCGCCAGGTCCCAAAGCTTATGTGACACCTCCTGCGGCACAAAAACCACCGCCATGGAACCACTGCCAGGTCCCAAAGCTTACGCGACACCTCCTGCGGCACAAAAACCACCTCCATAGAACCACCGCCAGGTCCCATAGTTTACGCGACACCTCCTGCGGCACCAAAACCACCTCCATAGAACCACTGCCAGGTCCCAAAGCTTACGCGACACCTCCTGCGGCACCAAAACCACCGCCATGGGACCACCGCCAGGTCCCATAGCTTACACGACACCTCCTGCAACGCCAAAATGACCGCCATGGAACCACTGCCAGGTCCCAAAGCTTATGCGACACCTCCTGCGGTGCCAAAACCACCGCCATGGGACCACCGCCAGGTCCCATAGCTTACGCGACACCAAAACCACCTCCATAGAACCACTGCCAGGTCCCAAAGCTTACGCGACACCTCCTGCGGTTCCAAAACCACTGCCACTGGACAACCGCCAGGTCCCATAGCTTACACGACACCTCTTGCGACGCCAAAATGACCGCCATGGAACCACTGCCAGGTCCCAAAGCTTACGCGACACCTCCTGCGGCACCAAAACCACCGCCATGGGACCACTGCCAGGTCCCAAAGCTTACGCGACACCTCCTGCGGTGCCAAAACCACCGCCATGGGACCACTGCCAGGTCCCATAGCTTACACGACACCTCCTGTGGTGACAAAATGACCACCATGGAACCACCGCCAGGTCCCATAGCTTATGCGACACCTCCTGCGGTGCCAAAACGACCGCCATGGGACCACCGCTAGGTCCCATGGCTTAAGTGACACCTCCTGCGGTGCCAAAACGACCGCCATGGGACCACCGCTAGGTCCCATGGCTTAAGCGACACCTCCTGCAGCGCAAAAATGACCAGCATGGGACCACCGCTAGGTCCCATGGCGTAAGCGACACCTCCTGCGGCACCAAAATGACCGCCATGGGACCACCGCTAGGTCCCATGGCGTAAGCGACACCTCCTGCGGTGCCAAAACGACTGCCATAGGACCACCGCTAGCAGGATTGTCCCCATAAGAATCACATTTCAACAGCAACTGGTCAGAGTGTATTAAGTGATAAAGATGTTAATCCTGCATTTAAAACTTTCAAAACTTTTTCTGCTGTTATGGTTTGGAGTTATCACATAAGTTAGGAGCACTGGCCCTTTAATAGCCATTGCCATTCAGTTGCATGCTGGGGGTTCTTTTTTATCCATAATATATTCCTCCTCTTCCCTTTATTTCCCTGCCTAGCTGCTTATCTGAAACATGATCCTCTGCTCACTCCTGTTTACAAGCAAGGCTGAGGTGACTCAGCGATTGGAGGAGAAAAGAAAAAAAGTTAAGGGCAGAAATGACATCAGGATTTAAACTGTGAGCAAAAGACATGGCCCCCACCAGGAACAGAATTCTCTTCATTTACTATATAAAATTCACTGAAATCAAAATGGGGACATGTGCTATGTAAGTAGACCAAATATTTATCTACTTATATATGTGTTTTTTCCCCCTGGCATAGTATGGTTGATCCTACTGCTTTAACAAGAGTTGATAAAGCCTTTGCGATTTCTCTGTATTCATTCTCTGACTTATGCCTGTCCACAAATCTATCCCTGAGATGTTTTGACAATGCTTTGATATTCATAGTGGATTCTGTGCTTTCAGTTGCACTTCCAAGTTGCGGAATACTCCAAGAATAGTGGATTTTATGCTGAAAAAATGCAAATTATAAACAAACACAGTTGGAGTTATTTTTATGTGTGCTTTCATTTCAGGCTGCAAAGTAACAAAATTGTAATATTTTGAAGTGGATCATAATTTTTTTAACCTACTATATAACATCAATACATAGAATAGGTCACTTTAATGGTTTTACTTGCAGCTTATTGGAGTAAATTATTATCTACTGGAGCATTGGAGTGTTTGTGTTGCTACAATTTTGGCAGTGCTTTGAAATTCCTACTGGAAATTCTGAAATAACACCGGCAGAGAGTCTAGTAATGAAGTTGTGTCAGACTCTCTGCTTAAATATAGTCAGATGTGAAGTATAGAGAGGAAAAGTCAATGGATGCTAATATGCTCTAAGGATATTTATGAATATTATTCCTCTTTTTCAAGGTTCATTATATAGCATTAGCGTAATGAACTGAAATGCGACAACCCCGAATGATATAGAATTCCCCAGCTCGCTCCATAATTTGGTTTCTAAACCCTATTGATATTTAAAAAAACTAATGATGTTCTCCAATTCAGGGAAATTTTATTTTTTTTTTTGCTTACTTTCTTATGTTTTTTTTAACCTTGTTTAGTGTTTTCGTTCATTAGCTTGCTTCTTGGTTCATGTTGTTTGGAGCTATTTTTAAAAAGAGGATTAATGCCCGTACATATTTGGTAGGTCTATCATTTGATGATTATTCTGCTTGTAAGTGAACAGTTTTGCCTTATAGGTTGGCTTGTTTGAATTAATTACCATACTTAGAACTCTACTTGGCGTGTGATTACCGTTAAAAGTAAATTCCTAGCATAATTAGGAAGCTGTCATTATAGCCATCAGGCCCTGTTGTAGCAGTGTTTATCTTAGAATAACAATCCTGCATTTAAAGCCTAACTTTTGTTAGCCCACATAAGTATTCAGAACTTCATATCCACTACCCAAAGTACTCTTTTAAGCATTTATTCACCAATTGCTTGAGGGCCCATTTCCACTATCGCGAATTCGCATGCGTTTTTCGCATGCAAATTCGCATAGCAATACAAGTGAATGGGATTGTTTCCACTTGTCAGGATTCTTTTGCGTTTTTCTGTGCAGAAAAAATTCGCATGGCAGAGCCATCAGAATTCGCATATTGCATACCGTTATGCGAATCGCATACAATGTATTTAACCTCCTTGGCGGTATGAAAAATACCGCCAGGAGGGAGCGCAGCAGTTTTTTTTTTTTTTTTTTATCATGTAGCGAGCCGAGGGCTCGCTACATGATAGCCGCTGCTGAGCGGCATCCCCCCGCCCGCTTCGATCGCCTTCGGCGATCTCCGATCAGGAAATCCCGTTCATAGAACGGGATTTCCTGGAGGGCTTCCCCCGTCGCCATGGCGACGGGGCGGGATGACGTCACCGACGTCACTGACGTCGGGACGTCATTGGGAGTCCCGGGCCACCCCTCGGCGCTGCCTGGCACTGATTGGCCAGGCAGCGCTGGGGTCTGGAGGGGGGGGGGCCCCGCGCCGCAGCAGATAGCGGCGATCGGGCAGGGGCCGGCGGCGATCAGAGTGCTGGCGCAGCTAGCAAAGTGCTAGCTGCGTCCAGCAAAGCAAAAATTATGAAAATCGGCCCAGCAGGGCCTGAGCGGCACCCTCCGGCGGCTTACCCCGTGTCACACACGGGGTTACCGCCAAGGAGGTTAATAGGAAATTCGCATGAGGTTTGGGTATGCGAATTTTCGTGCGAATTTGCATGAAAATTCGCATAGAAACAATGCAAAAGCACACCAGCACCGCCACGGTTAAATTCGCATACATCGTCATCCATGCGAATTTTCATGCAAATTCGCATGCAAATTCGCATACAACCACATGCATCCGCATGCGAATTTTTTCCACGGCGATTCGCACCGCACAAGTGGAAATGCAGCCTAAGTCACCCATTGCAAGTGCCGGGTATATTTACAGATGAAACTCGAAAAATTAAAATGCTGTATAAAAGTCCATTCATTTCAGTAATTCAACTTAAAATGGGAAACTAATATATGGAATATCCTCATCACATGCACGGCGAGATATTTCAAACCTTTATTTGTTACTAGCTGGACGCCCAGCGTTGCCCGGGTATGTATTTGGCTAGTGTTGGCCCCGCCCACTTTTCCTAACCCTAACACACAATTACTTAATGACCAAGTATGTGAGCTTTGCGGTCTTTGGCATCAATAATTTGCAATGAAATAAAATTAATCTGATTGGATGTGGCTCCACCCCTTTTCTGAATTTGAACCCCAATCACCCAATGGCCAACTGTACCAGGTACAGGTGATTAACAGTGTAAGAATGGCAGCAATTAAATATTCCCCTTAAAAATCAATAGGTGGATTTTGATTGGCTTTTATAGGCTCCACCCACTTTTTTGAATATTAATCCCAGTCACCCAGTGACCAACTGTGCAAAGTTTGAGAACCCTGCCATTAACAGTGTAAGAATGGCTGCGGTTTACATTTGTGCAATGAAATTTGTAATTTTCTCCAACCACTTATTTCCTAACATTGTTCAGGTATGTATTTGGCTGGGTTTTGGCTTCGCCTACTATTTCTAACCCTAACACACAATTACTCAATAATCAAGTTTGTGAGCTTTGCGGTCTTTGGCATCAATAATTTGCATTGACATTAAACAAATCTGATTGGCTGTTTGTGGCTCCACCCCTTTGTCTGAATTTGAACCCCAGTCACCCAATGACCAACTGTACCAGGTTTAAGGCTTGTGCCATTAACAGTGCCAGAATGGTAGCAATTACATATTCCCCTTGAAAATCAATAGGTGAATTTTGATTGGCTTTGTTAGGCTCCACCCACTTCTCTGAATATTAATCCCAGTCAGCCAGTGACCAATTGTGCAAAGTTTGAGAACCTTACCATTAAAAGTGTAAGAATTGCTGCAGTTTACATTTTCTCAGTAAAATTTGCATTTGTCCCCGCCTACTGATAACCCTGCATTGCCCGATTATGTATTTAGCTGGTGTTGGCCCACTTTTCCTAACCCTAACACACAATTAATCAATTACTCAATTACCAAGTTTGTGAGCTTTGCGGTCAATAACCTGCATTAAAATGAAACAAATCATATTGACTGTGTGTGGCTCCACCCTGTTTTATGAATGTAAACCCCAGTCACGCAATGCTCAACTGTACCAGGTTTGAGGCTTGTGCCATTGACAGTGCAAGAATTGCAGCAATTAAATATTTCCCAGAAAAATCAATAGGTAATTTTTGATTGCCTTTTGTAGGCTCCACCCACTTTTCTGAATATTAACCCCAGTCACCTAGTAACCAACTGTGCAAAGTTTGAGAACCCTACAATTAACAGTGTAAGAATGGCTGCTGTTTACATTTTCCCAGTAAAATTTGTATTTGTCTCCGCCCACTTATGACCCGGCGTTGCCTGCTTATGTATTTGGCTGGTGTTGGCTGTGCCCACTTTTGTAAACCTAACGCACAATTAATCAATTACTCAATTACCAAGTTTGTAAGCTTTGTGG
Organism: Hyperolius riggenbachi; assembly: GCF_040937935.1. Taxonomy (NCBI): domain Eukaryota; kingdom Metazoa; phylum Chordata; class Amphibia; order Anura; family Hyperoliidae; genus Hyperolius; species Hyperolius riggenbachi. The sequence goes on from NC_090649.1 coordinate 496,148,359, forward strand.
TGTTTGGCATCAATAATTTGCATTGGAATGAAACAAATCTAATTGGCTGTTTGTGGCTCCACTCCCTTTCTGAAATTGAACCATAGTCACCCAATGATCAACTGTACCATTAACAGTGCAAGAATGGCAGCAATGTAAATATTCCCCTTGAAAATCAATAGGTTAATTTTGATTGGCTTTTATAGACTCCACCCACTTTTCTGAATATTAATCCCAGTCACCCAGTAACCAACTCTGCAAAGTGTGAGAACCCTACCATTAACAGTGTAAGAATGGCTGCTGTTTACATTTTCCCAGTAAAATTTGCATTTGTCTCCGCCCACTTATGATCCAGCATTGCCCGCGTATGTATTTGGCTGGTTTTGGCTGTGCCCACTTTTCTAACCCTCACACACAATTAATCAATTACCAAGTTTGTAAGCTTTGCAGTGTTTGGCATCAATAATTTGCATTGAAATGAAACAAATTTAATTGGCTGTTTGTGGCTCCACCCCCTTTCTGAAATTGAAGCCTAGTCACCAAATGATCAACTGTACCAGGTTTGAGGTTTGTGCCATTAACAGTGCAAGAATGGCAACAATGTAAATATTCCCCTTGAAAATCAATACATTAATTTTGATTGACTTTTATAGACTCCACTCACCTTTCTGAATATTAATCCCAGTCACCCAACGACCAACTGTGCAAAGTTTTAGAACCCTATAATTAACAGTGTAAGAATGGCTGCAGTTTACATTTTCCCAGTGAAATTTGTATTTGTCTCCGCCCCCTTTTTGGTTATGGGAATAAAAAGTATCCTATACTTTATTCCAGGTAATGTACTATGTGTGCGCCAAATTTCATTCAAATCCGTTCAGCCGTTTTTGTGTGATCGTGTAACGATTGTGGAATTATCTCTGTGATCAGCGCACAAGATGTGCGCTGACACTGCGGAAATCCTCCACAAGCGTATAATTTGAGGGAACCCAGCAAAAGGTGTAATGCACCTGTAGAGGGAAATTCCTGTCGGCAGGTGAAGCTGTGGAGTGCAGAGGAACAGCTCCTCTGCCCTGCCACACACGCCAGACAGGAATTGTACGAAGGGAAGAAACGCAGGGCAAGATAGCCCTGAAAGAGAGAGATCAAAGCGACAGAGGGTATGTGTGTCCACCAAACTAGTCACCACCCTGCGACGATGAACACACAACCAGGAAGACAAAGTGAGAAGGTAATCGCCAGAGATGGCGATTGCTAACAGTGACACAAGACCGAATAAGCACAGATGAGGAATGTATGTATGTCCACCAATCTAGCCGCCAACCTGCGATGGTGGACACACAACAGAAGAAGCCAAGTGAGAACGCAATCGCAAGAGAAGCGATTGCTGAAGAGAATGAGCACAGGGACAGATTGTATGTGTGTTCACCAAACTAGTCGCCAACCCGCGACGGTGCATACACAACAGCAGATATGAAATAGGAACGCAATCGCGAGAGAGGCGATTGCCAGAGGTGACACAAGGCTACAGCAAGGCAGAGCACGAGAGTAGCAAAGACACAGCAAATCATACAATGAAAAGATAAGGAAAATAACAAACGCTAGCTAAACGCGAACACCGCACTCATTCGCAACAGTGCACATGTTTATTCGCGGTCTCCGCGTGTTAAGCACAACAGAGACAAGCACGCCTAACTAACCACCGACAGACAAACATGAAACAGAGGACGTGAGCGCTTGCTTAATGGTTACCTCACCGAGTCTCCAGCAAGCGTTCGTAGCAGACAAGACAGATACACAAAAACAGGAATAAGCGAGAGATAGGATCCACAGCACTAGCGCAAGAGGCTAGTGCGATCCAGGAAGACAGAGCAGAAGGATCCACAGCACGCCTCTTGCGGCTAGTGCGATCTAAGTAAGACAGAACAGATGAGATAGCTGGTAGCAACCGCTGCTCCAGCTATACTCCAAGAACAAGGATCAGAATGACTTCCTGTCGACCACCGCTGGGACAGGACAATTGCAACAGACAAACAAAACAGATATGCAATCTTAACTACACTAGGGGCTCTGCCTAGTGCAGTTCCAGGAATCACTCTAGGCTAATCTTCAAACAAAGAGCAAGGCTGACACTCCAGGCGAGTGTTACACAGGAACTAACCCTTATGACCAGCAAAGGACTCTGGGAAACATAGCTCTTTATACTGCCAGTCATCAAAGGAGGCAGGTAGGGGATTTGCATAACGAGTGTATGCAAATTCCTCAGCAGCAGAACAGACCAGAAACTTGTAATGGAAAGACAGGTCTCTCTTGCAGAGACCTACAGCCCACAGACTAGAGGAATGGTCAAACAGCTGTCTGCCAGTGCATCCAGCTGAGCGGATCATTACAGATCGAGTAACAAACATCCAAACATCCGAACTTTCCCATTTATTATATTAGTAGGATAATTTTGATGATTATGGCTTACAGCTTATGGGAACCCCAAAATCAAAATCTCAGACCATTAGAATATCGTGAAAATGTTCAATATTCTCGGCTCAAAGTGTCAGACTCCAATCAGCTTATTCACCCAAAACACCTTCAAAAGGCTCAGATTTCATAAATTAGTTTCACTTTTTAAGTTGAATTACTGAAATACATTGACTTTTGCAGGGTAATCTAATGTTTCACCTCTAGGTATTATTTTTATCAGGCAGTTAAGGTAGCAAAGGTAGGTTCATGTTATAGTTGTATTAACTACTTCCCAACTGCTCCACGCCAATTGGCGTGAGCAGTGCGGCAGCCCCAGGACCGCTCCACGCCGATTGGCGTGAACGGCCTGGCTAGCACGGGATCACGTGCAGGCTGTGAGTGGTCTCTTGCTTGGGGGCGGAGCTATGCCACACCTTCAATCTCAGAGCGGTGATCGCCGCTCGGGAGACTGTTAGACAGCGAAATTGCCATCTAATAGTGTAGTACAGCGCTGCGATCTAATAAATAATAATTAAAAAAATGTACATAGAAAAAAATAAACATAGTGAGAGCAATCAGACCCCACCAACAGAGAGCTCTATTGGTTGGGGGAAAAGGGGGTTGGGGGGTCACTTGTTTGCTGTGTTGTGTGGCCCTGCAGCTTTGCCTTAAAGCTGCAGCAAAGCTGCAGTGGCCCAATTAAGTAAAAATGCCCTGGTCACTTGGGAGGTTTAACACCGCGGTCCTCAAGTGGTTAAGGGGGAAAAAACACAAATGTTAGTTTTGGTTACTGTTAAAAGAGGTTGGACATCATTTAGATATGTATTGTTGTCTGTGTCTCTGTTTTTCTAATTTCCTCTCCTGAAAGGAAAAGGGGAAATCTTTCCAACATAAATAACGACAGCTAAAAATTAAACCTTTTTTTCAAGGAATAAGAACAATTTAAACATATTATTATTATATTATTATTTTATTGTCTGTTGCTTCCTATTCCTATAATAAAGCTGTAAAGGTACTAGAGATAGGAGTTGAGTGAAAAGCTCTCCAACAAGGACACAAGCAAGAGTAGTAAGTGAAAAGAGCTTCTATGTATTGATGCTTACTAGAAACTTTCACGAGACAGAAGCGGAGGTAATGTAATCAAATCCCACATCAAAGGCAACAGCCTTACCAGTGCGCTATCCAGCTGTCATTTAACCAGAGGATCCACATCAAACTCCTAGCTCTAACCTACAGAGCTCCCCACAATCTTTATTCCATATACAGGTCCTTCTCAAAAAATTAGCGTATTGTGATAAAGTTCATTATTTTCTGTAATGTACTGATAAACATTAGACTTTCATATATTTTACATTCATTACACACAACTGAAGTAGTTCAAGCCTTTTATTGTTTTAATATTGATGATTTTGGCATACAGCTCATGAAAACCCAAAATTCCTATCTCAAAAAATTAGCATATCATGAAAAGGTTCTCTAAACGAGCTATTAACCTAATCATCAACTAATCAACTAATTAACTCTAAACACCTGCAAAAGATTCCTGAGGCTTTTAAAAAGCTCCCAGCCTGGTTCATTACTCAAAACCGCAATCATGGGTAAGACTGCCGACCTGACTGCTGTCCAGAAGACCATCATTGACACCCTCAAGCAAGAGGGTAAGACACAGAAAGAAATTTCCGAACGAATAGGCTGTTCCCAGAGTGCTGTATCAAGGCACCTCAGTGGGAAGTCTGTGGGAAGGAAAAAGTGTGGCAGAAAACGCTGCACAACGAGAAGAGGTGACCAAACCCTGAGGAAGATTGTGGAGAAGGACCGATTCCAGACCTTGTCGGACCTGCGGGGAGCAGTGGACTGAGTCTGGAGTAGAAACATCCAGAGCCACCGTGTTCAGGTGTGTGCAGGAAATGGGCTACAGGTGCCGCATTCCCCAGGTCAAGCCACTTTTGAACCAGAAACAGCGGCAGAAGCGCCTGACCTGGGCTACACAGAAGCAGCACTGGACTGTTGCTCAGTGGTCCAAAGTACTTTTTTCAGATGAAAGCAACTTTTGCATGTCATTCGGAAATCAAGGTGCCAGAGTCTGGAGAAAGACTAGGGAGAGGGAAAGCGTACGTTAAAAAGGGGCGCTGGGAAAAAAGGGCGCCGGGTTTTTAACGATAAGCATGGATAACGTTTAAAAATGTATTGTACTGTATTTCGTTTAAAATTAATGTTTTTTAAAGTTATAAATCATTAAATAATGTGCATTAAATCGGCAATTGTAAAAACGTTAATCTTTCGTTTAAATAGTGAAACGTATAATAACGTTTAAAAAAAAAATTACTAAGTAACCCTCCCTGTACCTACCCCTAACCCCTAGACCCCCCTGTTGATGCCTAAACCTAAGACCCCCCCTGTTGGTGCCTAAGTAACCCTCCCTGTACCTACCCCTAACCCCTAGACCCCCCTGTTAGTGCCTAAACCTAAGACCCCCCTGTTGGTGCCTGAACCTAAGACCCCCCTGTTAGTGCTTAAACCTAAGACCCCCCTGTTGGTGCCTAAACCTAAGACCCCCCTGTTGGTGCCTAAACCTAAGACCCCCTGTTGGTGCCTAAACCTAAGACCCCCCTGTTGGTGCCTAAACCTAAGACCCCCCTTTTGGTGCCTAAACCTAAGACCCCCTGTTGGTGCCTAAACCTAAGACCCCCCTGTTGGTGCCTAAACCTAAGACCCCCCTGTTGGTTTTTTCGTTTAAAAATAATGTAAAAAAAAAAAAAAAAAGTACTGTTTTTCGTTTAAAAATAATGTTTGGAAAAAAATATTGTACTGTTTTTCGTTTAAAAATAATATTTAAAAATGTATAAATCATTAAATAATGTGTAATCATGAGAAACAGTAATAAAAAATTAAGTCTCCGGGCGCCGCTTTTAAAACGTTAGTTTTCTCCGGCGCCCTTTTTTCCTATCGGGCGCCCATTAAACGATATTTATTATAGGAGTGAATGGCAGCGCCCGATTTGTCCACTAGCCTCAGGCGCCCGAATTTACTGTTACCAGAGGGAAATGCCAAACTGCCTTAAGTCCAGTGTCAAGTACCCACAGTCAGTGAGGGTTTGGGGTGCCATGTCAGCTGCTGGTGTTGGTCCACTGTGTTTTATCAAGGGCAGGGTCACTGCAGATAGCTATCAGGAGATTTTGGAGCACTTCATGCTTCCATCTGCTGAAAAGCTTTATGGAGATGAAGATTTCATTTTTCAGCACGACCTGACACCTGCTCACAGTGCCAAAACCACTGGTATATGGTTTACTGACCATGGTATCATTGTGCTCAAGTGGCCTGCCAACTCTCCTGACCTGAACCCCATAGAGAATCTGTGGGATATTGTGAAGAGAACGTTGAGAGACGCAAGACCCAAGACTCTGGATGAGCTTAAAGAGAATCTGTATTGTTAAAATCGCACAAAAGTAAACATACCAGTGCGTTAGGGGACATCTCCTATTACCCTCTGTCACAATTTCGCCGCTCCTCGCCGCATTAAAAGTGGTTAAAACCAGTTTTAAAAAGTTTATTTATAAACAAACAAAATGGCCACCAAAACAGGAAGTAGGTTGATGTACAGTATGTCCACACATAGAAAATACGTCCATACACAAGCAGGCTGTATACACCCTTCCTTTTGAATCTCAAGAGATCATTTGTGTTTCTTTCCCCCTGAAGTTCTCATGCACTGAAGTTTCAGGCTGTTCGTTTCTTCCTGCAAACAGCTTTGCCTGTGTCTGTAATTCCTCAGTATGTGAAAGCCCAGCCAGCTCAGAGGACGATTTATCCAGCTTGTAAAAGATAAGAGAGAAGAGAGAAGCTGCCCTAATCTAAATAATACACAGGGAGTGTGCATAGAGGGGCCTGGAAGGGGGAGTTCATAGCAGAACCACAACACTGAAGAACTTGGCAGCCTTCCAGACACAGGCCGACAAGTCTGACAGGGGAAAGATACATTGATTTATTACAGAGACTGTGATAGTAGAAAGTGCTGCAGTAAGCCAGAACACATTAGAATAGCTTTTGGAACTTGTAGGATGATAAAAAACAGGATGCAATTTTTGTTACGGAGTCTCTTTAAGGCCGCTATCGAAGCATCCTGGGCCTCCATAACACCTGAGCAGTGCCACAGGCTGATTGCCTCCATGCCACGCCGCATTGAAGCAGTCATTTCTGCAAAAGGATTCTCGACCAAGTATTGAGTGCATAACTGAACATAATTATTTGAAGGTTGACATTTTTGTTTTAAAAACACTTTTCTTTTATTGGTTGGATGAAATATGCAAATTTTTTGAGATAGGAATTTGGGGTTTTCATGAGCTGTATGCCAAAATCATCAATATTAAAACAATAAAAGGCTTGAACTACTTCAGTTGTGTGTAATGAATCTAACATATACGAAAGTCTAATGTTTATCAGCACATTACAGAAAAGAATGAACTTTATCACAATATGCTAATTGTTTGAGAAGGACCTGTATATCTTCTCACTAGCCTTCATATAGCAACCTAGACCACAATTACACAACCTTATCCTGTCCTCCTCTAGAAACATTGAGTGAAAGTGAAGAAAATGAGTAAGAAGGGTTACTACTCTGCTAATTATTCATGCAGCAAGATGGTGATTTCTCAGCAGTCCAAACTCCCAAGACAATACAGACATGCTCAGGGGTAGTTTTAAGTCAAATTAGTACCTAAGCAAAAACAACCTTGGGGCCCTTACACTTAGCTTCCCTCCTGACCGCAATGTTGTTGCAGCTTCTGTAGCAAGCCCTATAATCGAGGCAAAGGGGGTAATTTCCTCAGGGTCACCAACCACTGCCAGGGCCCCCGTGCCGCTGGACCCCTCAGATGGTCTTCCCCATCTGCTCCCTGGGGCCCCCCTGCATGATGTGTGGCTGGCTGCATTGTAATAACTCACTTGTTCTGGACGCTGCTCTCTCCATGCTCTGTCTTCAGCCCTGTTGCCTGCCTCATGGTGCATGTTATGTGTAAATATCCTGCGCCGGGTCATGAAGAAGAGGCAGGTGGTGGGGATGAAGATGGAGCATGGATGGAGTGGCTTCCAGGACAGGTGAGTTATTACAATGCAGCCAGCCACACATTGTGCCAGGGCCCCAGGGATCGGGGAGAGGGCAGCTGACTCAGGGGCCAAGGGGGCTTACTTTGCTGGGGTAGGGGGGGTAGAGACAAGTTGCCTTTGCCCTGGGGCTCTCATTCTACTTAAACAGGCCCTGGGCCCTCATATAGTGCCCCTAAAGCTCCTGGGGCCCTAAGTAATTGCCCTGTTTACACTTGCGAAGCTCCAGCACCCTGGATAGGCTTGCCAAAAAGCACAAGCTGACCTTAAAGGGCAACTGAAGTGAGAGTGATATGGAGGCTGCCATATTTGTTTCCTTTCAAACAATTCCAGTTGCCTGGCAGTCCTGCTGATCTATTTGGCTGCAGTAGTGTCTGTATCATACCAGAAACAAACATGTATCTAATTTTGGCAGATGTGACAATAATGTCAGGAACACCTGCATATGCTTGTTTAGGGTCTATGGCTAACAGTATTAAAGGCAGAGGATCAGCAGGATAGCCAGGCAACTGGTATTGCTTAACCTTCCTGGCGGTAAGCCCGAACTGAGCTCGGGCTATGCCGCGCAGGAGGCTATCTCAGCCCCTGGCGGGGCGATTTGCACCATTCACCATTCGCTTTGCTAGCTGCGCGCACAGCTTGATTGCCGCCGCTCTGCGGCGATTGGCCGCACGCAGCGGCGGAAGACGGCCCCCCCCCTGCCAAAGCCCTGCGCTGCCCGGACCAATGAGTTCCAGGAAGCGCTATGGGCTGGATCGGAGACGTCTGACGTCAGGACCGTCGTCATGGCGACAGGAGAAGCCAAACAGGGGAACGCGTTATATAAGCGTTCCCCTGTTTGCTATTGATGCCGGCGACGATCGCACTAGAGGGACACATGCGCCCTATAGTGTTGTTTCATGTAGCTACCACTCTGGTAGCTTTACAGGAATCCAAAAGAAAAAAATGTAAAACAAAATGGATTTCTGCCTATTTGGCAGCAAAAATTAACCGCCAGGAGGGTTAAAATGAAATACATATGGCACCCTCCATATCCCTCTCATTACTATTGTCCTTTAAAGCCTTATAAAAGTCTGACATAATAAAAACATGTTTTCCTACTTTTTATATCCCATACAGTTATCATCTTTGCTTTTGTGCATAAGTAGTATTATTCAGTTAGAAATTACAAGTTCCCAAAGTTTTTTTTTTTTTTGCTCTGAGAGCTGCCATTGCATTTTATTCATAATTGGTGTATTTATATTGTAATGTACCCAGTAATGATTTCTGAGTAGCTGTCTGTGTTCTGGAGTGTCTGTATTGCCAGAGAATGTATACATTGGTCACTTGAAACAATTAAGTAAACACAAGATAATGTTATCACAAGTTCGGATGTGGTTGTGCCTGCAGGGAGCTTAAGTAATATGTCCTGTGTTTAACTAGTTGAATGCTGTTCTAGTAAAAAAAATGTGGTAGTATAATATGCTGTACATAATATTTTAGAGCAAATAAGAAATGCTGGGTTTCATACTACTTTAAGGTCAGTTTTCAAAAGTGATAGCAAGCTTTAAATTGAAACTAAAAGAGAATGTTCACCATTAAATTGCAAATAGCTTTATTTTTTTCCAGCAGCGTAATTTCCCTTTAAGATGATGTTACAGGGCTGTAGGGTACATCATTTAGGTATTGATCTGAAAGCAGTTCAGCACAAAGATGCTACAGGCTGAAAGAAGAGTCAAGTTATCTTGTATCTTCACAGAAATTGTACTTTCATTCATAGGAAAGGTTGTTAGGAGATACATTTCTGCCAGCACAATTACCTGTGATTCTCTCCGGTGATATCCTTGTATCAGGCAAACAACTTATTAGTGGGAAAGCCGCACAAAACCCACTGCATCATTTTCAAGTGTCGCTAAGCTGGCAACCGCCCATTCAATCGCTTTTAATAGCATGCAAGTGAGCCAATAACGTTCGGAGAAGGGCTTTAATGCATCTCCACTAAAAAAGGAGCATTGTATTTCCGCTCTGAAATTACCAAATACAAAAATAATCAATTTGGTTCATTTTTATGGCCATGTAACAACCCTCCTGATGTATTTCACGGTCACACCACAGATTCTGATCTGCGGGGAATGAGTCGAGGTAATGGCCGATGGATCTTAGAAACGGGAGAGGAGCCTGTGATGAACGGTACCTGGGGAGGAATTCATGATGTTCTGGGGAAGTCAATAGATGGCTATGGGATAGGATTGCCTGAAAGGGGGGAAATCTAGCTTATACTGAATTGTTTTCAAACCTCAGCAAACATTAAGTACTAAATACACAATTGTAATGTGTCATACGAATTGCTATACCTGGCAAAGGATTTGTAATCCAATCTTAGCATTCTTGTGATTAAAGCATCTCGAAGATACCCCTGACGACGCCGGGAGGCAAAACTAGTTGGGTTGAGCCTGGATAATAGTGATGACTGTAAGGCGCTAATTACGATTATGTAAAAGTTCACATAAAATTTTGCAATCATGACCATATGTAATTACGATTTCGAAATTCAATTAATTTTGCATAATTGATTCATAATTTCAAGCAATTATACGTAATTCTGTGCAAACTTTCTGACAACATAAAAGTTATGCATCATAACATTGCACAAAAGTGACAGAAAAGTTGTTTTAAGGGATTTAACACCTGGACAGGGGCATGCCGGAGGGGGATCCATGCCAAAATTCTTACCAAAAATTACCGCAAAGTTGGGTTTTAACCCCTAAAGGGCAGAAATCCCATTATGCACAGCTCTGGGTGTCAATGGGCTGTGGAGTGTCTAACACAGAGAAATGCAATAGTACTATCAGAATACAGTGACATAATAATGCACTGGAGTGGTTCTGTGCATGCAACTTATTGAGGCAACAGCAGTAGTGTGCACACAGCTCTGGGTGTCAGTGGGCTGTGGAGTGTCACACACCAGTGCTGGTCGTAATGGAGAAAGCTACGCTTACGGATCATTACGCGTAATTTTACGCTATTACGCATTACGAAATTACGCTTACGGCATAGACAGTAAATTTCGGTACATGTCCATAATTACGCATAGCACTTACGCAATTACGCGTAAGTATACCGTAGTGCAGGTTATTACGTTATAGGCTTACGCGTAAAATCCTGCTAGCAATTAATGCGTAAGGTCATGCTGCCAAGCGAAAAAGTTGACGCATGGATCAATGTTAGGTAGCCGCCGACTTTAAGGGTTAATAGCAAAGCCCCCTTAAGTGCTAAGAGCCTCAAATTTGGAGAATATATTAAGGAGATCAGAAGGAATAAGAGGAAAAAATTTTTTTTCAAAAAGACCTTATAGTTTTTGAGAAAATCGATGTTAAAGTTTCAAAGGAAAAATATATACATTTAAAAACCCGCCGACTTTAACGGTTAATAGCAAAGCCTGCTTAAAATTTAGGAACACCAAATTCACAGGGTATATTAAGGGGATCAGTGGGAATAAGAGGAAACAATTTTTTTTCAAAAAGACCTTATAGTTTTTGAGAAAATCGATTTTTAAGTTTCAAGGGCGAAAATGTCTTTTAAATGCGGAAAATGTCAGTTTTTTTTGCACAGGTAACAATAGTGTTTTATTTTCATAGATTCCCCCAAGTGGGAAGAGTTTTACTTACTTCGTTCTGAGTGTGGGAAATATAAAAAAAAAACGACGTGGGGTCCCCCCTCCCAGACCTCTTTAACCCCTTGTCCCCCATGCAGACTGGGATAGCCAGAATGCGGAGCACCGGCCGCGTGGGGCTCCGCACCCTGACTATACCAGCCCGCATGGTCCATGGATTGGGGGGTCTCGGAAGGGGAGGGGCAGCCAAGCTTTCCCCTCCCCCTCCGAGCCCTTGTCCAATCCAAGGACAAGGGGCTCTTCTCCACCTCCGATGGGCGGTGGAGGTGGAGGCCGCGATTTCCTGGGGAGGGGTTCATGGTGGCATCTGGGAGTCCCCTTTAAAAAGGGGTCCCCCAGATGCCCACCCCCCTCCCAGGAGAAATGAGTATAGAGGTACTTGTAGTACCCCTTACCCATTTCCTTTAAGAGTTAAAAGTAAATAAACACACAAACACATAGAAAAAGTATTTTAATTGAACAAAAAACATAACCACGAAAAAAGTCCTTTAATATTCTTAATTAACCATTAATACTTACCTGTCCCTTTAAAAGCCAGTTCCCACGCAATATCCTCAGAAATATACTAATCAGTTACAATGTAACAAAGTTATTCAATGTAACAACTTTGTTACATTGTAACACCACCGCACCCGACGTCACTCACCGCCGCCGCCGCCGCCACGTCTGCGCTGCAGGACCCGACAGAGCTCTGAGCTATAGCTCAGAGCTCTCTAAGCATCTTTGTATTTGGGCTCCAAGGAGCCCCATTGGTCCTTAGCAGACCAATGGGGTTCCTTCTGATTTGAAGGAACCCCATTGGTCTGCTAAGGACCAATGGGGCTCCTTGGAGCCCAAATACAAAGATGCTTTGGAGAGCTCTGAGCTAATATAGCTCAGAGCTCTGTCGGGTGAAGGGACGCTAAGTCCCCGCCGGCTCCGCTGCCCTCCCTGCCTCTCCCACATGTCACCTATATACATGCTGGCACCCATGGGTGCCAGCATGTATATGGGTGACAGGTGTGGGCGGAGTGGACGGCGGGAGCCGGCGGGGACTTAGAGTGTATGCGGCGGCCGGCGGGTGAGCGGCGAGTGACGTCGGGTGCGGTGGTGTTACAAAGTAACAAAGTTATTACATTGTAATAACTTTGTTACATTGTAACTGATTAGTATATTTCCGAGGATATTGCGTGGGAACTGGCTTTTAAAGGGACAGGTAAGTATTAATGGTTAATTAAGAATATTAAAGGACTTTTTTCGTGGTTATGTTTTTTGTTCAATTAAAATACTTTTTCTATGTGTTTGTGTGTTTATTTACTTTTAACTCTTAAAGGAAATGGGTAAGGGGTACTACAAGTACCTCTATACTCATTTCTCCTGGGAGGGGGGTGGGCATCTGGGGGACCCCTTTTTAAAGGGGACTCCCAGATGCCACCATGAACCCCTCCCCAGGAAATCGCGGCCTCCACCTCCACCGCCCATCGGAGGTGGAGAAGAGCCCCTTGTCCTTGGATTGGACAAGGGCTCGGAGGGGGAGGGGAAAGCTTGGCTGCCCCTCCCCTTCCGAGACCCCCCAATCCATGGACCATGCGGGCTGGTATAGTCAGGGTGCGGAGCCCCACGCGGCCGGTGCTCCGCATTCTGGCTATCCCAGTCTGCATGGGGGACAAGGGGTTAAAGAGGTCTGGGAGGGGGGACCCCACGTCGTTTTTTTTTTATATTTCCCACACTCAGAACGAAGTAAGTAAAACTCTTCCCACTTGGGGGAATCTATGAAAATAAAACACTATTGTTACCTGTGCAAAAAAAACTGACATTTTCCGCATTTAAAAGACATTTTCGCCCTTGAAACTTAAAAATCGATTTTCTCAAAAACTATAAGGTCTTTTTGAAAAAAATTTTTTTCCTCTTATTCCCACTGATCCCCTTAATATACCCTGTGAATTTGGTGTTCCTAAATTTTAAGCAGGCTTTGCTATTAACCGTTAAAGTCGGCGGGTTTTTAAATGTATATATTTTTCCTTTGAAACTTTAACATCGATTTTCTCAAAAACTATAAGGTCTTTTTGAAAAAAAAATTTTTCCTCTTATTCCTTCTGATCTCCTTAATATATTCTCCAAATTTGAGGCTCTTAGCACTTAAGGGGGCTTTGCTATTAACCCTTAAAGTCGGCGGCTTTTTTATATTATACGGGAGCGTAATATTACGCGATTACGGCAGACTGTGTAATTTCAATGGGAGTTTACTGTCTTACGCGTAATTTGTTACGCGTAAAACGTAACCCTGCGATCTACGCGTAATTAATTACGCGTAATACCGTAACCTTACACGTAACGCTTACGGTGCATTTGTAGTGAATTACGATGCGTAATTACGCTAATGCGTAATTTCGGCCCAGCACTGTCACACACAAAAAACACAGGAGAATGATGTGCTAGCCCTCAAAGGGGCTGTTTGGGGTGCTTTCACAGCAAGTGAGGAACAAGAACACAGGCCTAGCTAATGCTTTCCCTACCTATCTGCAGCAAGTCTGACACTGCTCTCACTAACAGCAGCAGCCAGCAGAGAATGAATCCAATATGGCCGCCACAACTGCTTTCTGATAGGGTGTGGTGGGTCCAGGAAGGGGTGCTAGCTGATTGGCTGCCATGTGTCTGCTGACTGTGAGGTAAGGGGTCAAAGTTTAGCTCAATGATAATGTATAGGGGGCGAATCCAACACGCCAAATGTTCACAGAATACTTCTCGCTGGCGAACAGTACAGGCCATCTCTTCTCTAGTGAGCACCCAATCAGATTTTACTTGTACTTCACCTGAGTGAGAGGCATATTTACTGTACGGGTCCTAATTGGTTTAAGAAATAATGATAAACTTGTATTTTAACAGCTATTTTTGTTTTTTGTTAAGCTACATGCCAGTGCCAACTTTGTTTAAATTGTGTTTATTAAATGTCTTGTCCAAATCTACCAGTACCAAAGTCCACATTAGTCAGAAAGAATGTCATTGAGGTGCAAATAAATGTGAGATGACTGAGAATTATGCTAATGACTATGAAAATCTATTGTAAAATGGACTAATCCAATGTTGCAGTACAATCATTTGATTGGTTCATTTTTAAGCTCCATAGATTTGCAGTAACATTTGCATAATTCTGCATCAACACGGAATTATTTACATATTTCAAGCCATCTTTTAGACATCCGTGACAATGGAATATTGGGAAACAATACATGTTCGCTTATAGATGTTTGCTGTAGGCGTACGCTTTTTAATACTAAAATGCCTTTACATGTCGTACGGATGTGAAAACTCTGAACACCTACTAGTCTAACTCTCACAATAAAGCGGACCTGAACTCAGAACTTCCTCTCTGCTCTAAAAGATAATAAACAGTATAACAGCCATTTCTTTGTTGCAGCTGATACAAATTCTGTACTAAATCTGCAGTGTGTCTACTTCCTGCTTTCATGGAAGCAGACATATTATCATCCTGTGTTTACAAATTAGCTGTTCTGTTGTGGCAGAGGAGATTCCTGAGCTGATACAGCTGAGAGATCAAATTACAGTAGCGCTTAGACACATGTGAGGGGCAATTACACAGGCTAAACTCTCTAAATACATACAGGGTGCATTACTCTATACTTTCCTTCTGCCCTGTGCAAGAGTTCAGGTCCACTTTAAAGAGGAAATTCAGTATAAACTAACATACTGTCATTAAGTTACATTAGTTATGATACTAAAATAGATAGGTAATATAATCTCTTACCCACCCTGTTTTAAAAGAACAGGCAAACATTTGTGAGTTTATGGCGGCAGCCATCTTTGTCATGGGGGCAGCCATCTTTTTGGTTGAAAGGAAGTGACAGTGAACATGAGACAGTTCCAACTGTCCTGAGCCCTGATCACCCCTCTGATCTGCGTGCGCTAGGTAGAGATGTGAGCGAACAGTTCACCCGTGAATCTCTATGTGGCTGTACTACTTCCGGGTCGCTATGACCCGTAATAGTATGGCTGCGCTGGGCCGGCGGTGCACGTCTTTGATCGCACGCCTGTTGCCGGGCACTCTCTGCGCATGAGCATGACATTACTCATGATGTCACGCACATGAGCAGAAAGTGCCCGGCAACAGGCGCGCAATCATGGACGCGCACCGCCGGCCCAGCACAGCCGTACTACTAAGGGTCATAGCGACCCGGAAGTTGTACAGGGTGAGGGGTTAGCCGGCGAACGGTTCGGGAACCATTCGCCGACATCTCTAGCACTAGGCAACGAGAACAACAACATCAGAAATCCCATGATGCTTTGCACAACATCAGGGGAAAATGCTTGGGCAGATTTCTTTGATGGGGCGGAGCTTAGCTTCTGTGCAGTTAAAAATGAAGCTTGAGTAAGAAAAACAAAGTTCTGATGCTGTGAAACTGTTAAAGAAACACCAAGTCTCATCAGTGGTGCTGAGTAGATTTTTAGTTTGGAGGTTCACTTTAACAATGAGATTTGATTCACTATATATTACAAAAAAATAAAATATACAATAACAGAGAAATCCAGATAGGGCAAAAAGCTTCCACATCTCTTACATGTTGTATAATCTATGAGGGGTTTTTGGTGTGAACAGCTTTACTACAACAATGCCGCTTTTTGTTGTTCACAACACGTGTAGCTTTCTGGTCATCTAATGGCATCAAAGATATCACCCCTCTCCAGCTTCTAAGTGAAGGGAAAATGTGAGCAGCTAAGCATTTCTTTTCTGACCCTCAGGGGGGTTGTGAGAAAAACACTGAATAATTCAGATGTGAGGAAGACAGACATGCCGAATTACATCCTTATCACTTTGCATTTCGGATCTCAGACATTTAAATCCATCTTTCTTTTTCTGGAGGATCTGAAAACTGAGATATTTGAAGCAATCTTCACTCTAATCAAGAATCAATTTTGTTGGTTAATCCATCAAACCGATGTAGATACTAAAGAAGAAGACATCTATCAACTTCCCAGATCAAAGTTCTGCCACCGAGGTTAGCATGAAGGATTCTTATTTATTCATTCCTGTTTTTTTATGCGATGCTGTTAAAGAAGTATTCCATATTCTTCAGTAGTTTACTAAAACAGCTGCAGCAAACACGGCCTTGCACAAACATCAATCGGAAAAATATAAAGAAAACTTCAATGAAAGTAAGGCATCTTAGAGCAAACCTGAAGGGAAAATAAACTAATGAATTGTATGTGGAGTACAGCTAAGGAGAACAAAAGAATGCTTTCTTAATAAAGAAAGAATTTGCGATAATTCAGGTTGGAGTGAGCTTGAGATGTCTCCCAGTGCACCACTGCTGAATATATGCAAATTAACCATTGTTGCACTTAGAAGCGAAACACACCTCCAGATCTGCTGTATGTATGTTGAATTATTATGGCTCTGTACAAATTAACAAGCTGACACATCATTGCATTCCAGCGGTTCTGGAGGTGTGTTTAGCTTCTAAGGACAACAATGGTTAATTTGCATATATTCAGCAGTGATGCACTGGGAGACATCTCAAGCTCACTCCAACCTGAATTATCGCAAATTCTTTCTGTTTTAAGAAAGCAAACTTTTGTTTTCCATAGCATTTCAGTAAGGGGGCTTTTAGCCCCTCACACACTCCAATGAGTTCTGGGTCACCATGAGCTTGCTAGCACAGCTAAGAAATAGAATACTGGTATCAAAGAAAAAAAGTCTCATGTTGTTTTCCAGTACAGGAACAGTTAAAAAAACTTCACTTGTTATACAGGATCTTCTCAAAAAATTAGCATATTGTGATAAAGTTCATTATTTTCTGTAATGTGCTGATAAACATTAGACTTTCATATATTTTAGATTTATTACACACAACTGAAGCAGTTCAAGCCTTTTATTGTTTTTCTTATTGATGATTTTGGCATACAGCTCATAAAAACCTAAATTTCCTATCTCAAAAAATTAGCATATTTCATCCGACCAATAAAAGAAAAGTGTTTTTAAAACAAAAAAAGTCAACCTTCAAATAATTATGTTCAGTTATGCACTCAATACTTGGTCGGGAATCCTTTTGCAGAAATGACTGCTTTAATGCGGCGTGGCATGGAGGCAATCAGCCTGTGGCACTGCTCAGGTGTTATGGAGGCCCAGGATGCTTCGATAGCGGCCTTAAAGAGACACTGAAGCGAAAAAAAATATGATATAGTGAATTAATTGTGTACTATGAATAATTACTAGAAGATTAGCAGCAAAGAAAATATTCTCATATTTTTATTTACAGGTATATAGTGTTTTTTCTAACATTGCATCATTTTCTAATATGTGCAGATTACACAACACTCAGCATTCAAAATGATTCTTTCAGAGCAGTCTGTGAACTAATGACCTCTCCTCTGGCAAAGGAAAAGTAAATAGTTAACTAACAGTTGAGATAATAAAAGTCAGATAACAGCCCTCTCCAAGACTTTGAAAGTCGTAGAGATAATGGCTTTTTTGTATAGAGATAACAACTGGAGTTTCTTAACTCTTCCTGTACTGGAAACAATTAGACTGATGTATCTGATCTCAATGTTTTATTTCTTAGCTGTACTACACATACAAATCATAATATCATAGTTTTTTTCGCTTCAGTGTCTCTTTAAGCTCATCCAGAGTACTGCGTCTCTCAACTCTCTCTTTATATATCATACGTTTTTATTTGCTTCAGGTTTGCTAAATAGTGTTGGTGGAAATGCACTTTGCTGGATTCGCTGGCCATTTGATCCAATAGGCCTAAACTGTTTTGGTCGATTAAATGGTGGATTCCAACACCATTAAAGGCAAGGGAGGGGAAATGTGGGTTAGTTTACTGGACTGTGTAGCGCTTTGTGATATTTTCTCTATACAGTGGAACCTTTGTTTGTGAGCATAGTTTGCTCCGGAATCATGTTTTTAATATTACAGTTTCAACAGACAACAAAACGGGGTTTTTTAGAACCAGAGTTTTTTTTTTCCTCCTTGATACTTTATTCTTTCTTTACAGTCTCTCCAAATCATGGACAAAGTATGTAGATACAAAGGCCGAACCATCACTTTCACATAAAAAGATAGCCTGACACATGTTTCACGGTCAACAACCGCTTCCTCAGAGGCACATCGCATACAAACATTCGAAGATCAGCAAAAAGGTCCCGTGATCTGGAGTTGAGGAAAGAAACTGCCCTCAGCGACGATGCTACAACTTATGTGACCCAGCTGGCAACAAAAGTGATGAAAAAGTTGTTTCAAAGGGTCCAACACCTGTGCTGTGGCATGCCAGAGGGGGATCCATGCCAAAAGTCTCACCAAAAATTACGGAGTTGACGCAAAGTCAGGTTTTAATCCCTAAAGGGCAAAAATCACATTATGCACAGCTCTGGGTGTCAGTGGGCTGTGGAGTGTCTCACACAAAAAACCACAAGAGACCAATGTGCTGTTTGAAATGTGAAATGCTTTTCCTACCTATCTGCAGCAAGTCTGTCCCGGCTCTCACTAACAGTCAGCAGCCAGTAGACAATGAATCCAATATGGCCACCGCAACTGATTTTTGATAGGGGGGTGGTGGGTCCAGGAAAAGAGGTGCTAGCTGATTGGCTGCCATGTATCTGCTGACTGTGAGGTAAGGGATCAAAGTTTAGCTCAATGATAATGGATAGGGGGCAAATCGAACACGCCAAATGTTTGCTATTTGCCGTGAATGCGAACAGCGGATATTCGCAGAATACTGCTCGCCAGTGGCTTTTAGCCACGTTTTATCCACTATTGGTCTCCTCTTATTTCCTGTGTCACTCAAGTGACATCTTGACTTTTCAGCCACGTATTGCAAAATTCATGTCATTTTTCTATGTAACTTAAGTCACATTTATGTAACATGTGTATTACTCTCTAACTCTTATTTTCCAGATCTGAATGTTAATCTGCTAGGCAGTGATAAGGCAGCACAAGATGGTGTTTTGTATATTGGATAAATAAGGCCTGATGGTTTGTGAAGTAGCTGCACAATGGATAATACAGCACTCAGGGCTTTGGCTATAGGAGATTCAATGCTTTTGGCTGGCACCGGAGTACAGTAAGGATTCTTAATGGGAAAATCTCGAATTGAAGTATAGCACCTGTCTCTCTAGATTCATGTATTATTTAGCCAGATTAGATCAAAAAAGCAACCTTAACACTTATTGGGAATGTCAGGGAAATTCATCTACGCAATTTTATTTTCTATATATAAAAGTAAGGCTTGGTCATCAATATTTAATTTCATTTCAGCATTGATAGCAAATTCCGATACCAGAAATAGATCCTTCCAAGAAACAGTAAAATATGCATATAATAAAAGGTACAACGATAAAGTAATATATAATGAACGATAGGAATAAAATAAATACCCGGCACATCTTATCTACTTATTTATATACTTACTGAATAAGAAAGGCAAAGCAAACAAGAACTCATTCAGGCCTTTACTGTACCAAGAACCTTTTCTTTTTTAATTGGGGGAGGATGAGATGAAGTCTGAAATATGCAAAATATGGCCAATGTCCCCCCAAGTGTATGCACCCCCCCCCCCCGCGCCCCGGGCCGTGGTGAGTGTTGAAAGCTCACCTGTCTCACAAGAGAAGTGCGAATCCCGCCTCCTCTGGTGTCTGGCATCTTTTTAAGTATCTTGCTTATACCATGTGATATACTCACCACGGGCCCGGGGGGTTGGAGGGGTTAAGGTTGGGACTTAAAACCGGGGGAGGGTGGTTTTGACCAGTGTGTCTGGAACGTCAGGTCTATCGGTGGTTGGGAAAGAGATTCGCCAGCTCGTCTGATCGACCCTTGCTACCGACTTCAAAATTATCGATCAGCGGGCCATGTTACAGCATTGATATCTGCCAGATTTGATCATTATGATCAGTGATATGTCCATAAGCGTAAATTCGAAATTTTGCAGAACTATGCAAAATTTTGCATTTACGCAAAATTTTGTAATTCCGATAGTTTTCCGTAATTACGATCGTAATGGAAACAAATCAGAATTTTGTGTCAAATGCAGAAATGTGGCCGTTTTCGAAATTGTGTTCCACTTCACAGCCTCCTGATACATTTAAAGTTTCAGCATGTGCAGAGACCTTTGCATTATCAGATATTGCAGGGCCCAAAACCAAGTGTCTCAGCATGCATGACTGCTAAGTGCACCTTGACAAAGAGCACCTGTCTTAGAAGTGGCTGCAGGTAGAGCCTCCTGATACAGTTAAAGTGACAGCATGTGTAGGGGCCTTTCAATTATCAGTAATTGCAATTTTCCTGAGTTTAGTAATTACTTAAATTTGCATAATTACCATTAGAAACGAAATTATGTGCATTTTCATAATTAAAATAATTTTGTTTCTATAGAAAACACTAAATTACGAAATTACGAAATTTGACAGCATTTCATTTACATTTGAATAGAGTTTGGTCACAACTACCGACTTTGCTCATTTAGAAAAGCATGTGGGAAGAAGACCTACTGGGGGAACATTCTGTAAATGGCCTTTATGCCCAAAGAGATCTGTTTTCAGTGCATTCTTCAGTTCTTAGGGCCATAATTTTGACCCAACTTAAGACCCGATACCCTCGGGGGACATCGCTGGCTGGCCTCTACAGACACATGTCAGCTGTGTAGCTGATGACACATCTGTTGCTATGCGGGGGAAAGATGGGTGATGGAGAGGCGCATGTGTGATGTCACACAGTGGGTGGGGGAGCGGCGCAGACAAAGCGATCAACAATCAAAGAACTGATTTGATAGGCTGAGTAGATCGCTCATGGGTTGGGGTCGGCAGCCACAGTACACATGCCTATCGGCTGAGGCGGCTGCTATTGGCTGCCTGTGTATGAGTCTTAAAAGACACCTGAAGCTAGAGCGATATGAAAGCTGCCATATTTATATCCTTTTAAGATTAAAAATCTGAATCGGAATCGGATGTAAAAACAGATTAAAAATCTGAATCTGAATCTGATTTGCTTGCAGTGTGCAAGAGGCCTAAGCAATACCAGTTACCTGGAAGACCTGCCGATCCTCTGCCTGTAATACTTTTACCCATAGCCCCTGAACAAGCATGCAACAGATCAGGTGTTTCTGACATTATTGTCCGATCTGACAAGATTAGGTGTCAGGATTAGCTACATGCTTGTTTCTGGTGTTATTCAGACACTACTACAGCCAAATAGATCAGCAGGGCTGCCTGGCAACTGGTATTGTTTACAAGGAAATAAATATGGCAGCCTCCATATCCCTGTCACTACAGTTGTCCTTTAAGACCCCAGTATAGGGAAATGTATAGAAAACCTTATACCAGAATCCATCCATTGAGGTAAATATACACGGATCAATTGGATAATGTATGAGGCACAATCTGTAAACCACATAAGTCAATTTGGATCAAGCAAAACAAATGAAACCTGAAAAATGGAAAGTATTCTGCGGCATTTACTGCGGTCTATGATTAGATATAATGTGGATCGTTTTACAATAAACCCTGGAGTAGGATGCAAGAACAATTTCGTTTATCACGGCAATTACAGGCAAGTTATGTAAAATGTTATTGTCATCGTCTGGAAAAATCTGTAAGGTAAGGAGTTTAGAGGAGGAAAGTCTAATTAAAAAACTGGAATAAGCTGCACTAAAGTAGTGAATTTAAAGCTAAACCCGGGATTATTTGTCATCTTCTTGTCTCTTCCTAAACCTGCTGAAGATCTCGTAAATCCTACTACTTTATTAAAAGCACTAGATTATATTTATCACCTGGTTCGGCTGCTTTTACACCGCATATAAAAACATTCTGTTTATCGTAACTGAATGGAACGGATGCAATTGAATTGTATACAAAGCAATAAGAACCGTTCACATCAGTCCATTTGGAACTGTTTGTTCTGTTCCGACAAGTTCGGCTGGTGATGGAGGCCGATGGAATCAATGCTAGCCCATGAGAACGGACAGCTGTTCACTACTTACATTTTGCATAATACTCACCTGCTACCATCCATTCAGGTCTTCTACTGCAACCCTCTATCGGCCTCCCTGGAATGAAGAAACGCTTGTATACAGCTCCCAAAGCCCCAGCAGAAGCCAATCAGACTCGAGCCATTGGTTTGAGATAAACCAATGGGAATCGTCCCTCCCCAAGCCAATGGGAGCCTGAAGCTTTTAATGGGCCTCTGGGATTGGTATGCCAGTGTGTCTAATTTACAGAGGACTCGAACAGCAGTGGAAGCTGTGGCAGAGGAACATGAAGGTGACAGGTACCGAGTGGGTGGCGACCAGACCATTCTTTTAAGGAGTCAGTTTCTCATCCAATACAGTGCAAATGAAATTACACACGATTTTTAATTATTGTGAACTCTGCCTAAGGCTGGATTTCCAATGATTAAAAATCATGTGCAATTTGCATGCAGTACCAGTAAAGCTGTTTAGTGGATTCACCCCATTGACACTTATGCTAAAACCATACTAACCCATTTCTAACCTCTGCTCTTCCTCACTTTTTTGGGGGTTACTGATACAATATAAGTAGAAAAGAGACATCATGCATTTTTTTGTATTTACAGCTGTGCTTGTCATTTAAAACTATAATTTTCCAATTTTAAAAATCTATGGAAAAATAAATATTGGAAATAAATACTGTGTAGTCTGGTTTGTTTTTCAACACAATGGCTATCATTCATGAAAGTGCTGTCTGTATGGAGAATCAGTGCGGGAAACCACCGCTGTCGGTGTTTTAGATTTCTGGCTGCTGATTCATAAAAAAGTATTCAGGTGCGATAGCAGTGCGGAGATTTCCCGAACTAGGCTGGCGGTAGGCAGGCGGTAGGCTTGCGGAGACACGGAAGCTGCCGATTTGATACATTTCTCCATGTTCCGCTCTGCTGCAGCTTCCTGGGAGATCTGTGTCTCCATTCACTTAACATTGGTATCGCCACATCCAAGGGAGCGGTACTTACCGACCTCACACCGCTTGTGGTAATCTTTATGAATTATTCACAAAATTAGACTAGCACTACAGCCTTCAGTCAATGATAAATGGGACAAGTTATAGATGTAGAGCGCTCCCCTGCCAGACAAGTTAAATACAAATAGGTAGATAGCGGTGATGGTTAGTAGCAGGTGTAATTAGGGAACAAATCCCCCCTTCTTATCCCCACTCACCAGATTATGCGGCCTAACTGGGCCCGACAGCGCCTCTGAGGTATTAGCCACCTCACTGCCCCTCAACCAGATCAGGATCTTTGGTGAGCATATTCCATCCAATCGATAATCCACACCGATATCCTCCGATCAGTATGTAAAAAATAGAAACGCTAACATCGCGTAAAAATATCTCTTTTATTAAAACGGCAGAGCAAACAAACTGCCAAGGTTAAAACAAGCCAGAAATATTAAAACAAGTCAAAAAATATATGTAAATGTGGGGATACAGCGATTTGTTGGCTAAGCTGGTGCTGGGCTGACGCGGACTATAGGCACAAAAACCGCCGCATAGAAGTTGTATATACCTCAGCCGCCGGCCGCTACGCTGAAAGCCACGCACAGATCCAATAGCTGCGTTTTGCCGACGTACCGCGTCTGGTGACCTCACACGCTACCATGTCGCTCCGTAGCTCCGCCCAACGCGTTTTGTTGCTAGGCAACTCATCAGGGGCTACGGAGCCGACGGGACGACGTGCTTATATATCCTACTGTCAGCCATAGCTGCAGCTTTTCACAGTTTATTCCATAAACACTTGCAATTTACATTTAATGGTAAAAAATCCACTCCCCCCCCCCCATCCCAGCATAGGGTTAAACAGATATATGCGCCAGATGTTAATAAGTGTAAAAAATGTTTGATTATGTATGTGAACCAAAATAAAATCCAATAGGACATATAACAAGCCAATCACCCCTAGACCTCCAATCTAGAGTAGACTATACTCCCTCCCCTCAGTGATCTTAAAGTCACATACATCATCAGATCAGGGTTAAATTATCAGCAGCATAAAAAGCATTAGTATTTTAATCATTACTGATAAAGCAATTAAGATCTATATCAATATTCAGACCATGAGGCTGCAAAGTTCCCAGATCATAGATCCATTTGGTCTCAAGCTTAGAGACCTCACTTGTTCTATGGCAACCTCTCCATCCCGGGATCAGTTTCTGCACACCACACATTTTTAACCCCTCTGCACAAGAGTCATGCTGGAGAGAGAAGTGCCTGGATACACTATGCTGCTGAAATCCTTTACCGATCTTATAAATATGTTCGCCTAGACATTCACATAGCGCTCTTGTGGTCCTCCCCACGTACTGCAAACCACATTTGCACCACAGCAGGTAGGCCACATGGGTTGAGCGGCAGGTAATGAACTGTTTAATTTTAAAAGACTTTCCATTGGAAAAAGAGTCTACTGTCTGCAGTTTAACTGTATGACCTTCTCTGCAGGCCCTACAGGTTCTGCAGGGATGAAAGTCAGGATTCTGCCATCTATTGACTAAGGGCTTAGGAGGGTTCACACAGCTGGGGGCTAAGTATTCCTTGAGGTTACGTGCTCTAGTATAAATAAATTTAGGGTTATCCGGGACATGTGCTTTTAAAACAGGGTCCTACTTAATCAGGCCCCAATGTCTTCTAACCACCGTCTCCGGTTGTTTGTACTGCTTACTAAACCCCGTAAGAAAGCTGAAGTCCATACCCCGATCTCCTCGTGGTCTCGGCACAAACGTCACCTCCCTATCTAGGTTGGCCACTGCCTGTTGCTGAGTTTCAATGACCCCTGGATTGTAACCTTTCTCCTCGAATCTATTGGCCAGCTTAACTGTTGATGATAGTCCTCCTCTCTAGTGCAGTTGCGTTTTAATCTAAGGAACTGGCCCTTAGACACTGCTTCTATCCATTTAGGGTGGTGGCAACTACGGGTGGGGATGTACCCGTTTCTATCCGTACTTTTAAAGTGGGTACGTGTCCATAAGTCAGCACCTTCCTTGTGGATTTCTAAATCCAAGAATACTACATGCTCCCTACTACTAGTGGCAGTTAGTTCAATATTTAGATCATTTTGATTCAAAAAATCAATATAATGGGCAAAGTCTTCACCTGTCCCCTCCCAGAAAATCAGGAGGTCATCAATGAACCTCATCCATCTATTCACAGGTCCAGACTCCTGCCTCTCCAGCATGTCCTCCTCCCAGACCGCCATGAACAAATTGGCGAAGCTTGGTGCATATCCTGCCCCCATGGCACATCCGCGTATCTGTACATAATAGGAACCATCGTGCCAAAAATAGTTGTGCGTTAACGCAAATTTAAGCAGTTCTAGGATAAAGGAACGCTGCTCCTCCAAAAATTCTGTTTTACGCAGGTACTTGTCGACTGCACGCAGCCCGTGTTCGTGTGGTATGCTGGTGTAGAGAAAGGACACGTCTTTATGAATTAACATTATGTTACATTTTTTATAATAATCACCGCACAATGCGGTGATTTATCGCTCTGCTCGGTAATGTCAGCTTTTCATGCAGAAAGAGCCTTTATGAATGCAGAATTTGCTACGTGTGCGGTAAAGTCAGCTGTTTTAAGCATTTCCGCAGGTTGGAAATGCTTTATTAATGATAGCCAATATATTTATCACTCAAGTGTCATCATCAGTAGGTAGAAAAGTTATAATGCCACAGCCATTCCTTAATTTCACTAAAAACTGGGGGGTGCTTTTTCTAAAAGAAAGTTAGTGACTGGTTGAGTGTATTTTGGTTTTGAAACCTTAGGGTTTGTTTTCTCTCCCTTCCCCCAAATATCACGTATGTTCATAAATACCTTATTCTTAGATAAACCCACTGTACCTTAATCAATGCCCGCCTCCTAGCACTTGCCGATTTCAGATGGATGAAACGTGCTAAGTGGAGCTCTGAGGCATTGACCAGAAGGTGGGGGTGAGAAAATGGCACAGGGATTGTTCCAGACTTTATTGGAATACCTTAGGCACACTACTTTTCTTTTTCTTTTCTGTTGATTCCCCCTTTTAGTTTTTTCACAAAGAGTGCCTACCTATCTATGAGCAGCCCTATAGTGCCCCTTTATAGAGGTTTTCAATTACGGTCTTTCCAACTCACAGTTTTCCTTTATTGTGCCCCTCCCACCATTATATAGCTCCAAATCATACTGCACCATACAAAGTGGTGCTCTTACTGTTCCCTTCCTTACAGCGCCTGCTAAACAATGTCCACAATTCACTAAGCTTATCTTCCATGTTTAATAATGATTCTGAGCTGTTTTTACCGTTATCCACACGGTGATAAATCATTTAGTATTCACTAAGAAACTTATCTCAAGCAATCCCTAAATTAAGGATTCTGTCCTCAAATTAAGGAGTGAATCCTACATTTAATGATTGAATCCTTAGTTTAAGAACTGATAACAACTCGAAAGTGTCACCTGGCCTGAACTGTCTTTAAGTGGGGTGCAATGTAAAGTGGAGTATTCTGAGCTGTCTGCTTCATTTTTTTGTATTGTATGCAGCGGTGGACTCTGTATAGAGAGAAATACGCACAGCAGGCACACAGGGAGGGAGGAAAAGACAGACATCAAGCATATGTGTACACACAGACACACACAGTTCTCTCTCTCCTTCCCTGGCTGACATACACAGAATCCTGCTGCATGCTGGCTGTATTTTTCCCAAAAAAGGAGACAGCAGGAGGTGGGGAGGGGAGACATCCTGCCTGTGTGTGCTCCTTCTCTCCCTAACTACTGCATGTAGGAATAACTACAGAGGTGATAACCTAAGGACTGAAGTCATAATAAACCACTCTCACAGTGAAAACATATCAGTACACATTAATAAGGCAAGATTGTTTAGTGAATTAACATTTAAAATACTGATTGATGTGTGATGTTTCCACTTGTCTTATTATCATTAGCATGATCTTAGCATGAGGAATAGTTCCTTCATGACAAACAGGGGTCCCTATAGTACACTCCACTGAGTCCCCCTTTACATCATCTCTACAAAGAATAGCGGCTGTAAGTTTTAAAATTGCCTCTTTCCATTTCTGGAGTGTTGATCACGGAGCTTATGATGATGTCATCAATCGAGGACTTGGTGGACGCAGCAGAGGAGGAGTGGAGAACTTCGGCTGCAAGCACTGAGCGCAATGCTGTTGGTATGGGAAGAGATACATTTAATGCTCCCCATCAGACAATCTCAGCATCTTCGATTTCCTTTCAGTGGGCACCTTATGCTCATTATCACCACTGGCATATAGCTACCTTTTCTGTGCCCACAGCTTGTGGATAACGATTCAGAATACTACAGATTGCAATTCAACAAGTCCTCAAACGAGTTTTCATTCATTGTTTAATTTTATGGCATGCTAAGCAGCTGGATTTTAACGTCTCTTACTAATGTATCAATGCAATAAGCAAGAACCTAATTAAAATAAGCTGAATCTGGGAACTATTACACCATGATTAAAAACTGTTAATACACTGTAGTTTGGATTCTAATTTAATGAATGAAGCCAGTGATCTGAAGTTAGTCAATAAAGTGCAGTTGCTGCCAGCCATTCTATTGAATTCCTTTTAATGATACCACAGCTGCTAATGTTTAGTTAATACGTACATATTTTTCAGGTTATTAGCAGCATCTCTTCAACAATGAAATTGTGCTCAATTGTTGGGAACACGCTCAACTTTTGCTCAATTTAATAGAGATTAATAAGTAAAGGGTATTGTTAGAAAATACACAGAGGAAAGAAACACAGATAGAAGGTATCTTACTAATAGAATTTCTATTTTTGCCACACTAGGCAAGGACAGAATTAGTGTCCCCAAAGACAAAACAGGATCAGTCCACTCAGTCTCCTTCTCTGGGCTGAGTCATTGGCAAATTGGATTTAACACAACAATTAAGGCACAGATAACAAGCCAAGTTCATTGAGAAATTTCTCATAACTGTGCTCCTCGAAAGGGGGCCATACACTAGCTGACCAACCAACCAATTGACCATCCAATTTGATTATTATAATCGAATTGGATGACAATTGGTGCTGCCAAGTGCATGCCCGACCGACAAAGCGACCAATTTTGGGACAGAAATTGGCTGCACAGTCGATCGTGCATGCTGGAAGATGTCGGGCCGCAGTTGGTTGGTCAGGTGCGCTGTGGTACGGCGGCCGAATTGAGAATGAGCGACGAGAAGAGGAAACCCCCGCCACTGCCAACGCAATGTATAAATGTATGTAGTGTAGTGCATTTATACATTACCTGTCCGGTGTCAGCCTCCACGTGGTTTCCGACCATCTCGCTGGTTTCCGCATACACGTCGGCGGCGCATAGCGTCTGACGTCACGAAGGCGCATAGCGGCTGACGTCAGACGCTATGTGCTGCTAGCGTGTATGCAGCTGTTACTCAGCGAGATGGACGGACACTGTGTGGAAGCTGCTACAGGACAGGTAATGTATAAGTGCACACACACTACATACATTTATACATTTTGGGGCAGCGGCGGGGCAGACGTGGCGGGCTCAGCCGATTCCCTGAAGATTTCATGCTGAAATCGGACGGGAATCAGCCTGTAGTGTATGGGCAATAATCGTTCTAAAGTATGGCCACCTTAACCCTGATCTAACCCTCGGTAAGGTCTTTGTCTAATTAATCCTTTACGCAAAGTACAAAATAAGTCTAACCCTTATTTGATATTAAACAAGACACAGAACATTTATATTGTGTTTTTCTCCTGACGGACTCAAAGCCCCAGAGCAGCAGACACTAGGACGCGCTCTATAGGTAGTATCAGCATTAAGGAATTTTGCTCAAGGTCTCCTACTGAATAGGTGCTGATTTACTGAACAGGAAGAGCTGAGATCTGGACCTTGGTCTCCTGCGTCTGAGGCACAGCCCTTAACCAGTACATTAATCAGCCACTCAGCGTTAAAACGTATATCCAAATTTGTGGATTTTTATTTGGATTTCAGTAAGGGCAATTACGAGCAGTGGGAAGCAGTTTTGAACCCTTTTGTAAACATTACTTACATTTTCCTATGCTCTGTTACTTCCAATCCTAGCTGAAACTGAATGAACCTCCTTGGCATACTGATGAATTATGGATTTTAGGGTAAAAGCGCGGCTCCTGCTTTTAGTTCCTAACATTCTGAGCTAATCACACTCCAGAGAGCCCCTAGTTTAGACCGGGGGCGTTGCTAGGATCCCAAGAGATTCAGGCACTTTTGGGCACTCCAGACAGAAATTGGGTTTGGCCACGCATCAAAATGTGGGTGTGGTCATGGGTGGAGCCAAATTTACACGAACTTAACAGCGGTCTAAGTAGGCCTGCCCAGCAAAATGTTGCTCCCAGCATGCCCCCATAGAAGAACCACAGCTCCCTGCATGCCCCCATAAAGGCATCACAGCAGCACCCAGCATGGCACCACAGCACCCAGTATGCCCACATAGAGGCACCACATCACCCAGCATACCCCCGATTGATGCACCACAGCTCCCAGCATGCCCGCCCATTGAGGCACCACAGCTGACTCTGCCTGGAGGACATCCGGGGCACCCCAGCATAGATCCGGGGCACGTGCCACTGATCTTTGGGGCTAGCAATGCCCCTGGTTTAGACAGTTCCACACAGTACTCAGGATCAAAATCAGTGCTGCATTTCTTCCTCCTGTACTCTGAGGTTTCTGTCTGTCATCATGTGACAGATGGTATTCTCACCTAAGACATCTAGAGCCTTGGAGGACATGGAGGAGACTGTTCAGATCCTGGTGAGGCAAGTGTTGAACGTAGCTCTACTGCACTCTTCGCAATAACCCAGCCAGTGGTAGCACCAACCCAGGCTTGGGTTTACCACTAGCGCATGTCTTTTTCACCCCAAGCCTGGGTCACAGGGACGTAACAATAGCCCCTGCAGGGGATGCAGCTGCAGGGGGGCCCAGAAGCCACAGGTTGCCCCGTGGGAGGAAACATTTCTTATCCCTGTCCTGAGAGACTGACAACAAAAGAGCATGGAGAGAAAAGAACTTACTGCTCTCTGCACAATCCTCTGACTGCATCTGCTCAACCATTGACAACGAATCATGCAAAGTATTGTATACAAAGATTTGTACACAGTTTCTATTAAGTGTGCAAAAGGCTCTTGTGTACAGTGCTCAGCCACCAACCTTTCCACCCCTCCCCAAATGCTCTGTACTGTAGTGATGCTGGAGGAGTCTGCAGAGCCCCGCCCACAGCCTCTCCACCCCTCCCCAACTGATGTGTACTGTAGTGATGCTGGAGGAGTCTGCAGAGCCCCGGCCCCAGCCTCTCCGCCCCTCCCCAAGTGCTGTGTACTGTAGTGATGCTGGAGGAGTCTGCAAAGCCCCGCCCCGAGCCTCTCTACCACTCCCCAAGTGCTGTGTACTGTAGTGATGCTGGAGGAGTCTGCAGAGCCCCACCCCCAGCCTCTCTACCCCTCCCCAAGTGCTGTGTACTGTAGTGATGCTGGAGGAGTCTGCAGAGCCCCGCCCCTGGTCTCTCCACCCCTCCCCAAGTGCTGTGTACTGTAGTGATGCTGGAGGAGTCTGCAGAGCCCTGCCCCCAGCCTCTCTACCCCTCCCCAAGTGCTGTGTACTGTAGTGATGCTGGAGGAGTCTGCAGAGCCCCGCCACCAGCCTCTCCACCACTCCCCAAGTGCTGTGTACTGTAGTGATGCTGGAGGAGTCTGCTGAGCCCCGCCCCAACCTCTCCACCCCTCCCCAAGTGCTGTGTACTGTAGTGATGCAGGAGGAGTCTGCAGAGCCCCACCCCCAGCCTCTCCACCCCTCCCCAAGTGCTGTGTACTGCAGTGATGCTGGAGGAGTCTGCAGAGCCCCGCCCCCAGCCTCTCCACCACTCCTCAAGTGCTGTGTACTGTAGTGATGCTGGAGGAGTCTGCAGAGCCCCACCCCCAGCCTCTCTACCCCTCCCCAAGTACTGTGTACTGTAGTGATGCTGGAGGAGTCTGCAGAGCCCCGCCCCCAGTCTCTCCACCCCTCCCCAAGTGATGTGTACTGTAGTGATGCTGGAGGAGTCTGCAGAGCCCCGCCCCCAGCCTCTCCACCACTCCCCAAGTGCTGTGTACTGTAGTGATGCAGGAGGAGTCTGCAGAGCCCTGTCCCCAGCCTCTACACCCCTCCCCAAGTTCTGTGTACTGTAGTGATGCTGGAGGAGTCTGCAGAGCCAGTTCTGCTCCATTAGAGGTGGACAGAGTGAGTGTAATAAGCTGAGGCTTTTTATTTGCATTGCATGGAGAAAACACATTCAAGTGTGCACTAGCCAATTGAGTAACATTGGATCTCAGTCTACCTGTGTAGAAAGTGTGGGGGAGGGGGCCCCATCCAAAGTTTTGCAGGGGGGCCCAGTCATTTCTAGTTATGCTTCTGCTGGGTCAGTTATACCGCTAGGGAAGTTAAGCCTGTCTGCACATATGTCATGAGCTCTCATTTGATATAGTAAAAACTCCTTGCAGCTGTGAGCAGAATGGCCTGCATAAATGAAGAACTGATTGAACAGGAAAATGAAGTGAAATCTGGAGTGGACACACATTATCAAGAATAGTGCATCCAAAACGTATTAAATCTCCCTTTGGGGAATACATTTGCAATGAGGAAAGTTTTGTTTACAAGTTCACAGAATCCAGATGCACTTACCTCCTGAAACACATGCACAATAAGCTTAGCATGTTCTCCATCTCCACTAGACAATGTCCTTTTAAAAAGAATCATTAAGTTCTAATAGTTATGGTCTTTCTGTTTTCCATTATAACCACCAGTCGGCATGATCAATGAGATGCAAATATATCCAAGTTCATGCAGGATTATGTACATTTTTATGTAAATATATGCTGTCACAGGGCCCCTAGTGGCCGGACCGCACAATGCCTTCCAATCGGTTTCAGCACACAGACCATGCAATCTGTGGTCGCAATTGGTGCGCAGAAACCGCTGGAATTTTGGCAGCAGACCGACTAGAAGGAAGCCTGTGAGTTACGGTAATATAATTTACACACTATTTCAGGGTATAACTGCCACCACCTCTGTTACCATGGGACAGAGGAGCCCACTGACTCTGACGCTGATTCTCGACCTGCAAATAAAATGGTTAAACACACTCTATTCTGTCTAGCTAGCAACAATAGTAGCGACTCTTCAGAGACCAGGGTTCAGTTTGTGCGGCTGAATAGCAGGGTAGCTGAATAAATAAATGACGTTAGCGTCGCTTATTAAAAAGGCAATATAAATAATTAATATATACAGGAAATTGTTAAAATCAACAATTATAGAGACAAATAATAGCACAGTATGGAAAATAAAAATGAGGGAAAAAATACTTATACTTAAAGTTCGTGGAAATATGTCCTTTCTGGGAAACTCATAAAGTTCCTTTGTTTCAGTTCAGGAGCAAAGTTCAGACAAGATGGCCGCTAACCACATGGTCCTCTGGCTAGCAGCAGCATGCTCTCGTGAAGATGGAATTTGGAGGACTGAGGGAGGAGTCCCTGACAAACACTTTTGACTGAAGCTGGTTTGGGGGAGTGGCAACGCCTGCCTCCTCTGGATTACAAACCAATCACAGTTCATTCCCTCGGAGAGAGATTTAGGATTAAACTTATAAACCTCTGTAATTCAAAACCGATAAATGCCACATTGGCGCTGATAACAGATTAATATTCCTCAGATTATGCCAATTCCTGTGACATCAGACTTAAGCGCTTCTGCATGCCCGGTTACAAAGTAGCGGAATACCTCGGGTTCTGGGTATGTCAGTGGCTTCAATTTAATATTAAAATATTCACCAGACCCAGACCAGCAGAATGAGATAACTTCCATACCTCTCATATGAACGGTATTCCTTAAATAGGCAAAAAAATCAAACTCCATGTCTTTCTAAGCTGTCTCTACATGGCTCCGGTAAGTCTGAGGGAAGGCAGCTTTAGAATAGGCCTCCTGCTGGGGGTTTCCTGCCTATTCCTGTGTATGCTGTCATTCACAGGTAACTGTGATGAGGTTTAATTACCTGGTCAGAGTTGTGATGGGTACTTGTGAACTGTCTCCTTTTGGTCCAGTTAATTAAGAACAACATGCCTTCTCTGCTCAGCAAACATACTTTTTTTTTTCCAACAATACATTTTTATTGTACACCAATAAAAAATTACAACAGTTGTAGTAAATGGTACATTTAGAGGTAAAATTATTGACATGCATTGATATTCAGCATTAGGAGATATTCTTATCCTCAACTGGTAAACTAGGTCCACCTACATCCACTAACCTAATCCGGCTGGATGAGGTGAAAAAAGTCACTCAGTAGATTTGTGCTACTGGAGCAGTGTCTGATTGCCATCCAATAGCTTAGATTGCAAGGTAGATGTCATAAGCATAAATTTGTCTTGATACAGTATAGATTTGCTTATTAATTTAGGTATGTCATATAATATACGATTCTCTATACAAGAGGTGAAGACGGTTTGTATTGACTGATGTCTAGTACACTAAATAGTCTCATTAAAACATGTATAACCAATAACACAGAAAAACACTATAACAAAACCTTCTATCTGCTTCTAACTCAAGGAGTTTTCGAGTCTTTATGAATGTTCTGATTGTGTACCCGTTCTCTTGGTGGAACTCTGTATTGATTTGTTTGGTAGTCGGGTAATTTGCTCTCAGGTTTGTCTCCAGGATCATATTACGCTTGGAATAGGATAATAGACATTGGAATTCAATTGGGTCAGAAGATTTCCAGGAGGTGGTAATCATGTATTGTGTTGCCATAATCAGGTGACAGATATGCATCTGTGAGGGTAGATCTATTTTATCTAAGTCTATACATAGAAGAGCTAATTGAGGTGATAATTTAAAGAGAGATATATTTCGAATGATATATCGTTCTGTTGCAAGCCATATTCGTTTTACTAGAGGGCATTCCCATAGCATGTGAATAAGTGTTCCAGTGTGTACCGAACATCTCCAACATAAGGGTGATGCGTTATGTGTAAAGGAAGCTAGTTTCCTAGGTGTGAGATACCATCTAGTAAAGATTTTTATAAATTGCTCCCAGTGCGAGTTGCACCTAGATAGTCTAGCTAATTTCCTGTTTGCTTGTAGTATTTGGGGAAGTGTTAATTTCATATCTAAGTCATACGACCATATTTCAATATATTTATTCAATGGTGAATCGGCTTGTGTTATTAGTTCACTGTACCAAAGTCCTTTTATTGGTTTAGTAGAGTTTAGAGATGTAATTATTTGATTATTTAATTCTGGAATAAATATTTTTCGCCTCTGAAATATGCTTGTTATTCTGTAGTATGTGAAGGCATAGCTTAGGGGCAGATTTTTAAGTCTGAGATCCTCAAAGGATTTCATAGTAGAGTTGTTAAACAAATCATTTAAGTTATTTAGGCCGGCTTGTAATAAAGGCAGTATGTTTATATCTAATAATACATTTTTTAAAGTAGTAAGGGGTATTCTAGGTCTGGAGGTTGACGTTGCATGAGGAGGGTGTTTCAGAAAGTGTTCCCATGCTAATAAGAGAGATTTAATAGTTGGGAATTCCGTTTTAAGTGGTTTATGACCAAGGAGAATACTGGCGAGGATGTCTCTTAGGGGTATATCTAGAACGTCGGCTTCTATGGAAGTCCATTTTTCCCAGTGTTATTGGACCACCATGAGTGAGCAAATTCTAAATTACATGCGTAATAATATGTTTCCATATTAGGTAGCCCAATTCCGCCCTGATTTTTGGGGAGTGTCATGATATTATAGGAGATTCTTGATTTTTTCCCATTCCAGATGAAATTGTTTATTATTTTTTTCAAATCAGAGAAGAAAGGTTTTTTTTTTATTGGTATTGACAGAGTTCTGAACAGATATAATACCTTCGGAAGCAAAAACATTTTAAACGCTGCTAACTTGCCAGACCATGATAACAAAAACGTTGACATTGTTTTACAGTCCTTTCTGAGTTCTGTTAATAAAGAGAGGAAATTGAGGCTAAATATCTCATCTGTCTGTGCTGGTAGTTGGACCCCTAGGTATTGCACCGCCAAGTCTGCCCAAGGGAAATTAAACTTTTCTTTAATAGTTAATTTTATTTCGGGAGGGATGTTTAAGCCTAAGATATATGATTTGTGTTGATTTAATTTATAATATGATATTTTTGAAAACAATTGGAGTTCTTTAACAAGATATTCTAGAGATGATAAGGGGTTTGAAATGACTAGGGCTACATCATCGGCAAAAAGACTTATGACATGTTTATTGTTGTTTATGGATATTCCTTCTATATTTGGGGAGCTTCTAATTTTTTGGGATAATGTTTACATTATGAGTACAAAAATGATAGGGGACAGTGGGCAGCCTTGGCGAGTGCCATTCGTGATTTCAAATGAGTCAGATAGTATGCCTGCTGCGTTAACCTTTGCCCAGGGGTTTGTATATAGTGCCATGATTGCAGTGAGTATGGGGCCTGTTAAACCAAATTTGATTAACGTAGCTCGTAGAAATCCCCAATGAACTCTGTCGAACGCCTTCTCAGCGTCCAAAGTTAGGAGCAGAGAAGGCGTTCGACAGAGCTCAATGTATCTAAGGATATTAATCATGCGTCTGGTACCATCAGGGGCTTGTCTTCCTCTCGTAAAGCCTACCTGATCTGGAAGAAGAAGATCAGGTGTTATATTCATTAAGCGATTCGCTATCAACTTTGCATATAATTTGGTGTCAGAGTTCAGGAGGGAGATGGGCCTGTAATTAGCAGTGCTTTGTTGGTAGCAAACATACTTAATGAAAGGAAAAATTGTCATTCTGATTGCTGCAATGACTGTGCACATCTAACCAGGAAGCGATCAGAAAATTGACTGCACGAATCCTCCCGATTCGCCTGCGTCTCTCGCGGCTGGGCGGGACGCACGTACGTGGAACGCAGTAGGCGGAAGGGATGTCGGCGTGGCATGCGAGAGCCGGATTGCAGCGAGACAAAGCCGCTGAAAGCCTGCCAGGGGGCCAACAACCGGGGTTGAGCCCGTAAAAACTCAGTGCCATATACAAAGAACCTAGCATGTGAGTTGTTTGGAATACTTTTTAATAAATTGTTTTAATGTTTTTACGCTATGGAGCCTATTGGTTTATTTTGAGGTGCATATTGATACGGAGCCATTATTGAATTTTGTGGAGTGGGTTGGTGATGATCGGTATAGGCAGAGGGAGGCCTTGATGTCCCTGCAGGTGCTGTTTGACCCAGTCTCATCTCATAGTGGGTCAATTTGTTGCGGTGAGTGTACCATCTTAAGGGTGTGGTGGTGGTACGCACTGTAGAGGCTATATACTGTATACATCACTCCTGCGAGTCAAGTAATACAGTGGACTTGTGGACTTTTGACACTTAAATCATTTTGGACTCCATATGTGCGCTGTTTTTATAAATATAATCATTTTTGGGTTTAAGCCACCCATTATCAGTCCAACTGGTCTTTATTCAAATCGTATGTATCTTGTATTCAAATCTTGTCTGCAGTTGTCCTGCACAGTAAAATGTAGCCGGCCTCTAAATCCATGTCAATGAAGAGGCTGCCTCTTTTTATCACACAATCTACTTATCAGTTTTGATGAAGTGGCGATGGTTGTCTTGGCAAGAAGAAGACATGTTGACATCAGTGCTTGGCTATATAATGGATGAGCTGACTTGGTACATGGACTGGACACTGTTTATACTGCCATGCCAAAGATGTGAGCAGGACTATGGCCTCAATTCACTAAGCTTTATCAAACGTTTGATAATTTACCTCATGAGTAAAATCTAATTTTGAATTTCACTAAGGTGTTATAGATTTATCTGATGTTTTATCGACAAAACGTTATATAAATCTATAACACCTTAGTGAATTCAAAATTAGATTTTACTCATGAGGTAAATTATCAAATGTTTGATAAAGTGTTTGATAAAGCTTAGTGAATTGAGGCCTAATTATTTAGTAGCTAGATGGATACCCATGACATATCTTCTGGAGTAAGGCCTGGGACAATTTGTCTATAGTTTGTGTTAACAATTAGAAGTAGGCAATGTTTAGGAGGTTTGTGGTAGGAGATAGTATAGGAGGAGGGTAGATTTAAATATTAGGCTTGCAATGTTAGGCTTAGACATCAGGAGAGGGTTATTGTTAGGAAAGGAGGTTAGTTTCAAGCATTAGCAAAAGCTGAATGTTTGAGGTGAAGTGTGTAGCCGGGGTCTCCATCCAGCGTTCCTAGGAGAAACGCTCACATAGTTATGGTGCCAATCAGTCACATACTACAGGAGTGCAAAGTGACAGAGCTGTCATGTTGGGTCCAAAATTGGAGAAAATTAGCTTTACATGGGGGTCAAGGAGGGATTATGAAGGGTATGTTGCAAGGGTAACACAAAAAAATGTGGATTATAATTGTATGCTAGTTGAGGGCTTGCAAAATTAGCAGCAAGGGCTTCTATATCATGCAGCATGTACTAACTAAGCAGTATCCAAACTCTGCCATGGTTGCAAGGAAGTGTAGATGCAGGCCCCTTTCACATTGGGGCATTTTCATTGCATTGCATTACCCTTTTTTACCACAGGGTAACACTACACCAATGAAAGGCAATGGGACAGTTCAGATTGGATGCAATGCGCTGAGAACATCCGATCTGACTCACAAGCATCAGCTCATTACCATTCGACATCTGCGGTAACGTGCAACAATCATAAATCATTTAAGTCAATGGCAATGCACATATTTTAAAATGGTTTGTGTTTGGATTGTAGTGTGCATGCACGGAAGCATACAGTATTTTTTTCACTACACTTGCAATTCATATTTTGGCCACTGGAAGGGAGCGCTAGAGAGTTTGGCTTGCTGCCAAAAGTGAGATTATCGTGCATTGCTGCGGTAATCTCCAAAACCTATTTTAAGCATTGTGGTGCAATTCGATCAATCGATCACATCGCAACCAAATGACAGGTTGCCTGTGTGAAACCGACCGGAGCTTACGGTCAGTTTTGGAAGCTCATAGCTCATCAATTTTAAAATAACATTAAGGGTCCACACTAGACCCGGCTGCAGAACGCAATCCGCTGTCTGGGCCCCGTTTTCAGAAACTGGAACGTAAACTGATCCGTGCTGCCATTTTGCAGCAAACGTTTTTGATCCATTTGTGTTTTATTTTGAATGGATGGATGAGGGGGTAGCAGCCAGGACAGGGGTAGCAGGCACAGCAGTGGGGAGGGAGGTGCCCCCCCTACCTCACCTGGGCCCCCCATCCCCGCTCCACCTCCAGCTATGTGTGGCAAAAGTAAAATAAGCGAGTGAGCGGTGAAGCACCTTACTTCCTCTGCTCAGCGTGACTTCCTGAAATGCCGCCCTCTAGTGGACGGCTCTGGCGGAAGTCACACGGCGAGCAGCGGAAGAAAGGTAATTACTTCCCCTCTCGCTGACTCTTTACTTTTTCCGCACATAGCTGGATGGGGAGCGGGGATGGGGTCACAGGGTGAGGAAGGAGGCGACCCCCTCCCCGCCACTGTGCCCGCTACCCCTGTCCTGGCTGCTACTCCCTCCAGGCTACCTGGGGGACACCTATTGGGGTGGTGTGAAGGGGAGGAGCAGGCAGTAGGCAATGCAGATTTCCCTCCGTTTCTGTGTGCAAGAATAGCCTGTGTAGAGGGTGATCTGTTTTAGCATTGCCCTCCACTACCCCTCCATGTATCCGGGAGCGATCAGGGTCCATAAAACCCTGCAAATCCGGACCCTGCATTCAGCACAGATCCCCCAGATCGCTCGCTGTTCCATTTTTGAACAGGGTGAAGACGGACGCTATTTTTAACATTGTTATCCGTGGCTCCGGTTTTGATCCCAATACAGAGCCCGGATACGTTTTTTAAAACAAGTGTGAACCGACCCTAAGGAAAAACAAAATGTGCAGCACCAGTCGATGTTTATAGCAATCTGTTAATAAAAGTAACATAGTGTAAGTATAAGTAAAGTGTGTCTATATCTTCAAGTATTGGAGCTACAAGCATGTAGGCAGCTCAGCTAGAGTCACATAGCATCTGCTGTGCGTTTTACGGTGAGTCATTCTCCGCCTCTATTTCATGCGAAGTTTCAGAAAGAAAAGTTGAGGGTATAAAATTGCAAG
Organism: Hyperolius riggenbachi; assembly: GCF_040937935.1. Taxonomy (NCBI): domain Eukaryota; kingdom Metazoa; phylum Chordata; class Amphibia; order Anura; family Hyperoliidae; genus Hyperolius; species Hyperolius riggenbachi. Next base: position 496,187,688 of record NC_090649.1, read on the forward strand.
AAATCAAACTCTGTTTTTCACTCAATATAAAGCCCACTTTCTTAGATAGCATCCTACACAAGCTATTACAGCTGCTCAGACACAATCTACAGAGGAAACACTTAAACAGTGTTATCAGAGTAACAGGAGCTACATCTTCTTGGATATTATCATCATTACCAAACTATTATAGTGCTGCTGAGTTCTGTGATATGGACACTCTAAGCCTCACGAAGGCTGGCTCAAGCCTCAATGCAAATTTTGCAGCAACTATTTTTTAAAGAGAACCAGCTGTGTGTGTGTGTGAGTAGTGTACATATGTGTGTGTGTGTCTGTGTGTGTGTGTCTGTGTGTATGTGTGTGCATGTATGTGCGTGTGTGTACAGTGTGTGTGTGTGTATATACCGGTATAGTGTGTGTGTGTGTGTATACACAGTGTGTGTGTGTGTGTGTGTGTATGTGTGTGTGTGTGTGTGTGTGTGTGTGTGTGTGTGTGTATGTATGTGTGTGTATACCGGTATAGTGTGTGTGTGTGTGTGTGTGTGTGTGTGTGTGTGTGTGTGTATACACAGTGTGTGTGTGTGTGTGTGTGTGTGTGTGTACTGTGTGTGTATACCGGTATAGTGTGTGTGTGTTTACTGTACTTATATTGTATGATATAAACAAGGTAGCAAAGCTACATGGAGGCTATCCTACTTTTTGGGAGTGATAGATAGCCAGGCATCAGCTATGCTTATTGGCAGAGCCGGTTCCCTCAAGAAGCAAGGTGAAACACTTGCATCAGGCTCAGAGATTACAGGGGTGGCACACTTGTACTGTGCGTGCAGTCAGAGTAGGAGTAGAAGCAAGAGGAGAGTGAGGTGAAGAGGTCATCATTGGGTATAAGCAGCTTGTTGTGCTGTGTGAGGAGTCTGACCATGAGTGAGGAGGGGGAGGCAGGAGAGCATCATTGGGGAAAGGCAGCTTGTTGTACTGTGTGAGGAGTCTGACAGTGAGTGAGGAGGGGGGAGGCCGGAGAGCAGTATTGGAGAAAAGCAGCTTGTTGTGCTGTGTGAGGAGTCTGACAGTGAGTGAGGAGAGGGGAGGCAGGAGAGCATCATTGGGGAAAAGCAGCGTGTTGTGCTGTGTGAGGAGTCTGACAGTGAGTGAGGAGGGGGGAGGCAGGAGAGCATCATTAGGGAAAAGCAGCTTGTTGTGCTGTGTGAGGAGTCTGACAGTGAGTGAGGAGGGGGGAGGCCGGAGAGCAGTATTGGAGAAAAGCAGCTTGTTGTGCTGTGTGAGGAGTCTGACAGTGAGTGAGGAGAGGGGAGGCAGGAGAGCATCATTGGGGAAAAGCAGCGTGTTGTGCTGTGTGAGGAGTCTGACAGTGAGTGAGGAGGGGGGAGGCAGGAGAGCATCATTAGGGAAAAGCAGCTTGTTGTGCTGCAGTCAGAGTAGGAGTAGAAGCAAGAGGAGAGTGAGGTGAAGAGGTCATCATTGGGTATAAGCAGCTTGTTGTGCTGTGTGAGGAGTCTGACCATGAGTGAGGAGGGGGAGGCAGGAGAGCATCATTGGGGAAAGGCAGCTTGTTGTACTGTGTGAGGAGTCTGACAGTGAGTGAGGAGGGGGGAGGCCGGAGAGCAGTATTGGAGAAAAGCAGCTTGTTGTGCTGTGTGAGGAGTCTGACAGTGAGTGAGGAGGGGGGAGGCAGGAGAGTATCATTGGGGAAAAGCAGCGTATTGTGCTGTGTGAGGAGTCTGACAGTGAGTGAGGAGGGGGAGGCAGGAGAGCATCATTGGGGAAAAGCAGCTTGTTGTGCTGTGTGAGGAGTCTGACAGTGAGTGAGGATGGGTGAGGCAGGAGAGCAGCAGTGTCTCATATGACTCGCACAGCAGAAGGGAGAAGGAGGCACTGCTGTCCTGACTGAGGAGGAATGGAGTTAGTGTGAGCAGTTTGTTTGTCACAGCCAGCCAGTGTGCTATTGTGTTGAGCTGCAGCATGTCATGTGAGAACATTAAATGAATCAGAGTAATTTGTCCGGTGCTGTGCGATCATTCCAAATCAGGGGGGGGGGGGGGGGGCTTCCTTACAAGTTTGCCTCAGGCAGAAAAAAAGTCTAGAATTGGCCCTGCCTGTTGGCTGTCAAAAGTTGTCTACCACTATAGTCTTTTTTATAGCATCCTTGAACATCTGCTATCTAGTCCATACATCTATTATTCCTCCACTGTTTCTAGTGGTCTTGGCTGTCAGCCTTTCATAGTGCTGTATACATGCTATTATTATCTATATATATAATAGAGTAAGTGCCTCAACTTTCAAGCAAGAAGAAGAAGTAGTGCCCTGCCCCTAGGGCGTGCCTCAACCTTCAAGCCAGAAGAAGTACTTTGCATGAGAAAATGTATGCGTGCTCAAACATCAAGTTTAAGGCCTCTTTTCCACGGACTGTTGAGCTGTGTGCTCAGCAAGCAGTTACCAGGCAGCAGTGAGCAGATACCAGGCAACAAGCAGTTACCAGGCAGCAGTGAGCAGTTTTGAGAGTTTGAGAGGCATTTCACTGCCTATCAACAGTCCATGGAAAAGAGGCCTTACCCTAGCAAGTCTGGCTTTGCAAATCTGGCCTAATTGGCTATTCATGAGGCAATGCTCATGCAAATGCATGCACAAACCAATACCGCAAAACGGTCACCCTGCTACATGCTACATTAGCACTATCCAAAAGCGCCCCAGGGGGACCGCAGGGTCCCAGGCTCTCTCACTGCCTGGGAGCCACAGCGGCACCCCGGAGGGGGAGGCTGGATGGCACAGACGACCCCCCCTAAGTGTGGCCAGCGGCGGGGAGAGCCGTCTGCACCCACCTCCCAATATTAAAAACAGGCACTTACCTTAACGTCCATTGCGTTCTGCTACATGCGCATTAACTTGGGGGCACCACATGAGAAAGGAGAGAAGCATGGGTCACCCCGAGCTTTAGAGCTCAGGGCTGGCTCACATATAGCACTCCAGAGGGGGGGGGGAGGACAGGCTCAGACAACTCACTCCAGGGCTCACACCACCAGAGCAAGCCATCCACCACCTGCCTCCAAAGGATACAAACTGCACAAAATGCTTTCCATGAGAAAATGCCACTCCGGGGTGCCGCTGTGGTTCCCAGGCAGTGAGAGAGCCTGGGACCCTGCGGTCCCCCCCGGTTGTATGGGGGCATTGGGAAGCCTCCCTCATGAATAGCCAATTAGGCCGGATTTGCAAAACCAGACTTGCTAGGGTTAAACTTGGTGTTTGAGCACGCATACATTTTCTCATGGAAAGCCTACTTCTTCTTGCTTCAAGGTTGAGGCACGTACTCTATTAGATAGACAGATGCGGCGTATGCTACGACGCGGGTCGGCTAGTTATTATTATTATTATTATTATTATTATTATTATGTTTTTGATTCATAAAGTGCCAACATAAGCACTGTGGCGCCGGACAAAGCAAGAAACAAATACAGTGTACATAATAATACAGACAATTGTATACACCAAATACAGACACTGGTACAAAATACAGAATTGGTAATAATAGAGACAAATGAAACATAACAAAGTGTATTACAAATTCCAAAAGAATTGGTGAGAGAGCGCTGCCCTTTTGAGTTTAGAATCTAAAGGAATAATGGGGATTGGGGAACAAGAGGTGGGTTAGTATATATTATGCATCCCTAGAGGCAGTGTGTTTTTAGGTTATTTTGTGAGGAGCACAACTTGGCCAGAGGTCGAAGGGGGAATGGCCTATGGTAAGTTCTCTAAGAGCGTATGCTTGTCAGAAAAGTGAGTTTTGAGGGATCGTTTAAAGATTTCATAGGTTGGAGAGTGGTGGTGGATGTGCTGTAGAAGGGCATTCCAGAGGTGGGGTGAGGCACGTGAGAAATCTTGTATATGTGAATGCAAGGAGGTGGTTCTACAGGAGGACAAAGTAAGATTGTGTGCAGATCTGAGATTGTGATTGGGGTTATATTTGGAGACCAGTGAGGACAGGCCCGGATTTACCTCACAGGAGCCTATAGGCACAGATGTCCTGACACCTTAGACTTCGCCCTGCATGAATCCACAAACCCCCTCTGAACCATACTGCAAGTGTGCTGGCTGGCCCAGCTGACAATTCTCCCCTACTTCCTTTGCCCATCGTAGATAGCAACAGGTGCCCCTTAGTATTAGGTAGCCCAAGCTATCCTCAGGATTAAGTAGCTAGAGGTGCCCCAAGTATTAGGTAGCTGGAGGAACCTCAGTATAAAGTAGCTAGAGGTACCTTTGGCTGAAGTAAGCTATCATCAGTGGAATGCAGAGAACAGGGTGAGTAACCTCTTATTTACAGGAGGAAGGCGCTTGGGGAGGGGAGAGAGCTGCCTTTCCATTATTAGGCGCCTGTAGGCTCGAGCCTCCAAAGCCCTATGGTAAATCCGTCCCTGAGTGAGGAGATGTACAGGGGAGAGAGATTGTGGAGAGATTTGTTGGTTAAGGTTGAGAGTTTGAAATAGAGCAGTCAGAACCACCAGGGACAGAGACAACAGAGCGATCAGTCTGGAATATGGGAAACTCAATCCAGCAGTGAAGAGAACATACTACCGTGCACAAGCAACACATCCCAGGTAACGCTATGTACATGTGCACTGCTTATTTTTTACCAAGCTATTTTAAACACAATGTGCACCTCCACTCAGGCACTTAATTAATACCGGCATAATGAGTGTCAGTTAGTTTAACAGACGGGTGGAAGTGGATGACCTGCGGTAATAAGTGTCTAAATTACATCCTTAAAGAGAACTTCACTGAAAATAAAAAGTAAAAATAACCATACACAGGTCATACTTACCTCCTGTGTAGTGTAATCCTCAAACCTCCTCTCCTGCGTCCCATTTGTCCATTGTGATCAGTGAAATTCTCCATCCTCCATTTTGAAGATGGCCACTACCCCATAACAGCTTCCTGGTCAGCACACTGTTAAACTGTATTATCGGCCACTTGAGCCATAGGGAAACATGGACATTACCTTGCCAATTCAGTTGTAACTGACAGCTGCTGATATATAACTGACAGCAACTGGTATATTTCAGCTCTGACAAAATATTGTCAGAACTGGAAGGGATCGCTGTAAGAAGAAAGTGGTGAGCTTCTGAGAGGAACTGATGGTGAGATACAGTGGGTTGCAAAAGTATTCGGCCCCCTTGAAGTTTTCCACATTTTGTCACATTACTGCCACAAACATGCATCAATTTTATTGGAATTCCACGTGAAAGACCAATACAAAGTGGTGTACATGTGAGAAGTGGATCGAAAATCATACATCATTCCAAACATTTTTTACAAATAAATAACTGCAAAGTGGGGTGTGTGTAATTATTCAGCCCCCTGAGTCAATACTTTGTAGAACCACCTTTTGCTACAATTACAGCTGCCTGTATTTTAGGGTATGTCTCTACCAGCTTTGCACATCTAGAGACTGAAATCCTTGCCCATTTATCTTTGCAAAACAGCTCCAGCTCAGTCAAATTAGATAGACAGCGTTTGTGAACAGCAGTTTTCAGATCTTGCCACAGGTTCTCGATTGGATTTAGATCTGGACTTTGACTAGGACATTCTAACACATAGATATGTTTGGTTTTAAACCATTCCATTGTTGCCCTGGCTTTATGTTTAGGGTCATTGTCCTGCTGGAAGGTGAACCTCCGCCCCAGTCTCAAGTCTTTTGCAGTCTCCAAGAGGGTTTCTTCCTAGTTTGCCCTGTATTTGGCTCCATCCACCTTCCCATCAACTCTGACCAGCTTCCCTGTCCCTGCTGAAGAGATGCACCCCCCGAGTATGATGCTGCCACATATTTGACAGTGGGGATGGTGTGTTCAGAGTGATGTGCAGTGTTAGTTTTCTGCCACACATAGCGTTTTGAATTTTGGCCAAAAAGTTCCATTTTGGTCTCATCTGACCAGAGCACCTTCTTCCACATGGTTGCTGTGTCCCCCACATGGCTTGTGGCAAACTGCAAATGGGACTTCTTATGCTTTCTGTTAACAATGCCTTTCTTCTTGCCACTCTTCCATAAAGGTCAACTTTGTACAATGCATGACTAATAGTTGTCCTATGGACAGAGTCTCCCACCTGAGCTGTAGATCTCTGCAGCTTGTCCAGAGCCACCATGGGCCTCTTGACTGCATTTCTGATCAGCGCACTCCTTGTTCGGCATGTGAGTTTAGGTGGATGGCCTTGTCTTGATAGGTTTACAGTTGTGCCATACTGCTTCCATTTCTGAATGATCGCTTGAACAGTGCTCCATGGGATGTTCAAGGCTTTGGAAATCTTTTTGTAGCCTAAGCCTGCTTTAAATTTCTCAATAACTTGATCCCTGACCTTTCTTGTGTGTTCTTTGGACTTCAAGGTGTTGTTGCTCCGAATATTCTCTTAGACAACCTCTGAGGCCGCCACAGAGCAGCTGTATTGTACTGACATTAGATTACACACAGGTGCACTGTATTTAGTCATTAGCACTCATCAGGCAATGTCTATAGGCAACTGACTGCACTCAGATCAAAGGGGGCTGAATAATTATGCACACTCCACTTTGCAGTTATTGATTTGTAAAAAATGTTTGGAATGTTTGGAATCATGTATGATTTTCGTTCCACTTCTCACATGTACACCACTTTTGTATTGGTCTTTCATGTGGAATTCCAATAAAATTGATTCATGTTTGTGGCAGTAATATGACAAAATGTGAAAAACTTCAAGGGGGCCGAATACTTTTGCAACCCACTGTAAGTATGTAATATTCATTTGCAACTATGTCATGTGTTTATTTTAAATAATTTTGCTCAGTTCAGGTCCCCTTTAAGGTGCCAATTAACGGTACAATCTTTTCACCAAATGCGATCTTACAATGCAATTTTTACAATCTAATTAAATAGAAAATGTGCAGTTTATGAAGACAAAGTGTAGTGAACGATTTTTTGGACAATTGCTTTATAGGATACAATTCATCGGAAAGTTGGAAAATATTATCAAATTTGAAGAAAGAATCGTTCAGTAAATGTGAACAATTGATAACTGCCTTCAGATTATTTGCGATTGTTCAAATCGCATTGAAGATTGCATTTAGTGAAACAATGTACCGTTAATGAACACATGTAACCTCATTACAACTGAAAATGTTCTATATCACGGCCTGGTTAAATGATAACCTTTGCTGAAATATATTTCTCACTGTTTCTCAGTTCTTGAAAACTTTCAAAGTGAAAAGTTTCTGTGGCTTTTATCGTGTTTTCCTCCCAGTCATGAAGCTGCAAGAACTGCGATAAGACTGCCTATTGTATGGCGGCAGCTCTGCTATTCTATCTCCTTCCTAGCAATGTTCATAACATGTTTAACGGAGGAATAAAACCCTTAGTTCGCTCTTTCTATATAATTGACAGTTACCTTTGAAATCTGATGGTTATATGAACCTAAGCTTCCCAGGCTGGTGATTATTGATTAAGCCAACTCATAATATGATATAGAATAGGGGGGCATTACCACTAAACCTTAAAGTGGATCTGAGATGAAAAACTAACTATAACAAGTAACTTGTCTATATATCTTATCTAAAGTTTAGATAGTTTACACAGCAAATCTAGCTGCAAACAGCTTTAATAGAAAATGATTATTTCTTCCTGTGATACGATGACAGCAGCCATGTTGTTTGTAAACATTACACAGAGGCAGGCTTATCTGCATCTTGAGCACTCAGCCTGTGAACAAAACCTGATCCCCCCTCCTCCCCTCTGCCTCTGAAATCAATGGCTAGTAACACCTCCTCCTCCTCATGCCCAGACTGGGCTCCCATGAGCCCTTGCTACTGCCAAGGCTCTCTAAAAACATGTGGGCGTGGTTTATTTAGTTTATAGGGAATTAGAGTATTAAAACAAAAACAAAAAAGTATTTGGCTTGAGGGATGCCCTATAACCAATAGAAAAGGAACACAATTATGCATTGAGTAAAAGTTCACCTCGGATTAGAGTTGGGCCGAACGGTTCACCTGCGAACGGTTCCATGCGAACTTCAGTGGTTCGCGTTCGCGTCCCGCAGGCGAACCTTTGCGGAAGTTCGGTTCACCCCATAATGCACATGGAGGGTCAACTTTGACCCTCTACATCACAGTCAGCAGGCCCAGTGTAGCCAATTAGGCTACACTAGCCCCTGGAGCCCCACCCCCCCTTATATAAGGCAGGCAGCGGCGGCCATTACAGCCACTCGTGTGCCTGCATTAGTCAGAGTAGGGCGAGCTGCTGCAGACTGTCTCTCAGGGAAAGATTAGTTAGGCTTAGCTTGTTCCTGTCTGGCTGCATACCTGTTCTGTGAACCCACCACTGCATACCTGTGCTGTGAACCCACCACTGCATACCTGTGCTGTGAACCCACCACTGCATACCTGTTCTGTTCAGTGGACCCGCCACTGCATACCTGTTCTGTTTAGTGAACCGCCACTGTATACCTGTTCTGTTTAGTGAACCCGCCACTGCATACCTGTTCTGTTCAGTGGACCCACCGCATCAGTGCGCATACCTGTGCAGTTAAGTGAACCCGCCACTGCATACCTGTTCTGTTCAGTGGACCCGCCACTGCATACCTGTTCTGTTTAGTGAACCCGCCACTGCATACCTGTTCTGTTCAGTGAACCCACCGCATCAGTGCGCATACCTGTGCAGTTAAGTGAACCCGCCACTGCATACCTGTTCTGTTCAGTGAACCGCCACTGTATACCTGTTCTGTTTAGTGAACCCGCCACTGCATACCTGTTCTGTTCAGTGGACCCGCCACTGCATACCTGTTCTGTTCAGTGAACCCACCGCATCAGTGCGCATACCTGTGCAGTTAAGTGAACCCGCCACTGCATACCTGTTCTGTTCAGTGAACCGCCACTGCATACCTGTTCTGTTTAGTGAACCGCCACTGTATACCTGTTCTGTTTAGTGAACCCACCACTGCATACCTGTTCTGTTCAGTGAACCCACCGCATCAGTGCGCATACCTGTGCAGTTAAGTGAACCCGCCACTGCATACCTGTTCTGTTCAGTGGACCCGCCACTGCATACCTGTTCTGTTTAGTGAACCGCCACTGTATACCTGTTCTGTTTAGTGAACCCGCCACTGCATACCTGTTCTGTTCAGTGGACCCGCCACTGCATACCTGTTCTGTTTAGTGAACCCGCCACTGCATACCTGTTCTGTTCAGTGGACCCGCCACTGCATACCTGTTCTGTTCAGTGGACCCGCCACTGCATACCTGTTCTGTTTAGTGAACCCGCCACTGCATACCTGTTCTGTTCAGTGAACCCACCGCATCAGTGCGCATACCTTTATCAAAATGAATGAGGCATGGATCCCGGAGGGCTGCTGCCCGCCCCAAGACTAAGTCAGTCCCCGCACATACAGCATCTCTGCCTGCACGCCGTGTGACTGGCTGCCTGGCCTGCCCCAAGAAGACTAAGTCGCTCCCAGTCCCTCCACACAGCATGTCTGCCTGCAGGCCGCTTGACTACCTTCTCCGCCACCACCAACAGGGTCCGGGACTCCAGGCGGATTGCTGAATTTTTTAGGCCGCTGCTAGCAGCGGCCGCTGTAATAATTTTTCGGGTGCGTGTACATGACTGCCTAATTTTTCTGGCTGCACTGCGGGCAGCTGCAACAACAAAAGAAAAGGCATGTACATGCGCCCATTCCCCTTCGTGATCATTACCTTGCCGTGGTGAAGGGGCTTGCGTATCACAATGGAGCAATGACCGGCGCCTAGATGAGTGTCTCGGGGGGCACACCCACGATAATAAGGTCGTTGCCTCATTGTGGTCAGACCAAATTTGATCAGCTGGACAGTCACTGTTCTGTCATTCAGCTACATCAGCCAGGTGACCATACGGGCTGTAAAGCCACCAAAACCTGCACTCTCGCCATGGTGCGCACCAGTAAAGCACGGCCGTCACTACACAAACAGCTGTTTGCGGTGCGTTACACGATGAGTTTGGTGTGTCAGTGTGAAGCAGTACCTTAATTACACTACCTGATTGATGTATACACATGCAAGATGTTTGAAAGCACTTTAGGCCTGTCATTTAGCATTCAATGTGATTTCTGCCCTTAAAACGCTGCTTTGCGTCAAATCCAGATTTTTTCCGGGGACTTTTGGCATGTATCCCACTCCGCCATCCCCCCCTCCAGGTGTTAGACCCCTTGAAACATCTTTTCCATCACTTTTGTGGCCAGCATAATTTTTTTTTTTTTTCAAAGTTCGCATCCCCATTGAAGTCTATTGCGGTTCGCGAACTTTAACGCGAACCGAACCTTTCGCGAAAGTTCGCGAACCCGGTTCGCGAACCGAAAATCGGAGGTTCGGCCCAACACTACCTCGGATCCACTTTAAAGAGAACCTGAACTGAAAATAAAAAGTCAAAATAACCATACACGTCATACTTACCTCCTGTGTAGTCTACTCCTCAATCTCTTTCTCCTCTCCTGCATCCCATTTGTCCACTGTGATCCATTTTAAAAATGGCCACTATCCCATAACAGCTTCCTGGTCAGCACACTGTTAAACTGTTATATCACCAACTTAAGCCATAGGGAAACATGGACATTACCTTGCACATTCAGTTGTAACTGACAGCTGCTGATATATAATTGACATCAACTAGTATATTTCAGTTCTGACTAAATCAGAATCAGAATCAGAATCAACTTTATTCGCCAAGTGGAACAGACATCGCACCCGGAATTATTTGTGGACACATGGCCATTGGCAAAGTACAGGTAGTGCATTGATCAATAGATAGCATCAATATGGTACAGAATAAAAACTAAAGAACAAAAATACAATTTACAATTTCAATTGACTAACAACAACCACAATAGCTCATAGTGTAGATAGGCAAGACAATTGTGCAAAGCAACATGATATGGTGGCATATAGTGCATTGGGGATATCTTACATGCAACACTCATCCGCTGGGCCAGCTAAGGAGGATTAGGGAATGTCACGAGTTGAGTAGGAGGACCGCTTGGGGGAAGAAGGTGTTTCTATGCCTGGTGGTTTTGGTGCGGATGGTCCTATAACGGCGTCCTAAGGGAAGGAGATCGAAGAAGCGGCTGCCCGGGTGTGAAGGGTCTTGGGTAATCCTGTTGGCCCTGGACATCAATCGAGACGTATGAAGGAGATCCAGAGGAGGCAGGGGTGACCCGATGATCTTCTCAGCCGCACTGATTACCCTCTGTAGTTTGTGCCTGTCCTTTGCATTTGCCCCAGAGTACCAGACAATGATGGAGGAGCAGAGGACAGACTCAATGGTGGCAGTGTAGAAACTAGTCATTAGCTCCTGCGGCATTCCAAACTTTCTCAGCTGCCTGAGAAAAAATAGCCTCTGCTGGGCTTTCTTTTGAGTTACGGTGGAATTTACATCCCACTTCAAGTTGATAGTGATGGTAGTTCCTAGGAACCGAGCGCTGTGTACCCTGGAGACCTCAGTACCATTGATGGAGATCGGACTGGGAGACGGAGCATTCCTTCTAAAGTCAACAATCAGTTCCACAGTTTTCGCTGTATTTAGTACGAGTTTGTTATCCTTGCACCACCCGAGGATCCGCTCGATCTCCTTGCGGTATTCATGCTCCCCGTTCTCGCCAATGAGCCCCAGGATGGTGGTGTCATCTGCAAACTTGATGACTTTGACAGATTCGGCGGATGAGGAACAACCGTTTGTGTACAGGGAAAAGAGTATCGGCGACAGCACACACCCTTGAGGGGCACCTGTGTTGGTGATTCTTACACTGGAGGAGCAGCCGCCAATTCTCACTAGCTGTGACCTGTTGGTAAGGAAATCCTTGATCCAGGTACACAGATTGAGGTCAACACCGAGTCGTGCTAAATTTTCATACAGGATGATCGGACATATGGTGTTGAAAGCGGAGCTGAAGTCCAGGAGCAGGATTCTGGCGTAGGTGTTGGGATTATCTAGGTGTTCTGTGATGTGTGCTAGGCTGATGTTAATGGCATCCTCCACAGACCGGTTTGCCCTGTACGCAAACTGCAGGGGGTCCATTTTGGTGGTGGAGTGATCCTTCAGATAAGAGAGGACGAGTCTTTCGAAGGTCTTCATGATGATTGGAGTTAGGGCAACAGGTCTGTAGTTGTTAAGATCTGTGACTCCTGGCTTCTTGGGGACTGGTATGATGACGGCTTTTTTGAAGCAGGAGGGGACCCTGCCCAGCGACAGGGATTTACTGAAGATGGAGGTGAGGATCGGGGCTAGCTGAATTGCACAGGTTTTCAGGCAGGTGGGGGATATGCCGTCCGGGCCTGAAGCCTTCCTGGAGTTGAGCTTCTGGAGGTGCCGTAATATTGTCAGAACTGGAAGCAATCAATGTAAGAAGAAAATCGTGAGCTTCTGAGAGGAACTGATGGTGAGGTAAGTATGTAATATTCATTTGCAGCTACATCATGTTTTTATTTTAAATACTTTTACTCACTTCAGGTTCCCTTTAACAGTTTAATTACACAGATTCAAATTCTAATAAATGCTTGTTGGTGTCATATCGATTGATAGCTGGAGAACAGTGGAGGATATTGGATACTACCGATTGTTCCCTGCTTACAAACACTTGACTTAAAAATGTCTCAAACATGCAAACAAAGTTATCCTCATGCACAAAATGTAATGCGCTATTTTTGTTATTATATATAGCAGTATTTTAGAAACCGTTGTAAGTTGTTTAAATAAACCTGAAGTGAGCATAAACTTATGAGATTGGATGGCGTCTCATATTGTTATCTGCATGTTTAAAACTGAATTCTAAACAGCAGCCATGAGTGTCTGGTAAAATCTGCTTTTTTTTTCTGCAAAGCAAACAGAAGTAATGACCTTTTGAACTTTTCAGCACTAAAACATTATCAACATTGTTTCCTTAGCCAGATAAAACTGTTTTTCTTTCTGTTTATGTATTAGGAGGACATCAGGCTAGAATGGATCTTTTTTGACTGCCTCGTTTGCATAGATAATAGAGCTGTGTTTTTAAAGACTGGTTCACACGGGCGGCAGGCGGCTTTGGGTGGCCATCTCGTTTGGGGACGAGTGGTGATCGTCTGCTTCCCATCGCGATCGGCACGTTTCGTCCCCTCAAGGGGACATGGCGGCTAGACGACCCTGGCCACTGCATGCGGTTTCTAGGGCCGGCTGAAATGACGTGGTAAATCGGGATCGGAACACTGCGTTTGTGCAATTGACGGTAATCGCCAGTAACCGCGCAATGCCGACAAGTCCTGAATGCTTGGCGATAAACGCCACTAAGCGTCCGAGTGAACCAGCCCTAACGCTTGCTGTACAGAAAAATAGAAAGGGACTTTAACAAATGTCTTACTAGTACTATATGTACCTGTGTTTACTTCATCATGTCACATGTCATTTCACAACATATGACTGTCTTGTTTGTAAGTAAAGAACTATCAGTATAAGCGATCCAGCACACCTAGACTGCTTTTTTTAAATGTGTCTCTTATTACTTGGTAAGATTTTACAACCCTTTCTTTAGTCATTTCAGATCCTAAAGGGTCTTCCTAATAAATTCTTGATTTTAGAGGCCTATTTATAAGAGGGTGATGAGTTGATCAGAAAAATTGTGTTTTTTCTTTAAAAAATAAATAAGATGCAATATTTCAGTTTTACAGATTTACAGGGCTAGCTTCACACTTGGGACGGATGCACAATAGTGCATTACCGTGTATCCTGAGCATACATGTTGTTCCCTGTAGCATCATGTGGTGAATTAATTCACACCACTCACTAATGTGCATCTAGCTCTCCACTGCCGGCGTCGTTGCTGCTGTCACCGCCCCCATTAGAGTTCTCCTGATGATGCTACTCACCTGTCTTTGGATGCCATTCGGGTCCTACATGCACACTGACACCACTGCACGGCTACAAGAGAAGTGCCGGTAGGCTAAGAGCCCTAATAGAAGCAATAGAAGGGTTACCATTGGTCAGGGCACTGAGTTTCTACCTAGTAGCATGAAGAATTTTAATTTGCCACCACTCGTGAACCAGGGAGAACCCACTGGCATAACAATAAGGGATGCAGCCCCTGCACCTGGGGGGGGGGGGAGGAGGCGCTCAGGGCCATTTTGGGTGGTGGGAGGGGTCACAGCATGAGAAGAAAGCATGGTCACACATCGGTGGAGAGGGCCCTCACCTTTCTCCCCTCCAGCATCAGTCAGTGGCAGCAGAAGGCAGGCAGGAACACATACCTCCATCCACGCGCCCGGAGGTTCCGATCTCTAAGTGTCTGAAGCTACTTCCTGTTTGAACAGGAAGTAGCGTGAGGCACTTAGAGATTGGACCTCAACGGTGGATGGAAGTATGTGTTCCTGCCCGTCGCCTGCTACGATGCTGGAGAGGAGAGCACTGAGGGGAGAGCCCGAGGTGAGGGAGGGGGGACAGTCCGCCGATGTGTGACCATGCTTTCCCCTCATGCTGCGACCCCTCCTGCCACCCAAAACGGCCCTGAGCCGGTGATTTCTAGTTACGCCCCTGGGAGAACCCGAATACCAGCAAAGAAGACACAGAAGACGGTGAGTTGATCTGAAACAAAAAGGGAAACAGCCTAGTGGAAATGGCATTCCAGCAGGCTTGCACAGGTCCTGTGAGCATCCACATCATATGAAGACTCTGGATAAATCATGCCAGTCAGGATTGTGCATTCCGCTCCCGCCATGTTACAATTTGCAAATGTGAATGGATCTAAAACATCTTCCTTGTCAAACCCAATAATGTTCCTAGCAGTCCTCAGCCAAACTGAAGAAAATGTGAGCAACATTACATGTGAGGACCTAAAAAAAATCCCTATAAACATACCTCTTCCTACGTCTTTATATTAATGGTATGCATTAAGAAGTCCACATAATTAGAATAAATTAAAATAAATTTCACATTACTTTTTGAATAAACACAAAACATTGAGATGATTAATTAAACATAATGCATTTTCATTTCTTGAACAATTAAATGGCCCTACACCGAAAGTAAAATGTTTACGCTCTGGAAACATTTGACAAATATCAGTTTAATTGAGAAAAATGATTCCTTATTAAAACGAGGGATCGACTTTGAACACCGACAAATTAATTGAAAAAAATGAGGCTTTAAATCCCAAACTATTTCCTAGTCATCAATAAGAGATCGCCCTACGCAATGTTTTTCCAGGCAGAAGAAAGGGCTGTGTTCGAAGAGTCGTCATTTCAAGAACTGTTGCTATTATCCTGGTTGGAAAAGCTGTTTCTCAGAGATTCCTTTCACAACTGTGGAAACTCAACGAGGGTTCTGCAACTTACTGCAATGAGGGATAAGTGCACTTCGGAATGCATTTGCTCTTGTAATATCTCTGGGAACATGAAGAGCCTTTCACACATAAGCGTTCCCCACTCCTTCCACTTTCCTGGCAGCTGTTGTCACATTCATACACACATCACATGTTCGGTTTTTACGTCATGACATCTTCAAAGTGTGAGGACAACCTGTACTATGTGTTTACAGGTATGTCAAGCAAGGGAAATTATCAATCCTTTAGATGTCCGATGTTATGAGTTCATTCTAAAGTGTGTAAGGATCGACAGTATGGTTAAGAAATTATGGGCCCAGTGTGAGTTATACATGGGGCCCCTTCAAGCGTTCTATATAAAGTCATTGATATGGAGCTGAATCCACCAAAGACAACCACAGTGTCAGAGGGGTATAACCAGGGGGAAGAGAGCAGTTAGTTTATTAATGATTACGGCTATTCAAGACGGGAGATGCTTAGAGCTTGTCCAAGCATTTTGGTTGCCTCTCGTGAGAGGAAGGTACAAATTCTGGAAATGTTTTTGAGATGAAAGAAGCAAAAGGTAGTTAATGTTTTGATATGTGGTATAAATGAGAACTGAGTCGAGAATTACCCCCAGAAAGTGAGCTTTAGGAGTTGAGTTATTGGGGTGTTATCTACACTGATTGTGTTTATAATTTATTGAAGTGGTGTTATAAGGTTTTGACTATCGATTTTCTGGACAACAATGATCTGAAGGGAATGAGGGAGAGGCTGTGGTGTCTACTAGAGATCAGTGATCCCCACATTATCCAAAACTTTTTTTTTAAATTCCCTTGACTTGAAGATGTGATGTCTACTTGACACGAGAAACTCTTGCAAACAAAAGCCACAAGTAAGCCACCTTAGAACATGATTTCATACATACATACCTTTTGTCTGAACAGCTTCAGGGGCAACAGCACTGCTTGTGTGCTTGACTTTACAGTGCCCCTCTAGTTGTTGTGCAGGGAAACTGCAAAGGGAGAGAGAATCCTTTGGAACCTGGAACAGCTTTCAGATAGCTCTTAAAGCACAATGAAAGCCAACATTTCTTCTTTGCTATAATAGATTATTTTAAGCATATTATATACAACCAGCATTTTTTTTTCCTAGAACAACATTCAAAGGGTTACACACAGGCCTTAGAAGCTCCCCTGCATGGTAAGCTGGACAAATCCAGACTAGAGATAATGTTATCTTGTGTTTAATTGTATCAAGTGAGAAATGTAAACAAACCCTTCTCTGACACTGCAGACCCTCCTGAAGACAGTGAGACAATCAGAAAGCATCAGAAAGCATTTCTTCTTACGTTAGAAGATAAATAAAGCAGCAATGAATACAATGCAAAGTCAGCTTTCAGAGCAAAAAAAGCTGTACTTTGGGAACATAAAATTTCTAAATGAATAATAATACTTATGCACAAAAGCAAATATGATAACCGTATGGCATATAAAAAGTAGGAAAACATGTTTTTATTGAATACTAGCTGATTGCCCGGCGTTGCCCGGGTATGTATTTGGCTGGTGTTGGCTCCGCCTACTTTTTCTAACCCTAATACACAATTACTCACTGACCAAGTTTGTGAGCTTTGCGGTCTTTGGTATCAATAATCTGCATTGAAATGAAACAAATCTGATTGAGTGTGTGTGGCTCCACCCCCTTTTTTGAATTTGAACCCCAGTCACCCAATAACCAACTGTACCAGGTTTGAGCCCTGTGCCATTAACAGTTCAAGAATGGTAGCAATTAAATATTCCCCTTGAAAAGCAACAGGTGAAGTTTGATTCACTTTTGTAGGCTCCACCCACTTTTCTGAATATTAATCCCAGTCACCCAGTGACCAACTGTGCAAAGTTTAAAAACCCTGCCATTAACAGAATGGCTGCAGTGTACATTTTCCCAGTGAAATTTGTCTCCTCCCACTGATGACCCGGCGTTGCCCGGGTATGTATTTGACTGGTGTTGGCTCCGCCCACTTTCTAACCCTAACACACAAACACTCAATGACCAAGTTTGTGAGCTTTGGAGTCCTTGGCATCAATAATTTGTATATTCCCATAGAAATTAAACAAATCAGATAGGCTGTTTGTGGCTCCACCCCTCTCCAGCATTTGAACCCCAGTCACCCAATGACCAACTGTAGCAGGTTTGAGGCATCTGCTATTAACAGTGTAAAAAATGGCAGCAATTTAAATATTCCACTTGAAAATCAACAGGTGAATTTTGATTGGCTATTATAGGCTCCACCCACTTCCCTGAATATCTCAGTCACTCAGTGACCATCTGGGCAAAGATTGGGAACCCTGAAATAAACAGTGTAAAAAGGGCTGCAGTTTACACTTTCCCAGTGAAATTTGTTTTTGTCTCCGCCCACTTTTTGTAACCTGGACACAAAGTCACTACTCAATGCCCAAGTTTGTGAGATTTGGGGTCCTTGGCATCAATCATTTGTATTTTCCCATGAAATGAAACAAATCTGATTCACTGTTTGTGGCTCTGTCCCCTTTTCTGAATTTGAACCTCAGTGACCCAATGACCAACTGTACCAGGTTTGAGGCTTGTGCCATTAACAGTGCAAGAATGGCAGCAATTTTAATATTCTCCTTGAAAAGCGACATGTGATTTTTGATTGGCATTTTTAGGCTCCACCCACTTTTCTAATTATTAATCCCAGTCACCCAGTAACCAGCTATGCTAAGTTTGAGAACCCTGCCATTAACAGTGAAGAAGGGCTGCAGTTTACAATTTCCCAGAAAAAAAAATCTGTTTTTAACTCCACCCACTTTTTGTAACCTTGACACACAGTCACTACTCAATGACCAAGTTTGTGAGCTTTTGGGTTCCTGGCATCAGAATTGTGCTAATGGAAGCAGTTCATCCAGCAAAGAAATCTGGCTGTTTTTGGCTCCGCTCCTTTACTGAATTTGAACCCCAAACACTTAACAACTGACTGTAGCAGGTTTGAGGCCTCTGCTATTAACAGTGGGAGAATGGCTGCAGTTTCAATATTCCCCTTAAAAATCAATAGGTGAATTTTGATTGGCTCTTGTAGGCTCCACCTACTTTTCCGAATATTAATCCTAGTCACCCAGTGACCAACTGTGTGAAGTTTGAGAACCCTGCCATTAACAGTGTAAGAAAATCTGCAGTTTACATTTCCCCATGTAAAAAGTTAGTTGTTTTTGGCTCTGCCCACTATTTCTAATTTTGACATGCAGTCACTTAATGACCAAGTTTATGAGCTTTGGGGTCTTTGTCATCAATAAGTTGCATTTTACCATTGAAATTAAACAAATCTGATTGGCTGTTTTTGGCCCGCTCCCTTCAGAATTTAAATTTCAGTCTCCCAGTGACTGACTGTAGCAGATGTTAGGCCTCTGCCATTAAGAGTGCATGAATGGCAGCAAAGTAAATATTCCCCTTGAAAATCAAAAGGTGAATTTTGATTGGCTGCTGTAGGCTCCACCCACTTTTCTGAATATTAGTCACAGTCACCCAGTGGCCAACTGTGTCATGTTTGAGAACCCTGGCAATAACAGAATGGCTGAAATCAATCTAACAAATCTGATTGGCTGTTTTTGGCCCGCTCCCTTCAGAATTTAAATTTCAGTCTCCCAATGACTGACTGTATCAGGTTTGAGGCCTCTGCCACTAACAGTTTAAGAATGGCAGCAATGTGAATATTCCCCTTGAAAATTAATAGGTACATTTTGATTGGCTGTTGTAGGCTCCACCCACATTTCTGAATATTCATCCCAGTCACCCAGTGGCCAATTGTGTAAAGTTTGGGAACCCTGCAATGTAAAAAATGAAGTTGTTGGCACCGGCCACTTTTTCTAACCTTGACATACAGTCACTCAATTATCAAGTTTATTAGCTTTGGGATCCTTGGTATCAATACTTTGTATATTCCCATTGAAAAATAAACAAATCTGGCTGTTTGTGGCTCCGCCCCCTTCCCTAATTTGGACCCTAGTCACCCAGTGACCAACTGTACCAGGTTTGAGTCATCTGCTTTTACCAGTATAAGAGAATGGTAGCAGATGAAATATTCCCTTTGAAAATCAAAAGGGGAATTTTTATTGGCTGTTGTAGGCTCCACCCACCTTCCAAAATCTTAATCAGTGACCCAACGACCAACTGTGCAAAGTTTGAGAACCCTGCCATTAACGGTTTAAGAATAGCTGCCGTTTATATTTTCCCAGTAAAAGTTGTTTTGGCTCCGCCCACTTTTTGTAACCTTGACACACAGTCACTCAATGACCAAGTTTGTGAGCTGTCAGGTTCTAGGCATCAAAAATGTGTGAATGGAAGCAGTTTATCCACCAAGGAAATCTGATTGGCTGTATGTGGCCCCGCCCCTTTAGTGAACTTTGACCCCAGTCACCCAATGACCGACTGTAGCAAGTTTGAAGCCTCTGCCATTAAAAGTGTAAGAATAGCAGCAGTTTAAATATTCCCCTTGAAAATCAATAGGTGAATTTTGATTGGCTGTTGTAGGCTCCACCCACTTTCTTGAATCTTAATCTCATTCACCCAGTGACCAACAGATTAACAGTCTAAGAATGGCTGCAGTTTACATTTTCCCATTGAAAATGAACGGCTGTTTTATGCTCCGCCCACTTTTCCTGGATATGTAACCTCGGTCACCAAGTGACCAACTGTGCAAAGTGTGGGGACTGTGGCTCGATTACTGTGAGAATGGCAGCCTTTTACATTTTTTCCATTGACTTGAATGGGTGGAATCTGATTTGCTGTTTGTAGCTCCGCCCAGGTGTGCAGGGGGGCCGCGAGACCCCCAGAACATATCATCCCAGGTAGTAAGGGATCTGTGTACCAAGTTTCGTTCAAATCGGTGAAGCCGTCAAGCACACACACACACACACACACACACACACACACACACACACACACACACACACACACACACACACACACACACACACACACACACACACACACACACACACACACACACACACACACACACACACACACACACACACACACACACACACACACACACACACACACACACACACACACACACACACTATACACACACACACTATACACACACACACTACACACACACACACACACACACTATACACACACGCACACACACATACATACATCCAATTTTATATATATAGATTATATCAGGATTTTTTACCGCTTTAAGAATACCAACTCTGTTAGTAAGGCCACTTTCAGAATTTCTGTTAGCAAGATCATTGCTCCCATAAAACAGAGACAGGAGAGTCTGAGTCTCTGCCCAGTAGGGTGACTGTGCATGAACAAAATAACATATTGCTTGTTTTAGGTACTGTATTTATTTATTTAAGTATTTATATAGCATCAACATATTACGCAGCACTGTACACAGTATTTTGTATTGTCACTTAACCGTCCCTCAGAGGGGCTCACAATCTAGTCCCTACCATAGTGATATGTCTGTGTATCGTGCAGTGCATGTATCATAGTCTAGGGCGAATGTTAGGGGGGTATGTATGTATGTTTTTTGGGGGGATGTGGGAGAAAACCAGAGTGCCCGGAGGAGACCCACACAGACACGGGCAGAACATACAAACTCCTTGCAGATGTTGCTTTGGCTGGGATTTGACCCGGGGACCCAGCTCTGCAAGGAGAGAGCGCTAACCACTATGCCACAGTGCTGTATTTACAACTTGGCAGAGATGGGATCAGGTTGAGGAGTGTTTAGCTGATGTTTGCTTTAGGCCCCTTGCACAATGTGTCACACCAAGTTTCCCAGCTGCTTCCCCGCCGCAAGGGCCATGCAAGTCAATGCAAACTTAGACACTTTATGTGATGCGGTGAGCCGGAAGTATCCATATTGCTGCAATGCGACATAAAGGCTGCAGTGCGTTATTGCATGATCCATGCCCACCGCACGGATTATGCAGTAATGCCTGGTGATGGGTGACACAGGCAGTGTGCACCACGGGAGCATGGAGAGATGTGGTGTGTATGGGCAACCCGACCGGAATTCTAGTGATGTGCTTCCTGATCAGCAGGGAGTTTGTCACTAGCTGGGGGGGCGGCACTATGCATATGACCCTGCCTAGCAGGAAGTCCGTCACTAGCCGGGACGGCTCTATGCATATGACCCTGCCCAGCAGGCAGTCCATCACTAGCCGGGGCGGCGCTATGCATATGACCCTGCCCAGCAGGGAGTCCGTCACTAGTCGGGTGCAGCGCTATGCATATGACCCTGCCCAGCAGAGAGTCTATCACTAGCCAGGGGCGGTGCTATGCATATGATCCTGCACAGCAGGGAGTCCGTCACTAGCTGCGGCGGCGCTATGCATATGACTCTGCCCAGCAGAGAGTACATCACTAGCCAGGGGGCGGCACTATGCATATGACCCTGCCCAGCAGGGAGTGCGTCACTAGCCGGGGTGGCGCCTTGCATATGACCCTGCCCAGCAGAGAGTACATCACTAGCCAGGGGGCGGCACTATGCATATGACCCTGCCCAGCAGGGAGTCCGTCGTTAGCCAAGGGCGGTGCTATGCATATGACCCTGCCCAGCAGAGAGTCCGTCACTAGCCAGGGGCAGTGCTATGCATATGATCCTGCCCAGCAGGAAGTCCATCACTAGCCGGAGGGCGGCGCTATGCATATGACCCTGCCCAGCAGGGAGTGCGTCACTAGCCAGGAGGCAGTACTATGCATATGACCCTGTTGCCACATCATGCTGGAGGGTCATATAAAGGCTGATTTCTGCAGTGCACAGCCAATATTAGGTGATCAGTAAGCCTTAAAGTAACCCGGAAGGGCATAACCTGATGAGATAAACAGGTGTATATCTAGTCCCAATCCTTCATAGAACTAGCCTGTTTATTTTTTCTTTTTCTCACTGTAAGAGTTAAGCATTCAGAGCTCTAAACGACTATGTCTCTGCAACTCTACCACCGTAGGTTTACTAAATACTTATAACTAATCAGAGAGCCTAAAACTTTTCTGTGGCTGAGAAACATTTCTGAGTGCAGGGAATAGATTTAAAAAAATAAATAAATTGCGATCCATCTGTATGAGAGCTGCCTAAACATTAGAACACTGTTGTCATAGATCTAAGGATGTCAAAACTTGATGAAATCTAAATAATGGAATTCAAGGAAAATCCTATTTAGCATTCACTATAGGACTATGGAGATACACTTCTTTATCTCGTCAGTTTATTTTCACTTCAGGTTTGCTTTAAGGGTTATTTTGTGAGTAAATAAGAACAGGTTCAATAGACCATTAACACTTCTAAAAACATCTGGAAGAATTTATGCACGTAACTATTTATACCATATCTTCTCTGAATCTGTCATCACCTTGGATAAAACATTGCCATGCGTGAAACGCAGGTGACAATATTCGCAATCTTACTTCTATTTCTATCTAGGTTGAAAAAGTAATTTTAATTTCATCGCTAAACAGTTTTCTGTCCTTGATTTTCTGTGGCTTAAACAAGGTGATATTTATCTTTCTTTTTCTTTCTTTCTTTGTGCCTCATGAAAGTGGAGCCCTGTCTATGTGTATTTTCTGTTGAAATGCTGCCCACATTACATGTGTATTCTGGTGAAAAGCTGCCACATTACGATTATTTTCTGGTGAAACGCTGCCGCATTACGATTATTTTCTAGTGAAACGCTGCCGCATTACGATTATTTTCATGGCGGCGGCGCCACATGGGTGAGGGGCCTTTGGAGGAGGCACTACTGGTTTTCTCGCCTGGACTGACAAAATGGCTAGAGGCGCTCCTGACACTAGCCTTTCTGCAGGAGTAATTTTCCATTCAGATGAGCGACAATTGTTGATTATTTTCCACAGCTGCACAGAATGACTGGCAGGAAACTTCCAGACTTGACAGTTTCTATGAGCAAATGTGGAGCATTTGGCCATTTGAACTCATATTCTCAAGGTATGCAATTTTAAATATTATATGCCATTAATATTAACAATAGGTAAAGCTGATCTGAAAATATTTTTTATTTTTTAATAAAGTTAGAATTTCTCTTTAATGACCCAAAGTCCAGACACGGTGCAAGATCAATAAGGGTCATTTCTGTGACTGTCAAAAGTGACACCACCTTTTAGCAGCACATTTGTTCGTCTATTCATGAACTAATTCTTTTTTTTAAAAAAACCTTTGTCTCTGTACAATATCAGCAACACCCCTGATTTTTTTTCCAAATGTAATAGCTTTTCTTTTGTATTTTAAGGATCAGCTAGGGACATTTTAGTACATGGCGTTAGGCTAGTATTGTTCTGCTCCCTCAAAGCCTATTATTTCAACGTTGTCAGTGAGAATATATTGTTTCCTTGGTGTTAGCTAAAAGCCGGAATGGATTTCATAGTTTGCATATGTCATTGGGAAGTAAAAATTAGAGCTTGGGCCTTCTGGGCCTTGGTTTATGGGACAAAAAGTACTTTGTGGCATCCCATGTACATGGTACTCATGCCATGACTTCAAGTACAAATCACTGCCTTAGGGACTATATGGATATAGTTTTTAGATAATTTTGTAGTGATGTACAGGGCTAGTTCCAGTGGTGGGCCAAAATTTTGCATATGCGAAATTTCGCAGCGGAATTCGCAATTACGCACCATAATCGTAATGCAAAATTTCAGAGAAAATCGTAGTTCATTTCGTATGTAATAGTAATATTTCATAATTTCGCGTAATTTTTCGTGTAATTTTTTCAAAATGTTGTGCCAACTTTAACGGGTAATAACAAAGCCACCATACATACCATTGCTACCAAGATTGCTACATATGTTAAAGGGGTTCTTTCGCGAAAAAAGTAGGCAGTTAAAAAATGTGACAGATGACAGGTTTTGGGCCAGTCCATCTTTTTAAGGGAAATTCTCAGGGCTTTCTTTGTTTTCAACAGCATTTCCTGAACAGCAGTTTAACTGCCAAAATAGCAAGATACCAGCCGGCCTCCCTAATCACTTGCACACTATTATGTCAGTTAGATTTTGCAACTGTTGTTCAGGAAATGCTGTTGAAAACAAAGAAAGCCCTGAGAATCTCCCTTAAAAAGATGGACTGGCCCAAAACCTGTCATCTGTCACATTTTTTAACTGCCTACTCTTTACGCGAAAGAACTCCTTTAACATATGTAGCAATTTTGGTGTCACTACCATGTATGGGGGCTATTCCCTGCCAAAGTCGGCACGAAATTACTCAAAAATTACACAAATTTTCAGGCGAAATTGCGAATCACTATACAAAATCAATTGAATCCACAAATTATGTATAAGCGTAAATGTGAAAATCTATGTGAAATTTTGCGTAATCATAATTAGCTGATTACCATCATCACTGGCCAGTTATAGATTTGTTGCTGCCTGAGGCAAACTTGAGAGGATGCACCCCCACACCAATTTAGATTGATCGCACAGCACTTAACAATTTACTCTGCTTCATTTAATGTTCTGACGTGACATGCTGCAGCTCAACACAATAGCACACAGCTGGCTGTGAGTCTGTGACCAACACACTGCTTACCCTCAGCCACTCCATTCCTCTTGGACAGCAGTGCCACTTCCTCCCTTCTGCTGTGCAAGTCACATGACACACTGCTGCTCTCCTGCCTCTCCCTCCTCACTCACTGCCAGACTCCTCACACAGCCCAACAAGCTGCTTTTCCCCAATGCTGCTCTCCTGCCTCCCCCCGCCTCATTCACTGCCAGACTCCTCACACAGCTCAACATGCTGCTTTTCCCCAATGATGCTCTTCTGACTCTCCCCTCCTCACTCACTGTCAGACTCCTCACACAGCAGAACAAGCTGCTTTTCCCCAATGCTGATCTCCTGCCCCCCCTCCTCACTCACTGTCAGACTCCTCACACAGCACAACAAGCTGCTTTTCCCTAATGATGCTCTCCTGCCTTCCCCTCCTCACTCACTGTCAGACTCCTCACACGGCACAACAAACTGCTTTTCCTCAATGATGCTCTCCTGCCTCCCACTCTCCTCACTGACTGTCAGACTCCTCACACAGCACAACAAGCTGCTTTTCCCCAATGATGCTCTCCCGCCTCCCCCTTCTCACTCACTGTCAGACTCCTCACACAGCTCAACACCCTGCTTTTCCCCAATGCTGCTCTCCTGCCTCCCCCCTCCTCACTCACTGTCACACTCCTCACACAGTACAACAAGCTGCTTTTCCCCAATGATGCTCTCCTGCATCCCCCCCTTCTCCTCACTCACTGTCAGACTCCTCACACAGCACAACAAGCTGCTTTTACCCAATGCTGCTCTCCTGCCTCCTCCCTCCTCACTCACTGTCAGACTCCTCACACAGCACAACAAGCTGCTTTTCCCCAATGCTGCTCTCCTGCCTCCCCCCTCCTCACTCACTGTCAGACTCCTCACACAGCACAACAAGCTGCTTTTCCCCAATCATGACCTCTTCACCTCACTCTCCTCTCGCTTCTCCTTCGACTATGACTGCATGTTGTCAGTGTAAACATAGTACAAACATGCTGCTCCTGTAATCTCTGTGCCTGATGCAAATGTTTCACCTTGACAAAGGGGAACCGGCCTCATGAGAGAACCGGCCCTGGTGCTGTAACATTTGGACAACAGCACCAGAAAGACTTAAAGGTCTGCAACATTCCATTATTATTATTATTATTTAGTATTTATATAGCACCAACATCCTCCGCAGCACTATACAGCGTATACTGTCTTGTGACTTAACTGTCCCTCAGAGGAGCTCACAATCTTCCCTGCCGTAGTCATATGTATGTATCAAGTAGTGTATGTATCGTAGTCTAGGGCCAATTTAGGACGGAAGCTTATAAACTTATCCGTATGTTTTTGGGATGTGGGAGGAAACCAGAGTGCATGGGAGGAAACCCACACAGACACGGGGAGAATATACATACTCCGTGAAGATAGTGTCCTGGCTCAATTTGAACCGGGGACCCAGCGCTGCAAAGCAAGAGTGCTTACCGCTACCCTACAATGCTGCTTATTGATAACGTATTTCAAAGAAGAAGAAGGAAAAAGAGAGTTTTAAGAGTAAAAATGTTAAAATACTGCATTGCTCTTTAAAATGTAGAGGACACATTCTTCTCTTTAAAGGACACTAGTAGTGTTGATTGTAATCTGTAGACTGTATGCCTTGGCATTATTTTACCCTCCAAATGGCTTTCTTGGTTTCTGCAGACACTAAAATGTATTTTAGGAAGGAACTTTTTGTTGTTCGATAAATTATGGATATTCTTTCATTTGTCTCCTTTGTTTAGCTGTGTCAGGTTTATGCCTAATTTGTGATGAGTATTGTGTGAATAGCTAGTGTTTAGCCAGTCAGAATATTCCATGTCATTTTAGGTGATGTGGCTGCACGGCTCCCATAGCACAATGTTGAAAGAATTTGTTGTAGAATAACGAGCCGTGATTCAAGGTTGTGTTTTTATTCCCCTCGTTGAGATTTGCGTTAAAACCTATTTTGGGATCTAGGACGACGCACACGGTAGTCACGCATTTAGAATCTGCTGACCGTGTCATTAACAGTTTTTTTTTTCATTTTTTTTTTATCTTTAGCCTTACCAAATTTATGTTCTCTTTTCTGCTTGGTTTAAACAGTTTTATAGTGGTTTAAACTAAAAATCCCTCCATTACACATCTTGGTTTATAAACATTTAATTTTCTTTTCCAACTTAAATTTTTCTAACACTCCAAAATCTCACAATATATTCCTGTGTAGTTATCTGCTGTCTGTTGGCAATATCAGTAGATATGAGTATTGTCTCATGACTTGTACTGTAAGAAGTATGGGTATATAACCTCAATAGAGTCACACAGAAAAATACAAACAAACTGGCACGTCTCAGGTAAAAATGGCGCACAGCGCCAAGTGTATGAAAATGGCGCCGCATTGACTTACATTATATTACACTATTTAGCGTTATAAGTGTTGAAAAATGGCGCATGCAGAGTGATTAACACTTATAATGCTAAATCGCGTTACAAATGTTAAAAATGCAGGGGTGGGCTAGTTTTACGCAGCGGGGGTCGGGGGGGGGGGGGGGGGGAGAGTGTTAGGTAGCGGGAGGGTTTAGCCTGAGAGAGGCTGACACAGGCAGAGGGGTTTGCTTGTATACATTACCTGGTCCCTGATCGCGTCTTCTCACCACTTCCTACTTAGTTTGAGTGAGTCCGGCAGCCGGCCAATCACAATGCAGCTTCAGTCCCCGCATGGTGATTGGCTGGCTGTAGGACTCTTGCAAACTAAACAGGAAGTGGAGAGAAGACGGGATCGCCGGGACCAGGTCATGCATGAGAGATGCCGCTAATGACATCTTATTACTAAACTTATTTAACATTTCAGGACATTTCTGAAATGCTTAATAACTTTAGTAGCAAGATGCCATTATCGACATCACGCCGCGCCATTTTTCACAGGCGCCATTTCTAACTGTACCCAACTGGCAGGACTGGAATTTACCTAAACTTTGAAATAAAATGATGATTAAATGTCAAGAAAAATAATTTAAGTTTGTTTGCTGTTTACATCCCTATTTAGGAAGGTCTCTCTCACTTTGCATCCTTCTTTTACAGTATGTACAGTGGGGAAGTGTCAGAGATCCTATCACCTTTTAAATATCAGTACTGCCTGGGTTCATAATAAAGAGAACCTGCAGTGGATCCCAGTACATGACTCTGCTACTGTAACCTGAAAGTGATACTGTTGCTACTTCCTAGCTGGTAAACATGTTCCCCTTCCTATTTACAGCCAGATGTCCATAGTCAAGCCTAATCAGCTTTGCCCAGTTTGCCCAGATTGCATGCTTGTCTGCAGTCTTATGGGCGCTTGAAGGATTCAAAGCTAAGAAAAGGACAAATGTGTTTTGAAAGAGAATTCCATAGGACAGGAGAGGATTATGAGAAGTCCTGTATACACAAATGTGAGAAAGTGATTTTACTTGAAAACAGAGTGTGCAAATCAGAGCTTGTGGTTGGGTTGGTATCTGAAATTAGTGAGAAGAACCAGGAATGGTCAGTGAGATTCTGAGTTGATGCATGATTATGCAAATTGTGTACACACAATTATACAGATTTAAAATGGACATTTTTTTTAAGGTATTGCGTGTATTTTCTGGGTTCATGCGAGTTTGAGCCGTGGTCCCTTCTAGTGAAGGTCAAATAAGGCAATTTTCTTGGTAGCAGGAAAAAAGGGCGCCGGCGGAGGGGGGACGAAAAGGGCACCGCCATAGACTTTAATACAATTATCGTTAATACTGGGAAAAAAGCCGATGAAAGGGCACCGCAAAAAATGTCGGTAATAACATTAGAACATTATAGTTTTTGAGGTAGTTATCGTTTTAGAAGTTTACAACGGTACAGTTTTTGTCATAATATTTTGTTAATAAGTAGTTTTTATGTTTTCAAAGGTATTATCATTAATATATGTAAAAGGGTTTTTCTGTGAGGGAGTGGTTAGGGTTAGGCACCACCAAGGGGAGTGGTTAGGGTTAGGCACCACCAGGGGGAGTGGTTAGGGTTAGGCACCACTGGGGAGGTTAGTTTTAGGCAACATTAGTGGGGTAATTAGGGTTAGGCACCACCAGGGGGGTTAGTTTTAGGCAACATCAGGGGGGAGGTTAGGGTTAGGCACCACCGGGGGGTGGTTAGAGTTAGGCAATACTGGGGGAGGGGGGGTTAGTGTTAGGCGCCACTAGGGGAGTGTTTAGTTTTAGGCACCACCAGGGAAGGGTTCTGTGTGAGGGTAGGTTTGGGTTAAGCAGTATTGACAAAAAATAAGACGACATTTAACGTTAATATTTATTCGTTATTATATCTTGTTTGTTTTTGCAACAGTAATTATTGTTAATAAAGCTTGACAACAATGGTTCTCATTATCACATTTCGTTAATACCGGGCGCCAAGTTTGTTAATAAGTCGGGCCCTTTTTTCACGGCACCCTTTTTTCATGCATGCAATTTATTTTCTCCATAATTTAGTATCAGCATAAATATACAGACATTAGAAAACCTATTTACACCAAATGCATTGAAGTCTTGAGGCAGGAGAAAACACATTTCTTTTTTCATTTTATGTAATACAGAGTAACCAAACAGCTCAGGGTCCGGGTGACCCCAAACCACAAGGAAAGTATAGGGGACTAAAAGAGACTGAAAAGCCCTCTAAAAAGCAATGCTTAGTGTGCTTAGCAGTGTTTAGTCCCCTATACTTCCCTTGTGGTTTGGGTCACCCCGAGCTGCTTGGTTACTCTGTTGTACTGGTCCAAGCCTTATCCCATACCTCCCTGGCATTCTGGGTACCCATTTTGTTAAATATTTTTTTTCCCGTATGCTGTAGCTAGCGGATTGCTAGCTACAGCAGTACGCCATGCCCTACACTTACGCATCCACCCACCCAATCCCCGCCGGCCATACTTACGCGTCCGCGATCCCGCGAGAAGCATGACTTCGTATTGTCGCGTCTCACGTCGCCATGGTGATGATCGGACATGACGTCATCAACATCATAAGGTCGTGGGGAGCTCCGATCCTTACCATTGCGCAGCCTGGCGGCGATTCGCCAGGCTGCGCTAGGTGTTTCGGGGGGGACAGCCCCTTTAGCGGCGCATTGCGGCAGATCGGCAGGTAGCGGCGGCGATCGGACAAAACATGTAGCTAGCAAAGTGCTAAATACATGTTCTGAAAAAAAAGTAAGTAAAAAGACCCCCCAGGAGCTGAGCAATTCTCCTTGGCGTACATAGACGAGCTGAGTTCGTCCAAACCGCCAAGGAGGTTAAGAAGGCAAACCACACTAAGGTTTAGAAAGTACATTTTCAAGAAAGTTATTGCTTTTACAAAAATATGTATCTTGCGAAAACACAGCAGATTTTTGCACAAATATAGATGTGAAAATGACCAGTGATAATTCATTGCTCCCAGTACCGTTACATGTTGGACAGTTTGGTAAAGTCCGTGCAATGTATATAAAGCGGCTCCGCCCATCTCTAGCGTTGTCTCAGTAGAAAGCAACATTGTATAAAGCAGGAAAACCTTGTTGTATTGCCTCTTATACTTTCGGAATGTTTCCTCGCTGCAGTTCTCTGTCCAGGATTGCTGGCTCATTCTTCGTGGTGAGTGTATCTCTTGGAATTAACAACGTGCGCTATATTTTCTTATAGCATACATTATGGTTCCATAGGGTCCCATTTTTCACGGCTCGGAGAGGATGTATTTCATCCGAGTCTTAATGTTTAATAAAGCATGTAGCAGGTAAATCATTCTCGCTGCAGTTTTGGCTTCCTGTAAGCAGATAAGAGCAGCGGTAGGCAGCAGTATCTTCATCACACGCGGCGTGGCTATAAGGGGCCCCTGAGAGTTGGTCAAAGAAAAATACAGCTTTCTTTTGAACAATATATATATATATATATATATATATATATATATATATATATATATATGTCTATGTAAATGTTGCTTATTTATTTACTATCTGCTTACTACAAAAAGGAGGAAAAATGCTAAACAGGTACATACAATATATCTACTCTGTAAAACGTCTATCTCATTCCCGTGGATAGCGCTGTATTTCAATGAATGTAAGGCAGATGTGCACACTTCTCTGTCGTTGTGTAAATTTACATGTGACACACATAAAAGTGCTTTTGCCACAGGACGTTGGTATAAGTAGCACCACTCTGATGTGCTGATTGATTCTGCCCCCCACCTGACAGCTTCTGCCACTGTACCCCAAAGTCTAACCTTAAGACTTTACTCATTGCATAATTGTGTTCCTTTCCTATTGTTTATAGGGCATTCCTCAAGCCAAATACTTTTTTGTTTTTGTTTTAATACTCTAATTCCCTATAAACTAAACAAGCCACGCCCACAGGTTTTCAGAGAGCCAAGGCACTTTCAGACAGTAGCAAGGGCTCATGGGAGCTCAGTCTGGGCAGGAGGAGGGGGAGGTATTACTAGCCAGATATTTCAGAGGCAGAGGGGAGGAGGGAGGAGGAGGGGGGATTTGTTTTCTTTGCTCAAGAGGCAGAAAAGCCTGCCTCTGTGTAATGTTTACAAACAACATGGCTGCTGTCATTGTATCACAGGAAGAAATAATCATTTTCTATTAAAGCTGTTTGCAGCTAGATTTGCTGTGTAAACTATCTAAACTTTAGATAAGATATATATAGACAAGTTACTTGTTATAGTTAGTTTTTCATCTCAGATCCGCTTCAAAGGACAGCTGACAAGGGAGGGATATGGAGGCTGCCATATTTATTTCCTTTTAAACAATGCAGAGTGCCTAATAGAAAAGCAAAACTTTTTGTACACAGTAGGGAGAAATGGCAGGGCATGCAAAACCAAGCTGCACCTGAATGTCTTAACGGCAGGATGGTGTGTAGAGCCTCTTAAAGGTATAAATGTACCCAATAACACCTGAAACAGGCGCTACAATTTGCACTAATGGAGGATGTTAGCTTCCAAAACAGTTTGCATGCAAAAAATTATGTACTAGACCCTTTCACCGTAGTGAGGTTATCCTATTGGAAGGGACCCTAACCTCTATGCAAACATCCATGTGACCTGGGAACAGCTAGCCATTAACCACTTGACACCTGAGGCATTTTTCCTCTTGTGGACCAGAGCAATTTTCACCTGTCAGCGCTCCTCCCTTTCTTTTTCCAATAACTTAATCACTACTAATCACAGCGTAATGATCTATATCTTGTTTTTCTTGCCACCAATTAGGCTTTCTTTGGGAGTTACAGTATGCCAAGAATAATTTTATCCTAAATGCATTTTAACATGAATAATAAAAAAAAAAATTATAAAATGCATTATTTTTCAGTTTTTGACCATTATAGTGTTAAAATAAAACATTCTACTGTGGATAAAAGCCACACATTTTATGTGCCCTTTTGTCCCGGTTATTGCAACGTTCAAAAAATTTCCCTAGTACAATCTATGGCGCCAATATTTCATTTGGAAATAAAGGTGCATTTTTTCAGTTTTGCGTCCATCACTAATTACAAGCCCATAAATTAAAAATTAATAGTAATATACTGCCTTGACATAAATTTTTAAAAAGTTCAGTCCCTAAGGTAACTACTTATATTTTTTTTTATGTAATCCCCCCCCCCCCCCTTATATAAATAAAAAAAAAAGTTTGGGTATTATGGGAGGGTGTGGGAGGGAAATAGTTAATTATATCAGTCAGTGTGGGGATTTTTATTAAATAAAAAGCAATTTTGGTGCAATATACTTTTTGGCCACAAGATGTCCTCAGTCGTCATTTCCGATTCACGTACGTAAGCACGTGAATCGGAAGTAATCCGTGGCTGTGTAACACAGGAAGATACAATGAATGCCGGCGTCTCGTAGACGCTGGTATTCATTGAATCGGGGACTTAGATTTATGAATGGGACCTGTGGTCCCATTCATTAACTTCCCCTCTATGCGGCGGTAACGGCGGTGCGCGTGCACGCGCGAACGGGAGCGAGCGGCGGCTGCATGCCGCTGCAGACTTGTTTTCACGGCCCTGCTGCATCCTGTCTTTTTTCCAGGGCCGTGATTATACTGCACGGCATGCAGCAAGTAGTTAAAGTAAAGGAAGGGGTGCAGCATGGACCAGGCACATCCTTCCAGGTATACACAATAAAAAAGTTAAAATTACATTTTTGTACACAGTAGGGAGAAATGGCAGCGCATCCGACACCCGGCTGCATCTGAAAGACTTAAAGAGAGTCTGAAGCCATTATAAAAATGGCTTTTTAGCTTATATCCCTATGAGGCATGTATGCCCCAGCTAAAACACCGCATAACAAGGGTCCTTTACCCCCCAAATCCCCCTGCAAAATCCACGACTTTCTTTTTCATGGATTTTGCTGCCCTCTAGTCTTCCATGTGAGGCAGGGCTATGAGCTGCAGCCCTGCCTCGCACGTGTCTATCAGCGGCGGATCTCCGCCTCTCCCCTGCCCCTCTCAGCGAAGGCAGACTGAGGCAGCCCTGCCTCACACGGAAGCGCTCCCCGGAGGTAGCAGGGGGGATTTGGGTGGTAAAGACCCCTCGTTATGCCGCGGGATAGCGGCGTTTTAGCAGGGGCAAACATGCCGCTGCTAAATATATGATATAAAGCCATTTTTATTATGGCTTCAGACTCTCTTTAACAGCTCGATTGTGTGTATAGCCTCTTATGGCTAGGAACACACTTAGCATAAACGCTAGGGTTGCGGAAAATGCAGTGTTTTTACCTACAATTGTAGTCAATGGGCCGCATCACAAAAAATGCATATAAAAAACACATATGCGTTTTGTATGCATTTTCAAACATGTATTTTTAAAAAACGTTGGTTTTGTTGCACAATTTTCAAAAATGCACCTAATGAAAGTCAATTGTAACACAATGTAATGCATTTTGTATGAGTTTTTCTTGTGTTTTTATATTCTTTTTTTTTTCTCTGATATAATTCTGCTTCCTGTTGTCTTCCAAGTGATTTGCATAAAATACAATAGAAAAATGCATGGAAAATGCATATAAAATGCACATGTATTTTGTAAATGCTAACCGCAAATGCACAAAAAACACACTAAAACACACACAAAACCAAAAACAAACATGACAGAAAACGCAACCTTTCACACACAGCCATGTGTGCACCCAGCCTCAAACAGGTGCTACAATTTACTCTAATGGAGGATGTTAGCATCCAAAACAGTTTGCATGCAAATTGCCTGGCTGCCCTGCTGATATTCTGCTTCAATTACTTTTAGTCACAGACCCTGAACAAGCATGCAGATCAGGTGTCTGACTTACGTTTAGCCAAACTTGCTGCATGCTTGTATCAGGTGTGTGACTCAGATACTAACATTGTGTGTACATTTTAGCAATTCATACATATGTAATTACAATTTGGACATTCAATTGATTTCATGTAGTCCATTGGTAATTTTGTGTAATTTTTTAATGTAATTTTCGCATAATTTTTTGTCGACTGAAGCGATTAATAGCACAGCCCCCATACATGCTATTGTCACTAAAATTACAACAGTATGTACGTTAAAGAGAATAGTGGGAATAAGTAAAAAGAAAATAATTTTTCAAAAAGACTGAAAAAATGTTTGTTTTTAAATTGTCATTTTTTTTAAGTTTAACCATTTCCCTACTAAGGGTTTTTTCACTTTGTGTACCAGAGCAATTTTCACCTGTCAGCGCTCCTCCCATTCATTCACCAATAACTTTATAGCTACTTATCACAATGAAATGATCTATAGCTTGTCTTTTTTGCCACTAAATCGGCTTTCTTTGGGTGGTACATTTTGATAAGAATTATTTTATTCTAAATGCATTTTAATGGAAATAATTAGAAAAAAATTAAAAAAGTGCATTACTTTTCAATTTCTGGCCATTATAGTTTTAAAATAAAACGTCCTACTGTGGATAAAACCTACACTTTTTATTTGCTTATTTGTCCCGGTTATTGCAATGTTTAAAATATTTCCCTAGTACAATGTATGGCAACAATATTTTATTTGGAAATAAGGTTTTTTTTTGTTTTGTTTTGCATCCATCACTAGTTACAAGCCCATAATTCAAAAAATAACAGTAATATACCCTCAGGACATACATATAAAAAAAAAATCAGTCCCTAAGGTAACCTTTTTTTTGTCATTTTCATTTTAAATGTTAATAATTAATTTGGGTAACTATGGGAGAGAGTGTGTGTGTGTGTGTGTGGGGGGGGGGGGGGGGGGGGGAAGACGTTAATTTTAATGGTATATGTAAGTGGTTTTATTAAATAAACTATTTGACCACAGGATGTCCTCACACATTTTCCTTAGTACACAAACAGGAAGTAATGCGTGTATGTGTTACTTCGTTTGTTACAATGACTCATTAATGCCAGCAATCATTAACACAGGGACTTAGATCAATGATTTGGTACTGTGTTCCCATTCACTGATCTCCCCACTAATGGGCGACCGCAAGAAAGCGTGCCGGAGTGAGCGCGGGTGCGCGCAGTGGCCATCGGATTTAATAGATGGATATCTACATCCCTTGGCACTGAAGTTGGCCAATAAGTTTCTCCCTCCTCCTCTTAGAGTTCTGGTTCGCCATGAGCTTGTTGGCTCCGTTTCTCGCCATCCTGCAGTTACCTTTTTTGTAACAAGTCCCCCTCTTCGGCTCCTGCTTTGGCTACTTTCGGAGCAATGACGCACCCTCCTCCAGCTCATTTGTTTGCCGTTGCATAGCAACGACAAACAACCAATGACGCAGCAGCTACTCGCGCACATGGAAGTCAATTGCAGGGTGGAGAGAAACGGACCTGGCAAGCTCATGGCGAACAAGAACTCTTAGAAGAGGATGGAGAAACTTATTGGCCGGGCAGATAAGGAGTGAGAGCGGTTGTCACTAGCCCCTCATAGTATCTTCTTTCGGCGTGTCACACGCTGTATAATGCTCTCTTGTGTGGGGTAGCCTCACAGTAGGAGATTCCACTTTCGCACTCATAAAAAGCCATCACCACACATAATGACCTCATCCATTATCCCTCGACTGCAGTTTGTTAAAAGGGACACGGTCTATAAGGTACATGACACTGCATAGCAAAAAAATATACACTGTGTCAGTTCCTACTGTTGTTGCCACATTAATTTATGCTGCTGCTAGAAATTGAATAACTTTGATAGAGTTCCTTTAAGTCCCATCGCTGATTTACATGACACGTATACATATCCTGATTGATTTAAACTATGCTCATATCAACGTCCAGTTTGAGTTAAGAGTTTGAAGTCCCATGCAAACACGAAACTAAGATAACTTACTGTATAACCAACCATTAGTGCTAAATGTCTTTTATCTATACAGGGCTTAATAATGTATGGCAACAAGCTATGTCTGCAAGGAGTGCTTTTAAACTAAGCACATAAAAGCCTCTAACAGTTGTCCTCATGGCAGCCTCCATTGTTTCTGGCCACTGCTTGGTCAGAGTAATTCAGGCCTCACTTGGTCATCAGGCTTGCTTGTCACTTGCTGTGCTGTCTTGGAATAATTTATCTGGATGTGGGAATAAAGATCCTCGCTACTGTTAGGTTTATCTGGAACAAACAACCTCTCAACCACTAGACTCTGGGAGATAACTTCCCTTGAGCTCCTCATCACAACAAGCTCAATGATGGATATTTAACAGCAGGGATGAGATTGTGTCACCAAAAACATGTTATTTTCTAAAGACAAATATAATCTGTATTTCATAAAAAACGATTTTCAGTAAACTGTTTGAGAAAATGCAATGCAGTCTTGTGAAACTTCTCAATCTTGTGAACGCATGCAAATTCAACCATGTATCCGGGAAGGTAAAATGCACATTGTTGATATCAAACTGCAGTTTATCTGGCGTATGGGTGAACAACATGCCATAAGAGTAACTGGAGTGAAGGCAAGAAACAGCTTTTACAATCTTTACAACAATGGCCTCAATTCACTAAGCTTATCTCCTGTCTCTAATAATGCCTCTAGAGTTATCACCATGGCGATGAGGCATGTAGTATTCAGGAACATTTTACCTCATGCAAACCTAAAGTTAACTCTTCTGTCTTTAACTTCCTGAGCGTTACGCTGCTCAGGAGGTTTTGTCACTTTTTGCCCGATTTTTAAATAATTGTTCCTAATGGCTGTAAATCCTCTAGCTATCACTAGGCTAGCTAGAAGAAGTCTCCGGCAGCCTTTGATCGCCACCGCTCCCTCATTTATACGTTACCCAGCCTGGATCCAGCGATCGGCCTTCACTATGGGGAGGATCGCAGATGACGTCATGCGCAAACCAGATCCTCCCCACAGAGAGACTGGAGCTGTGGCGGGAGGCTGCGCGATCACTGGATCCAGGGGTGTAATGTATAAACAGGATGATCACGGTGGATCGGCGGGGATCCAGGGGTGCCAGAGACTCTTACTAGCTAGCCTAGTGCTAGCTAAAGGATTTACAGCCATTAGGCACAATTATTTATTTATGGGGGACTCCTGGGGCCACAGAGCGGTATGATCTTCCTCAGTGATATCAGGTAATGTCTGACTGCCTTATCAACTTTCGATGATTCTTTCTCTACCATTGTTAAAGCTTACATATCTTTTTTTTTTAATTACTTTTTCTGCTTGCTGTTTGGTACCTTCAACGAGAATCTATTATGGAGGGCAAGTCTGCCATTGTGACCATGGGTAATGGCCGGGGAATCAGGATTCGATTCCGGTCCGGAGTTGGATCCTGAGAAATGGCTACCACCACACATCCAAGGAAGGCAGCAGGCATGGCATCCATGTCCCGAGGTAGTGACCAGAAATAACAATACAAGAGGACTTTTGAGGCCCTGCTGTATATGAGACGAATAAACTTTAATACCTTTAATGACAATCTGTTATGGAGGGCAAGTCTGCCATCCATTCAAGTGAAAAGTATGCACTGACTGCCAGGTATAATGCAATGTGCAGTCACAGATGCAGTGAAAGGTATGAAGTGACTGCAAACAGCTGTTTGTGTAGTGACGGCCATGCTGGACTGGTGCGCACCATGACGAGAGTGCAGGTGATGGTGGCTTTCCAGCCCATATGGTTGCCCGGCTAAGGTAGCTGAATGACAGAACAGTGACTGTCCAGCTGATCAAATTTGGTCTGTCCACAATGAAGCAACGACCTTATTATCGTGTGTGTGCCCTCCTGAGACACTCATATAGCCGGCGGCCGGTCATTGCTTCATTGTGATACGCAAGCCCCTTCACCGCTGCAAGGTAATGATCACGAAGGGGGATGGGCACATGTACCGGCATTTTGTTCTTTTTGTTGCAGCCGCAGTGCAGCCAGAAAAATTACTATAGCGGCTGCTGCTAGCAGCGGCCTTAAAATTCAGGAATCCGCCTGTTGGTGGTGGTGGAGAAGGCAGTCAAGCGGCCTGCAGGCAGAGATGCTGTGTGGGGAGCGACTTAGTCTTGGGGCAGGCAGTCACACAGTGTGCAGGCAGAGATGCTGTGTGTGGGGACTGTCTTAGTCTTTGGGCAGGCCTGACCGTGCTTTGCAGACCACATGGTCAGATGGACCCTTGACCCAACACTGTGTGCCAGAGATGACACCACTTGCCTTTCAACATCACGATACAGTTTGGATTTTTTGAGAAATAATTGCATATCTTTCACTGCGGTGTGTGGCTTTGCTTTTGTGTGCTGTTTTTCCTCAGGTGGTCATCCCATTGCAGTTTGTGCTTTGTCATCATGTGCCTTCATAAGGAAGTTGTCCCTATGCAGGTCTTGGTCTTTCCACGGCTCAATTTTTGGTGGCAGAGAGTACAGATGGCATTGCTCTCATCTGAGGCAGACACACAAAAAAATGTCCACACCGCTTAGCCCTGGGTTAATGGCACTTTGGTGGTGGCGGCCGACTGAGTGTTAAGTGGGGTCCCAGAATCAGAGCAGGAGGAGAAAGATATGTCACGGTTCCGTGCAGAAGCTGAGGAAGATGAGGTGTCCTATGTTAAATAGTCAACTACGTCCTGACAATCTTGCGGGTTGATGGCACATGCCTTCTGAACACTGTACTTTGGTCCAGGGCCGAACGAAATCACAACAGCACGACCTTGAACAGACCTGCCGGGTGGCCTGCCTCTGGCTCTGGCTCTGCCTGTTTTGCCCATATTGGGGATGAAGTGAAAGGTATGCACTGACTTGAGTAATACAATGTGCAGTCACACAGGTGCAGTGAACAGGTATGCAGTGACTGGTATCAATACAATGTGCAGCTGTCACACACACACACAGGTACTGTGAACAGGTACAGTGACTGATGGTATTAAATATCACACTGTGTGCGCTCACATAGGTAGGTGGGTGCACTGAACCACAGGTAGGTCTATGCAGTGCTGCTGGGTATTAAATGTGCACCTGTCACACACACGTACCGTGAACAGGTACAGTGACTGGTGGTATTAAATATCACACTGCGTGTGCTCACGTAGGTAGGTGGGTGCACTGAACAACAGGTATGTATATGTAGTGCTGCTGGGTATTACAAATGTGCACCTGTCACACACACACACGTACCGTGAACAGGTGCAATGACTGGTGGTATATTACACTGCTTGCGCTCACATAGGTGCTCACATAGGTGCACTGAACAGGTTACAGGTATGCACTGCAGTGATTGGAATTACAAATGTGCAGCTGTCACACACAGGTCCCGTGAACAGGTGCAATGACTGGTGGTATTAACAATGCGTGCGCTTACATAGGTAGGTAGGTAGGTAGGTAGGTAGGTAGGTGCACTGAACAGTGAACAGGTGGAGTGATTGGGATGGGATTACAAATGCGCAGCTGCCTGTCTGTCACACACACAGGTAGTCACTGAATGTGCTGGGCCTGGCAGTGGCACAGTAGGAATTACCACCAAGGGGCCAAAGTCAGCAGCGACTGACTGACAGGGCTGTGGGCCACAAAAAAAAAAAATAAAAATAAAAAAAAAAAAGATCACAAGAACAAGATTAGCTCTCAAAAGAGCTGTTGAGAGGTGTTTTTTTAACAATAAGAATCAGCATGAAGCAAGCTAACAAGCCTACAAGAGCCTAACTAAACTTTCCCTATGTGAGTCTGCAGCAGCAGCTGTCCCTTCACTAATTACTGCAGGTGCAGGCACACGAGTGAGTCCAATGCCTGATGCTGCCTGCCTTTTCTAAGGGGGGGGGGGGCTCCAGGAGGGAGTGTAGCCTGATTGGCTACAATGTGCCTGCTGACTGTGATATACAGGGTCAAAGTTGACCCTAATGATGTACTATAGGGGGCGGGTTGAACCACCATAAAGTTGTGTTCGTTCGCAAATAAGTTTGCGATCGAACCGTTCGGGCCTCCTCTACTGATGATGGAAGGCCGGCTCACTTCCCTCCCTTAGTGCCTCCCTCCCTCCTTCCCTATGCAGGGTCCCGAGCAGAGCGCAAAATAGAGATTACTCACTCTGCTCTCAGCATTTCAATGATGAGATCTCCCTTCAGTCGGGGGCACCTGTAGCTACTTAATACTGAGGATACCTCTGGCTACCTTATTCTAAGGGGTACCTGTAGCTACCTATGACGGGCAAGGAAAGTAATGGTATAATAAGCAAAAGAAGTTCTGCAAACAAAAGCTGCATCACCAAATTCAATTATACAAAATGTATTGTTCACTTGATTGACTATATAGATACAATAAAGTTCATAATTTTGTATGGATTTTGGTGGTGCAGCTTTTGTTTGCAAAACTTTCCTTGCTATACCTTTGTTTGTTTGGTTCTGTAGCTTGCATGCCGCTTTACCTTGGTGTGTGGAGAGTATTCACATATGGGCAGGAGAATAAGGCACAAGTTACATCTGGGGCAGCCAGCACACTTGTGGTGCGATTGGCGGGTGTTTGTAGGTTCATGGAGGGTGAGGTCTAGGTTGCCAGGACATCTGTGCCTATAGGCTCCTGTGATGGAAACCCAGGCCTGCCCCCCCGACCCTGTCCGCTGCTGAATGGTGCTGAAGTGTGGAGTCTGGGTGTATTTGTACCACTGTATTTGGAGGCGCATGGCTTCATGAGAGATCATTACAGTCGCTCCTTATTCTGAATGATGAAGCAGGTCATACCTGCGAAACATGTTGCACTGTAGAGTATAAAATAAAGTCATTTTTGCCTGAATGTGAAAAAATCATGGCCCAGGCCTTTGTTGCATTACCAGAAGTCCAGCCCTGGTTATGTCCTTGATGATAATAATAGAACAGAGCAGTGGTCGAGTCCTGCGTGAACGCAGGTGGACGACGTCCACCTAGTTTTTTCAGAGGGTGAACGTCGTTCACCCTACAGGATTGCCAGGTGTCTGGATTTTAACAACAGTGCAAAATCTGGCTGTCTACACAGTCCCTATATTTGCCTTTACCATCCGTTTAAAATTAGCCCTTGGCTCTCTATCTCACTGTGGATGTTCCCCTACCTTGGCACTTTTGGCAGCGGCAGATCTCCCCTCTAGCTGCAGTGAATTATGGTTCTGCCTGTGAGTGGCCGGTACCGCCCCCTGCTTGCACAGCGTGCACGGAGATGCAAGACTTCCCGGGAAGTTTGAAAGCAAGGAGGAGAGACAGCTCTCTGATCATCTGTCTGTGACTGTCTGCAGCTGCCTTCTAGGAGATCAGACACATTGACTCCCAGCATGACTCCCTTTCTTGAGACCACCTTATGTTTCCTCCCTCGGCACTTACTGGGAGTGGAGGGGGCGATGAAACAGAAGTAGGAGCTGCCAAGGGTGATTCGAGGTATGGACACCTTCTCTCTCTCTTTATCTGCCCTCCCTTGTGAGCCCACACATCTTGGTAAGAAATATCTGTTCTTTCTCTAGAGGTAAATGATGGTCTATTAGTAAACGTTTAACCCTTCCTGAGCTGGAATAGTCTGCCTGAAGTGCTATAGAGAAAGTAATACTTCAGCAGGGGGGAGATCTGTACAGCCACTGCTTCCCCCCATGGGGTGCTGAGCATTGTTTACCTTTTGTGTAGTGTGTGTTTACAAGAGAGGTGACTGACTTGCATGTTTGTCACCTCTGTCAATCTCCTCCTCTTGCTGTCTGCTTTATCAGTCTGCTTCTCCTGTGTGTGTATAGAGACCAACTGGTGCTACATTAGTGCTGGCTTCCTCCCATCCCACTATTATTGCTAATACATCATCTTCCACAGCACTTTACAGAGTTTATATAGTCATGTCTCTAACTGATCCCTCAGAGGAGCTCACAATCTAATATGTACCATGGTAATGTGTCTGTTGTTGTCTAGTTTATCTGTATGTTTTTGGGATGTGGGAGGAAACAGTGCCCAGAGGAAACCCACACAAACACGGGGAGCACTGTCGCCCAGCGCTGCAAGGCGAGAGTGCTATACACTATGCCACTGTGCTGCCCACCACTTGGTAAGAAAACCCTCATACACAGGCTAGAGCGAGTTCACATCTTAGTAGTTCCTGATGTGCCCCCCACTACTCAGTAGCTCCCTGTCCCGTCCCCCCCACACACATTTCTCAGTAGCTCCCAGTGGGACTCACACGTCACATTCCCAATAGCATGCAGCGGGACCCCTTACTCCCAACACCAACCAGTGCAATAGACTATTTTTTTGTGCGGGGGGGGGGGGGGGGGAGTGTCGAGTGGCGGCGTGTGGTGGTGTGAGGTGAGTCCACTCACCTCTTTCCCAGGACTAGACCCCTGGAACAGAGGCACCAAAACAGGATAAAATATGCTAAAAACTGTTAAAAAAAGGGAGCTAGAGGTGGACTTACCTCCCCATAGATGACATGATTTTTTCACATTCAGGCAAAAATGACTTTATTTTATACTCTACAGTGCAACATGTTTCGCAGGTATGACCTGCTTCACTGCTGCCCATAAGAGTAGCTGGAAATAAAGGAGGCGGCAAATGAAACTGGAGATTGCAAATTGGGAGCAACACAGAGAAGAATAGAAGAAGGGAGCTGTATATCAGAGAGAGGGGCTGCTAAACAAGAATGATATACATGGAAGAGGGTATTATTATTATTTGTATTATTTAGTATTTATATAGTGCCGACATCTTCCGCAGTGCTGTACAGAGTATATATATTGTCCTGTCAGTAACTGTCCCTCAGAGGAGCTTACAATCTAATCCCTACCATAGTCATTTGTCTACATGTGTATCGTGTAGTGTAGGTATTGCAGTGTAGGGCCAATTTACCAATTGACTTTTATCAATTCACCAATTAACTTATCTGTACATTTCTGGGATGTGGGAGGAAACTGGGGTTCCTGGAGGAAACCCACATAGACACGGGGAGAACATACAAACTCTGTGCAGATAGTGCCCCGGCTGGGATCCGAACCGGGGACCCAGCGCTGCAAGGGGAGAGAGCTAACCACTACGCCATCATGCTGCCTTGGCAGGGGGGGGGGGGGTTGCTGCACATAAAAGAGGAGTAACTAGAAAGTTTGCCCAGGGATGGAAAACCTAAAAATGTTGGCCGGTATCGGTTGAAAAGGGCGCCTGAGCTGCCTGTATGAAAAGGGCGCCGCCATAGACATCAATGTTATTTCTGGAAATATGGGTTACAAGGTGTAGAAAAGGGCGCCCGAGTTTTGATATAGGCTACACCAGGCGCCTTTTTTGTTGCCAAAGTTTTTATATGGGCTACAAGCGCTGGAAGCCGAATTATTTCATTCCCCCACTATCCATGGCAGCCTGGAGGGGGAATAGTAATTAACACATCCCGGAGTTTTTTTGTAGCCGAAGTTTTTACATGGGCTACACCAGGCGCCTTTTTTGTAGCCGAAGTTTATATGGGCTACACCAGGCGCCTGTTTTGTAGCCGAAGTTTATATGGGCTACACCAGGCGCCTTTTGTGTAGCCAAAGTTTATATGGGCTACACCAGGCGCCTTTTTTGTAGCCAAAGTTTATATGGGCTACACCAGGCGCCTTTTTTGTAGCCGAAGTTTATATAGGCTACATCAGGCGCCTTTTTTGTAGCTGAAGTTTATATGGGCTACACCAGGCGCCTTTTTTGTAGCCGAAATTGGTATATATGGGCTCCACTGGGCGCCCTTTATTACAGGCGCCCTTTTCATATAAACCCTGTTGGCCTTGGACATAACCACAATTCATAGGGCCCTTAGTGACCCCCCCTTCCCCACAGAGACCCCATGGTTGTAGGACACATCCATAATAGGATATATTATAAGTGTGGCCACGATGACCAACCCACAGTAACAGTGAATCCTCCATGATTTAATTAACCATAACAAATGTGAACACAACAATACCAGCTATGGTGGGAGGGGCCTCTGTATTGGAGGGAGGTAAGGTTAAAGTTGCTTCTTCCAAGCAGCTATACCTCTGGATGTGGTAGATGTCAGCAAGATAACAATACAGTAAAACAATAACAAATGTATAGAAGAAAAGAACAAGATGTTGGAAGTAAAAAAATACAAAATGTGTTCTGTCAGTTAGAAAAAAAAAGAAAAAAAAGGAAAAAAAATCCAAAATAGATTCACTGGCATGGGGAAAAAACTATAAAGACTACAGATATCTAGCTTAGTATATATACCATATGGCCTAATAAAGCATACAGAAAACAAGCATTTTATAGTGAATTGCCTTTCTAAAAAGTTATTAAGCCTGTCGTGCTGAGCCTAAAACTACGGCAATAAAGTCTGCCAAGCTCTGAGCAAGTCCCCGAAATTGCACCTGGCCCCAATTTTTGCAGAAGAAAATGACACCTCTGCTCTGTGAGCTGGCCCTGATATTGCTTCACGCGCACGTGCGCACTAAAATACAGCCTTCGCTTGATCGTTCTGTGATTGAGGACATAAAACAGTAGGAGGTTCTGTTCTGGCAGCTGGTCCAGTTATTTTGACTCCTGGAGGTGACTGTAACTTTTAGCACTTAAGTGTGACAGCGCCTGTGAAACGG
Source organism: Hyperolius riggenbachi (assembly GCF_040937935.1). Classification (NCBI taxonomy): domain Eukaryota; kingdom Metazoa; phylum Chordata; class Amphibia; order Anura; family Hyperoliidae; genus Hyperolius; species Hyperolius riggenbachi. Next base: position 496,232,487 of record NC_090649.1, read on the forward strand.
CTCATAACCGAGCAATCACGTTGGGTTCTGTGTTAAGTCGTTTGTTCAGCTGGCAACAAGCGTATCGGCTAAATATAATCACCACTCGGCTTTAAGACACACTCTGTGGACGTATTGTAATATGAGGCGCAATAACAAAAAAAGTTTTTCTAAACCAAAGAACAACAGTTCTTTTTAACTTCTTTCAGCTATTTCGAGTCTGTAGCTCACATCTTGGAATAGTTTAACTGCTGCCTGGTGTCTTGTTTATAGTTATACCACGTCTTGCCCACTAGGGAGGGACTGCTGTTAGGAAAAAAAACAGAGATGGAATGAACTGTAGAAGAATAGTTCAAGAGACACTGAAGCGAAAAAAAAAAAGTATGATATAGTGATTTGTATGTGTAGTAAAGCTAAGAAATAAAACATTAGGAGCAGAGACATAAGTCTAATATTGTTTCCAGTACAGGAAGAGTTAAGAGACTGCAGTTGTTATCTATGCAAAAAAGCCATTGAGCTCCACAACTTTCAAAGTCGCAGAGAGCTCTGTCTTCTGAAGCTTATTATCTCAAGTGTCTGGCACTGCATTGTTTTTTTTTTCCTGCAGAGAACAGTTCAAAAGTTCACTGGCCTGCTCTGTAAAATCATTTAGAATGCTGAGTAGTGTGTAAACTGCAAATATTAGAGAATGATGCAATGTTATTAAAAAAACAACCCTATGCAACTGAAAATAAAAGTATGATATTTTCTTCACTACTAATGTTCTAGTAATTATCCGTACTACACAACCAATTCATTATATCATATACATTTTTTTTTCTTCAGTGTCTCTTTAAAGCACACCTAAAGTGAAAGGAATATCGAGACAGACAGAATCTATACCCTGGCAGGGATAGCAGCACCCACCCAAACAGCGTGTAGATTTTCGACATTAAGGTCTGAAAGCAGTCAAATTGGTATTTTATGATAAAACTACTTTAAAAAAAGGAATACGTGCATAAAAATCACAAATTATTGCTACAATTCTGAGTGAAATAGTTACCTGAACTAAGACTCAAAGAGGAACTGTAGAGAATTGTTTTAACAAATTAAAGGAAAAGAGAGTGTGTTGTGAGGAAAAGAAAAAGAGATACGGAAACAAGCGGAAAAAAAAATCCTCTTACACTGTCGGTGTGGTTGAGAAATAGTACCTCATGCAGCAAGGGAGGAATCATGTTTACATCATGTTTACTACTGGCACGCAGGGATAGAGGTTTTTTTTTATTCCCTTAGTTTAAGGCACACCCCTTTTTTCCTTATATAGATACCCCAGTTTATGCAGATCACTTAAAGGGGAACTTCAGCCTAAACAAACACACTGTCATTAAGTTACATTAGTTATGTTAATTAGAGTAGATAGGTAATATAATCTCTTACCCACCCCGTTTTAAAAGAACAGGCAAATGTTTGTGATTCATGGGGGCTGCCATCTTTGTCATGGGGGCAGCCATCTTTTTGGTTGAAAGGAGGTGACAAGGAGCAGGAGACACAGTTCAAACTGTCCTGTGTCCTGATCACCCATCCCAGCTGCACACGCTAGGCTTCAAATGTCAAATTCAAAATTAAAAAAAAAAATTGCACCAAAACAGCAGAACGAGAACAACAACATCAGAAATCCCATCATGCTTTGCACGGCATTAGGGAAAAAATGCCCGGGCAGTTTTTTTCTGTGCAGCTAAAAATGAGGCTTATATAAGAGAAAAAAAAGTTCTGATGCTGTGAAACAGTTAAAGAAACACCAGGCCTTTCCAGTGCTGCTGAGTCAATTTTTAGTCTGGAGGTTCACTTTAAGGCCCTGTTTCACACTGGAAATTTCTGCAAAATCCCTGCTATTTTGCCGCAATTTGTTTGTGATTCTCATTCAGGGAGCAATGCTCATTCGCTGAACAAGAATTACAAACGCAATTGTGGCAACGTTTTCAGTACGAAACAGACTGCTTTTCACCCTGTGGTGTTTTCTGTGATTTCTGCTGTTTCTCTGCTCTCCACTAGGCTGCTATGCTGATGCAGTGTCTGATCCTGTACTACTTCTACTGCAATACTACACTAAGAGCAGTAGTACTAACTAACTTACTGTCGATAGCTCAAAAGCAAAGCAATTTCCTGACCCCTAACTGCAGCTAATCCTAGGAATACGCTCTGTAAAGTACACTAACAATCACACTAGTGGTACACTACTACAATAAGCTAACTCTCTAAAACAACGAATATATGTAGATACAACTGTAGTAGTCAAACATGTATCTCAGAAATAACTATACTGAGTGACACAAACTGACTAGTGCTACTACTGGGACTAACTGTCTAAAACAATAGCACACTTTACAGACTATTACCTAAGCTAACTCAGCTACAAACTAAGTCCCTTCCCTATCCATGGAACAACTACTACTGCTACTACTAGATGTCAGAAATGGAGTAAGGTGAAATGGCGCTCTAGGAAAGATAAAACATTTTGCCCACCACTCATGGTCACCTAGTTGTTGTTTTATTTTATTTAGTAAGATTTGATGGAGGCTAGCATCCACCAGGCCCCGAGACCCACTCCAGCCCCTAGGCAGTTGGCTAAAAAAATGCACTTTCTCATAATTTTCTCATAATCGTACTAAAACTACTCGTACCCGCAATTATTGCGGGTAAATATGACCTGGAGCCATTCTTCCACTAACAATTAGAGAACGGCTAGAGGCTTTGTCGATCCTAATCTGTGTTTATCTCATAATTTAGCTTTCCTTAACCTCCTTGGCGGTAACCCCCGCAGGAGGTTTTCTCCGGCCCTGCTGGGCCAATTTGTTTAATTTTTTTTTTGCTGCACGCAGCTAGCACTTTGCAGCACACCGATCGCCACCGCCCCGCGCACGATCGCCGCTATCCGTCGCGCCGCGCCCCCCCCCCCCCCCAGACCCCGTGCGCTGCCTGACCAATCAGTGCCAAGCAGCGCTGAGGGGTGGTTCGGGACTCCCAATGACATCCCGACGTCGGTGGCATCGGCGACGTCATTCCGCCCCGTCGCCATGGCATTCTTTAAACGGGATTTCCTGATCGGAGATCGCCGAAGGTGATCAAAGCGGGCAGGGGGGATGCCGCTGAGCAGCGGCTATCATGTAGCGAGCCCTGGGCTCGCTACATGATATAAAAAAAGATTTTTTAAAAAAACTGCTGCGCTCCCTCCTGGCGGAATTTTTTATACCGCCAGGAGGGTTAAGGTGCTTACACACGTCTGATTTTATGTTCGATTGTCTTTCAAACCGGACGTTTGAACGACTTGACGCTCAAACAAAAAGTTGTTCAGATCCCCTTGTACACACAGAAGACAAAACATTTGAAATGCTAATTACAGCTAATTTACATGTCGTTTGACTGGTCAATGGACTTGAGAGAACAATGGACTGGTTCAAATGACTGATCAAACATCTTGTTGTTGGAAAGTCTATTAGTGTCAAACAACAAACAGCAAGTCGTTTGTACGCATGCTAGTCCACGGATCAGCCAAGTGGATCAGTCAAAACTGCCGCCATCAGTCTAACGATCGTTCTTAAGCACACCAAACTGTCATTCAAACGACCGGTTTGAACGACAAGGCGTTCAGAAATATCAGACGTGTGTGTGTACCTTTATAGTTGTGGTGAAAAATAAGTAAGGTGAGATGATGCAAGAGAAAAGCTTTGTAAACTAACTTGTGCTGTTTTACAAATCCAGTAATAAAGTATGAGAATCAGAAAGGTTCACTTTAAAAAATGTTTTATGTTCCATTTAAGTCTGTACACACTGCTATTGCCTAAATAGAAACAAGAAGTTTTTTATTTACCTTTTTGTCTTTTTTTTTTTTATTTTCTGTTGCAGTCGGCTTGTAATAAGGAGATCTGGGACAGCAGTGAAACACTACTAAAGTTTTACGTGGCAGACCATATGCTGCAAAAATATGTCAGTTTTCTAAAAGAGACGCCAGCCAAGAGGGGATAAAACAACAAATGACTGCTACCACTTGTTTATAATACTGTAATGTATCATGATGAGATCGCAATGTGTTCTTTAATTAGGAAACCATTTGCAAAAAAATGTGTTTATCTACTTACACTTTATAGCATAATGTTTCTGTTTATTGACAAAACTTTTGTTATTCTAAACGACTGAAAAAGTCACAAACATACCCAGCTTGCTAAGACATTGTAAAGCACAAAAATATAAAAAATACAAATGATATTACAATTGTGAGATAATTAACTATAACATTTTAGTTACCTTGTTAAACTTTTATGCTCACTGCATTGGTCTGTTTAATATATTCACAATGTAAATGTCAAATAGCTATTTGGGTTTTTGATGACATGCTAGGTGAAACTGCAAACCACTGACATCATGATCAATTTACAGGCTATTTAGAGATGCCTTCTGTAAATTTGTTTTATTTCAAAATATTTATAAATTGTATTGAGTCCAAAAAAGCAGGGAATTCAAATATGAGACTTGCAAACAATATATTTTCTTAAAACTGAAGGTGTTAAAAAAATGTTACGTCCACATAAGCAAAATTCCTCATAAGGAATCACTTCAGGACATTGGCCTCAATTCACTAAGCTTATATCCTGTCTTTAATAACTCTTCTAGAGTTACCATGGTGATAAGGCATGTATTATTCAGAAAACATTTTACCTCAGGCAAACCTAAAGTTAACTCTTCTGTCTTTAAGTTAACTCTTTAATCCTTAAAATAACTCCAGAGACAGGCTGTACATTATCTGCGTGTGAAAATAACTACAGAGGAGGTAACTTAACTACAGAGGAGGTAAATTAACTACAGAGGAGGTAAATTAACTACAGAAGAGGTAACGTAAGGAATTAAGAGATAAGATAACTCTCTTACGTGCCTTATTATCTCCAGCATGATCTTAGTGAATTGAGGCCATTGTATGTATTTCCATGCTTAAGCCCATGCTTAAATCCTAGGCCCCCACCCCAGGGGAGCCAGATATAGCCATCTATTTTGTGTTTAGTAAAATGGGCACCAGGAAAAGTGATTTAAAAAAAATTGTTTAATTTACCAATATAATATTTGACTAGTTCATTAATATATAGTAAAATATTGGTAATATTTACTGATATTTTACTATGACCTTAATGTCTCCCTACTATCACACAGAACCCATCTGACTTCAGCAAGCATTCTGATAGGCTGGGCTTCTGGGCGGCACTGCTGAATGATCCTTATCATATAAGGATCTGCCTGTCAGTTGTTCTTTGTCTGTTGTTGCGAATACTTCGTGTTAGCGCTCAGACCTTTGATAGCTGTAATCAGTAGTATTCAATACCATTGTATTTCCTATTGTGTTTTGAACTCTGCCTGTACCTTTGACTATTCTCCTGCCTTCCGATTCTGTACTTTGCTTATCTGATCCGTTGCCGATTTCCTGCCTGAACCTCTGACTCTGATTTTCGCCTCCTGATTCTGTACCTTACCTGTCCGACCCGCTGCCGACCTCGGCTTGTATTTGACCATGATTTTGCCTAACGATTCTGTACCGCTGCTGACCGACCTGTTACCGACTCTGCCTGTACGACCACTCTCTGTCTGGTGATAGCCTCAGTCTCCAAGGGCTATCACCAAAGGAGTACTCCTGAATTACTGTTTGCACCAATCACTACACTTGTGCAATAAAGTTGCGTTCCTGTTTGTATATCTGTATTATTTGACGATACTGCAGATCATCAAATAATCAGATATCCGTAGTCGTGCTGACACACATTGTTACAGTAACCAACCTTAACTCCCTTGGTGGTGACTAGCCTTAAGCCCCATAGGCAACTAACCTTAACCGCTGGGGGAGAAGTTAAGGGGCCCATACACCTAACGATTTTCCCGCTGATATACAGCAGATTCGATCACTAGTCTGTGATCGAATCTGCTGTGAAATCGTCACGCAAACGCTGACAGAACGATCGATTTGCATCGATCCGTCCGTGCAGAAGGTTTTTCTCGATCGCCGGCGGGTCGGGAGTGCGTCGATAGCGGCGTTCGAATGCCTGACGACTGACACAATACAGCGGCAATACATTACCTGTTCTGGCCGGCGCGACTCCCCCAGTCTCCGCTGTCTTCTTCTCCGCTCCGGGCTCCAGGGCTGCAGCTTCACTGAACTACCTGTCCCGGCAGGAAGTTTAAACAGTAGAGCGCTCTCTACTGTTTAAACTTCCCCTGGACAGGAAGTTAAATGAAGCAAGCCAGCCGGACCGGAGGCCAGCGCGGAGAAGACAGCAGAGACCGGGGGAGTCATGCCGGCCGGAGCAGGTAATGTATGCAGGTGGCGGGCAGGCGGCGGTGGCAGCTCCAAAGATTGTGATCGTTTTCATGCTGAAATCGATTCACAATCTGTTTGTAGTAAAGGCAGCCATACGATCCCTCTCTGATCAGATTCGATCTTTCATTGCTGTAAGTTATTGTGCGTTACATGTTGTTGTAACGTGCAACTTTAACGTTGCACTGTGAAAGAGCCCTTAGCTAGCACTAGGCTAGCTAGTCTATGTGGCTGGCACCCCCTGATCGCCACCAATCCCCCGATCCAGCCAGTTTATATATTACCCAGCCTGGATCCAGCGATCGGCGCAGACTCCCCACACAGATCTGCTCTTCGCTTTGGGGAGGATCATACATGACATCATCGACATCATGCGCAGACCCGATCCTCCCCATAGAGAGGCCGGAGCTGTGCAGAAAGGCTGCGCCGATCGCTGGAGCCAGGGGGGGGGGGGAACAAATAAACTGGGGCTGGATCGGGGGATCGGGGGGTGCCGGCCACATAGACTAGCTAGCCTAGAGCTAGCTAAAGGTATTAAAGCCATTGGATCAGGTATTTTTTTTCCTTGGGGGACTTGTGAAGCCAGAGAGCGGTTAAGGTGCATTAAGGAGCAACCATAATGTGCACGTTACCCCCAGCAACACACAAATTACCTGATAATGTATTAAAGGGAATGTGGGGGCAGTTGCAGTGTCCATCAAACAAAACATGTGTAAAAATAAAAACAGTACAGTTCTGGCCACCTAACTATTGGCCAGATGTAATAAACTGTGTAAAGTTGCACTGCACAGGGAGTGCATGCGGATTTCATTATTCCTACCACCGATGGAGCATTGCCGAATGCATACTTACCTGTCATAAACATTTGGGTTTGCACTAGTTCTCTCATGAAACATCTGTTTAGCTCTCCACCACTAGAGATGGCTTGAACCTCCGATTTTAGGTTCGTGAACCTCGAACGCGAACTTCCGCAAAAGTTCGTGAACATGCGAACTTCGCGAACCGCAATAGACTTCAATGAGCAGGTGAACTTTCAAAACTACAAACACTAATTCTGGCCACAAAAGTGATGGAGAAGATGTTTCAAGGGGTCTAACACTTCAGGGGGGCATGGTGGAGTGGGATACACACCAAAAGTCTCGGGGAAAATTATGGATTTGACGCACAGCAGGGTTTTAAGGGCAGAAATCACATTGCATTGCTAAATTGGAGGCATAAAGTGCTTTAAAACGTCTTGCATGTATATGCATCAATCAGGGAGTGTAATTAGTGTACTGCTTCACACTGACAGACCAAACTCACTGTGTAACGCACCGCAAACAGCTGTTTGTGTAGTGATGGCCGTGCTGGACTGGTGCGCACCATGGCGAGTGTGCAGGCCATGGCGGTTTTCAAGCTCATATGGTTGGGCTGAGGTAGCTCAATGATGACAGAACAACAGTGACTGAGTGTCCAACTGATCGAATTTGGTCTGTCCACAATGAAGTAATGTCCTTATTATCTTGGGTGTGCCTCCTAACACACTCATATAGGTCTGGTCATTGCTTCATTGTGATACGCATGTACATGCCTTTTGTTTTGTTGTTGCAGCCACAGTGCAGCAAGAAAAATTAGGCAGGCATGTACACGCACCAGAAAAATTATTATAGTGGCCGCTACTAACAGCGGCCTTAAAAATTCAGGAATCCACCTGTAGTCCTGGACCCTGTTGGTGGTGGCGGAGAAGGCAGTAAAGCAGCCTGCAGGCAGAGATGCTGTGTGTGGGGACTGACTTATTCTTTTGGCAGGCCTGACCGTGCTTTGTAGTCCAGGCATCCGTGGTCAGATGGACCCTTCACCCAACGCTGTGTGCCAGAGATGACACTACTTGCCTTTCAACATCACGGTACAGTTTGGGTATCACCCTTTTTGAGAAATAATTTCGGCCTGGCATTCTCCACTGCGGTGTGTGGCTTTGCTTTTGTGTGCTGCTTTTCCTCAGGTGGTCATGCCATTGCAGTTTGTGCTTTTTTCATCATGTGCCTTCGTAAGGCAGTTGTCCCTATGCGGGTCTTGGTCTTTCCGGGGCTCAATTTTCGGTGGCAGAGAGTACAGATGGAATTGCTCTCATATGAGGCAGACACACAAAAAAAATTTCCACACCGCTGAGCCCTGGGATGATGGCACTTTGGTAATGGCTGCTGACTGAGTGTTAAGTGGGGTGCCAGAATCAGAGCAAGAGGAGGAAGATATGTCACGCTTCCTTGCGGAAGCTGAGGAAGGTGAGGTGCTCTGTGTTAAATAATCAACTATGCCTTGACAATATTGGGGGTTGATTGCATGTGCCTTCTTCTGAACACTGTACTTTGGTTGAGGGCTGCACAAAATCACGACAGCACGACCTCGAACAGACCTGCTGGGTAGCCTGCCTCTGGCTCTGCCTCTGCCTGTTGTTTTGTCCATATTTGGGGGGATAAAGTTAAAGGTATGCACTGACTTGACTAATACAATGTGCAGTCACACAGATGCAGTGAATGGTATACACTGACTGCTGGTATAATACAATGTGCAGTAACACAGGTGCAGTGAAAGGTATACACTGACTGGTGGTATAATACAATGTGCAATCACAGATGCAGTGAAAGGTATGCACTGACTGGTATATAAAACAGTTTGCAGTCACACAGATGCAGTGAAAGGTATGCAGTGACTGCTGGTATAACAATGTGCAGTCACACAGATGCAGTGAAAGGTATGTAGTGACTGCTGGTATAACAATGTGCAGTCACACAGGTACAGTGAAAGGTATGCAGTGACTGCTGGTATAACAATGTGCAGTCACACAGGTACAGTGAAAGGTATGCAGTGACTGCTGGTATAACAATGTGCAGGTGCAGCGAAAATGGATGCACTGACTGCTGGTATATAAAACAGCATGCGGTCACACAGATGCAGTGAAAGGTATGCAGTGACTGCTGGTATAACAATGTGCAGTCACACAGATGCAGTGAAAGGTATGTAGTGACTGCTGGTATAACAATGTGCAGTCACACAGGTGCAGTGAAAGGTATGCAGTGACTGCTGGTATAACAATGTGCAGTCACACAGGTACAGTGAAAGGTATGCAGTGACTGCTGGTATAACAATGTGCAGGTGCAGCGAAAATGGATGCACTGACTACTGGTATATAAAACAGCATGCGGTTACACAGATGCAGTGAAAGGTATGCACTAACAGGTATATAAAACAGCGTGCGGTCACACAGATGCAGTGACTGGTATATAAAACAGCGTGCGGTCACACAGGTGCAGTGAATGGTATGCAGTGACTGGTATTATAATACAATGTGCGGCAGTCACACTAGGCACTGAATGTGCAGGGCCTGGCACAGTAAAGCAATTAGCAAGGGCCAGCTGCAACAGACAGGGGTGTATATGCAGTGTCAGTGGGCCACACACAAAAAGAAAAAACACATCACAAGAACATTAGCTCCCAAAAGAGCTGTTTTGGTGGTGCTTTTCAGCAATAAATATCAGCAAGGATCAAGCTAACAGACCTCCTAACTATCACTTTCCCTATCTCTCCAATGTCTCTCCCTTCTCTCACTAATACAGCAGCACACAGAATGAGAACACGGCCGATGCTGCTGCCTTATATAAAGGGGGCGCGGGGGGGGGGGGGGCTCCCGGAGGGAGTGCAGCCTAATTGGCTGCCATGTGTCTGCTGACTGTGATGCAGAGGGTCAAAGTTTAGCCCAATGATGTAGTATAGGGGGCGGGCCGAACTCGCATAAAGTTCACATTTTGACGCGAACACGAAACCGCGTTGTTTGTGCGAACAAGTTTGCGTGTGAACCATTCGGGCCATCTCTATCCACCACACACAAACGGCTCTTGCTGCTTTAAAACCAGAGCTGTCAGTGCCCTTTTAAGAGCATTGATTACTGTGAGACAAAAAAATTGGCTCCTGACCAATACACTGAAGCTTTGCTGTCAGCGCGACAGCAGACCAAATGGGAATGGCGAGAGCAAGCGAGGTGTGCCGCGGCCCACGTTACTAGTCAACGGGGCGTAACAATACACCCTACAAGAGATGCAACTGCAGGGGGGCCCAAAAGTCGCAGGGGGCCCAGTGGGGGGAGACATTTATTTTCCCTGTCCTGAGAGATAGACAACTAAGGGCACAGGGAGAAAAAAACTTTCTGCTCTCTGTACAATTGGTCTAAGGACTGCATCTGCTCAGCCACTGATAAGGAATCATACAAAGTTTTGCAGACAAAGATTTGTAAACAGTCCCTATTCAGTGTACAGCAGGGTCTTGTGTACAGCAGTGCTCTACCCCTAGCCTTCCTACCCCCTCTCCAAGTGCTGTGTACTGTAGTAATGTTTGATGTTAGGGAGGGCCCCATCCAAGGTTTTGCAGGGGGGGGGGGGGGCAGTGATTTCTAGTGATGCCCCTGCTAGACAACCACAATGGGAGCATGTATGGAGCAAAGTGTGCATCTAGAGCCAGCGGAAGACAAGTGGTGGCTACGGACAACTAATGTATAGTGCACTGGATACAGGGGGGGCAATACACATTAACGGGGAAAGCACCGGGGGTTTTGTCGCTTTCATCACTCGTCCTGATATCGCTCGTTAGTGGCGAGCACCGATCAAGCAAGTCAGCCTGCATGCTGCGGCATGTCGGCCCGAAATTGGTTGCATTATCAGTCGGCAGAGCCGGGATAAGGTCCTCCAGCAGCCAAGGCAGAGAGACCAAAGAGAGCCCCTCCATCCCCCCACCCCAGCCGTCACACACTGATTGCTATTAGAGTAAGAGGTGCCCCAGGGCCCCCAACACCCTAATCTCTAGTTATCTGGCTTGCAGACACTGCCATGTATCCCCTTTTCTTATTTCTCTCTGCTTCAACCACAATAGGGGAATGATAGCTGAGTGAGTTGTGCGCCCCTCCTACACTGCGCCCTGAGGCTGGAGTCTCTCTCGCCTCTGCCTCCGCCCAGCCCTGCCCCCTCCTACACTGCACCCTGAGGTTGGAGCCTCTCTCGCCTCTGCCTCCGCCCAGCCCTGCCCCCTCCTACATAGTGTTGGGCGAACACCTGGATGTTCGGGTTCGGGAAAGTTCGCCGAACATGGCCGCAATGTTCGGCATGTTCGGGCCGAACCCCGAACTCCCCGAACATCCCGCTTTTGGGGGCCCTATGGGGTCGCAGGCATAAGGGGGGAGCATGCCCCGATCGCGGGGGGGGTCGGAAATTCCCCCCACCCCCTCCGCTAGCGCTCCCCCCTCTGCCCGCTTCCCCATTCAAAAGTTAGGAAGTGAAACTGTACCTGTGCGGCCGGTAGTGGGTGACTGGCAGTGGGCGGCACTATGGAGAGACTGAGGAGGAGGAGGAGTCCGGAGAGTGACGCGTTGAGGGAGGCCGGGCAGTGGGCGGATCAGCAGTAGTACCGTACTACTGCTGATCCGCCCACTGCCCGGCCTCCCTCAACGCGTCACTCTCCGGACTCCTCCTCCTCCTCAGTCTCTCCATAGTGCCGCCCACTGCCAGTCACCCACTACCGGCCGCACAGGTACAGTTTCACTTCCTAACTTTTGAATGGGGAAGCGGGCAGAGGGGGGAGCGCTAGCGGAGGGGGTGGGGGGAATTTCCGACCCCCCCCGCGATCGGGGCATGCTCCCCCCTTATGCCTGCGACCCCATAGGGGGCCAGTATTCGGGCGAACAGGGCCCTGTTCGTGCCGAACAGGGGCCCTGTTCGGCCAGGCAATGAGCCGTTCGGGCGAACCCGAACAGTTTGGCCGAACACCACCAGGTGTTCGGCCGAACGCGAACATCACCCGAACAGGGTGATGTTCTGCAGAACCCGAACAGTGGCGAACACTGTTCGCCCAACACTACACTGCGCCCTGAGGCTGGTGCCTCTCTCGCCTCTGCCTCGACCTGGCCCTGTCAGTCGGGCATGCACTTGGCGGCACCAATTTTCATCCGATTCTGATTATAATAATTAAATCGGAGAGTTGATTAGCCGCCAAGTCTCCTGATGTATGGCCACCTTAAATTTGTATTTTCTGCAGCTTTTGCCATCCTCTCTGATTTGCTTGCAGCGATAATTACAGGCTGTACCCGGTCCTTCTGCTGACAGTACTTCCTGGAAGTAATCCTGTACTGCGCATATTCTCCCTTTTTATTTTTGCAAAAACCACAATGTTTTTACAAAGCTTTTTTTACGCATAATTAATTTCAAATAATGATCTATTACCTGCTTCTAAAATAAAATTGCCTGAAGATTGGACTGCTGACATTCAAATCCCTGCACAATCTGGGCCCTGGATACATGAAGGACTTGCTGAAGCTGCACCACACCTCTCACAACCTCAGATCAGCAAGTTCTATAAACTTGGTCACTCCCAGAGTGCACCTCAAAAAATCTGGAGACAGAGCCTTCTGTCATGCTGCCCCTACTCTTTGGAACTCCCTACCACACCCAGTAAAGACAGCACCATCCCTGGAGCTATTCAAATCCAGACTGAAAAGCCACCTGTTTAGCCTGGCATTTCCAGATTTATAAAATTCTTCCCCTGTACCACGATGGTCGGAGCCATGCTTATGCGCTTTGAGTCCCACGGGAGAAAAGCGCTTTACAAATGTTATTTGTTGTTGTTGTTGTTGTTGAACTAGTAGAGCTTTAAGTTCTTTATTGCTTACTAAGTGATATAATGGTACAATTTAGAAATGGCGAGAAATCCGGGACACGGAAGAAACTAATAGTACTGATACTTTTTTTTTCTTTTTTAACATTACTTGATTAAAAAAAAACAACTTTGTATTACACTCAAAATATCAGATTTCTTTAGTATTGCTCCCTTCTGTAAAATCCGAGCAGAAATAGTCAGTAAGTGAGCACAGGAGAGTCAGGTCATCTCTGCGCAGCCACGGGCACCAGTGATGAGCGAAAATGCCAATATTCTTTTTGAATTCATTTTCACGCAAATGACGTTAAATTTGATTTTCAAAATAAAATACAATCAAAATTTGTTATTTTTTTTTTTTTTAAATTGCGTGTTTACACGAATTTTCGAAGTAAAAATATAAATTTTTCACATTTTTACGCTACAATTTGTGCTGTAAAAATATAAAAATATAGATTTTTCACATTTTTGTGAAAAACACATTAATACAAGCGATTTTTGCAAAAATAGCATTTTTCGATGCAAAAATGAATTTGGCCGAAAATTTGCAAGCAACAAAGTCGGGCACAGCCATAGACCATGATGTTAATTTATTACGGCTATAGTAGCACTGGGGGAATTTCTCTTAAAATCACCGTAATTTGGGTGTCGGCAACAGCCGGATCATGAAATATGTGTCCGAAGGGACAAATTATGTTATCAGTAGGGGAAATATATTTGTTATATTCCCCTACATTGCCTAGCGCACGAAGAATCAGCTCCTGGCTTTGCCCAGCGCCCAACTAGCCATCACCAGTACCATACATCTGCAGCACAGCGACTTTGGTCTACAGACTTATAAAGTGCAGTCCAGTCCCAGTTGCTTATTAGTGTAGTGGGTGAGAAGTGCTTCCTCTGCCCCCACCTGTAGATACTATTGGTCGGGGTGTGTCTAGGACTTTATGACTTCTGTTGTGTGCATAATTAGGATGGGAGAATATCAGTATTCTAAGGCCCTGTTCACAGTGGAGAGCTGCGGTGTGTCATAACTGCCACTCAGCAAGATGGCTCCTTGCACTGGAATGTTCCATTTATTGCAACGTTCACAGCGGGGAGGTACTATTGTGGTTTAATGGTGGGGGCCATGGTAACACACTGCATGCAGTGCATTACCACTAAATGAGCGTGGTAACAGTGGAAGTGAAACATATGTTTTGTTGAACTGTATGCTTCACTGCACCCGAAGCAATGCATGAGGCAGCTGTCTACAACAGGTGTTTCTGCTGTCACAGGGAACAGAACACGACTGATCAATGTGAGCAGAGAATGCACGGCTTCAGAGAACACTTGTGTCAGTGTGGAGACAGTTCATTTCAGCCTTAGAAACAAAATTATACTATTACATTTATATATATTTTTCGTGTTCTTAAGTTCTATTACATTTTTATATTTTCCATGTTTTTAAGTTCTTTCTAATGGGATTTTCTCAGCGTTCTTCAATATTATCTAATTTACTTCTTATATTTCCATTTATTCCAACGTGTACTCTAACAAAGGATGAAAACATTATGTTAAAGATCAAAGTGTGCATTGATTTTTTTTTCTCTCTTAAAATACAATATATCACCCGGCACTGTTCCCGCAACCTTATGCAAGGTCAAAATAATAGATTTGTTTTGTTGGCACATTTTTAATGTAATTTATCTGCTTAATAAATCTGGAAAATGCTAAAGTTTACAGCGCATCAAGGGTAGTGTCACATTTTATTCTGCAAACTCAGCAATGCCCTGCGCACAATAACAGCACACTCCTCAGCAACACCTAAAGAGGACATCCAACAGATCTCAGCAACAGAAACAAAAATCACACTGTAACCTGATGCAGTTTTCAGTAAATTTGGATGAGCAGAAATGGCCCATTTCCGATTACACAGAAATTACCATTTCTGATCTTCCATTTTTCTGATTTTCTGGTTTTCAGTTTCAGCGATTTCCGATTTTTGAGGAGTATTTTAATAGTCATTTTTTTTTTTTTGAATCACAGAATGCAATAAAGGAAAAAAAAATCGGTAAAATGGAAAACAGGATAGCCCAAATAGGAAAACGGATTTTAATTGGTCTAAGAATATAATTTAGCCCAAAAATTCTGCATTACAACAAACGGGATTTCCATTGAATTCTGATTCCAGATTTCTGAATTCTGCTCAGAAATGCTGATTTCCGATCGGAAATGCGTAAATTTAAATTCTGCGGAATCCGAATCAGCAGTAAAAAATATGTGTCCAAATGATCAATCGAGCCGGCGTTGCAGGTTTCTGAATTATTGATGAGCGGTTTCAGGATTGGATTATAAAACTGTTCCTGTAAATTATCTCACATTGGGCTCGATTCACAAAGCGGTGATAACTCAGTTATCACGCCTAAAAGACTTTAGGCGTGATAACCTTTGCACCAGCAAAGTTATCACCGCTTTGTGCTCTAGCGTACGCGCGTACGTGCGCGCGCAAAGTCCCATAGGGCTTAATGGGAGCTTCGCGCGAAGCGGGAGGCGCTGCGCGCGCGCGTGCAAAACTTTGCGCGCGGAAAATTCGCGCGAGTTTCTTCTTATCATGCCTAAACTGAGTTTAGGCGTGATAAAGGGGTTTTCACAGGCGTGCAAAGTGTTTGCACCGCTTTGTGAATCAAGCCCATTATCTGTCTTTCACCTTATCTGTATAAAACCTTCTTAAAGGACCACTATCGTGCAAATCATAAAATGTAAATTAAATGTAAACATAGACAAATAAGAAGTACGTTCCTTCCAGAGTAAAATGAGCCATAAATTACTTTTCTCCTATGTTGCTGTCACCTACAGTAGGTAGTAGAAATCAGACAGAAGCAACAGGTTTTGGACTAGCCTATCTCCTCATGGTGGAGTCTCAAGGTTTTATTTATTTTCAAAAGCACTTAGTGAATGGTAGTTACTCTGTCCAACTGCCAAAAAAACTGTGCAACAATCAGGGAGGCTGGGCAGCATCATTGTATAAATCCTTTTTAGGGAATGTCTTAAAAAATAAAAAAAAGCTTGCTGAGAATCCCCCATGAAGGGATGGGCTAGTTCAAAACCTTACGGTTCTGTTAGATTTCTACTACCAGCAACATAGGAGAAAAGTAATTTATGGCTCATTTTACTCTGGAAGAAACATACTTCTTATTTGTGCTTGTTTACATGTATTTTAAATTTTACTATTTTTCGTAATAGTGGTCCTTTAAAACATCTAAGCAAAATCTTGCTAAGATCAAAATAACCCGAGATGCAAATAAACTGATGAGATAAACAATTGGATCTGTCCTCCTACTCCTAAAAATGACTTTTTTTTTAAATAGCTCAAGGTTTTTATTTTATGCATAAACATTTTCAAAACAGATTTAATGTTTTATAGTCTCTGCTCAATTGCAGTGTCTCAAGAGTCCCAGAGTAAAAATACATGAACTATTGACCTTTTTATTTTCCCCTTGTAGTCGGAAGCCTAGTTATCTGCTTAGGAAAGTGTTTTATAGCTGCAATTTGTTATCAGTAAGCCAACTGGGTCCTGACTGGAGAAAAACTGTCATTTCCATAGCTGAATATTAACTCTTGCATGCAGGGAAAAAAGAAAAGGAGCACAGCACAAGTGTCTGTATGCTTGCCACTATATCTACACATCTCTATCTCTCATCATGCCCCATGTCATCTCGGGTACACTTTAAGGGCCCTCATTTACTAATAGACCGTAATATTGCCATGCGCAGACAGTGCAGTGCAACTTTACTGGTGTTCACGCAAATTACATAAAATGCTTTGCGCATGTAGCCAAACTTCCTGCTGGTATAATGTGCATTATGCAAATAGTGTAATTAAACTCCACATACGCAAATCAAGCCCAAGGGGAGAGAAGTTACTGTAGAAGAGCAACTTATTTTGAGTGATTGAACTGCTTGGAAGGTGTTGAAAATGGTTTTATACATAAGGTGAGAAATGAATGTGAAAAAGGAGATATTGTGTGTTTCGTGACCCGCCCTCTTTTGTAACATTACATATACAAATGTAAAGCTTATACATTCTTATGTTTTTAACTATTCCTGCTTCCTCCACAAAGGAGTTCTCTGCCCCGATCCCCCTTCGTCATTCACCAGTATACTCATGTTTTCAGCTTTGTTGTCACACTGGAGATACTGGTCAGGAATCCATTGTGTTTGGAAGGAAGACAGTCAAGGCTTGGAGGAGGAGAAGCATAACACTTGTACCTTCCACCCCTCCCTGACAACCTGACAACTGAAGAGTGGCATGCCTGTTATAGCCCCCTCCCTACAGTTGGGGGGGGGGGGGGTTATAGCATTTAGCTTGGCAGGAGAGCCTGGTAATCTTGTAGGGAGATAAAATATAGAGAAACCGAGAGCCCAATATAGTGTAGTATGTCAAAACATAAGTGAAGTAAGGCAAATCAGTGAGAAGAATATACTCACAAACGTGGGTTACCACACAGGCAACCACTGTATAAGCAGGTGAGGAGATTAGACCTGTCCTCACTCAGGATTAAGAAGTCGCTCTCTGTAGATGAGAAAAAGGGGTAGATCACCCCTCCACCAGGGGTGGACACGGTATAGCAGTAGGAGAACAGAGGCGCCAGCAGGATAAAAGTGGATAAAAACTTTAAAATTTGCTTGGAGGAAGTGGTCAGAATCAGAATCAGAATCAGAATCAGAATATTTTATTTCGCCAAGCACGACTGGGCCGTACCTGGAATTGGATTTGGCAAAATACAGGGCTAGTGTGAAAAAGAACAAGACATATGATACAGATACATAGTAAGCAGCAGGACAATATAAAGGAAGCCGTTACAGCAATTGGATACATTTGAACATGTCTACATGTAGTGTGCAGCCGTGCAGTCAGGCTAGGTGCAACCAGTAGAGAGACCTAAGAATTCAGACAGTTTACGGCTGATGGGAAGAAACTGTTCCTATGCCTTGTGGTCCTGGTGTAGATGGAACGGAATCTCCGGCCTAAGGGAAGTCTACTGAAGAAGCGAAAGCCTGGGTGGGACGGATCATTAGCGATTTTATGAGCTCTGGAGCGCAGTCTAGAGTTGAAGATTTGATCAAGAGAGGGGAGAGGTTTCCCAATGATTCTCTCAGCTGATCTGATGACCCTCTGCAGTTTGTGTCTTTCGCTGGCGGAGGAGCCGGCATACCAGACCAGGATGGAGGAGCAGAGGACAGATTCAATTGTGGCTGTGTAGAAACTCGTCAGAAGCTCGCGGGCCATACCAAACTTCTTTAGTTGGCGTAGGAAAAATAGTCTCTGCTGGGCTTTTTTCTGGGTGGAGGTTGTGTTGGCTTTCCAAGTCAGGTCCTTAGAGATTGTCGTGCCGAGGAGGCGCGCACAGGAAACGTTGTCAACTACCGTGCCATCAATGCTGATTGGGAGTGGAGTGGCAGCGTGCTTCCTAAAGTCAATGATCATCTCAACCGTTTTTGCAGTGTTGAGGACCAGCCCATTCTCCCTGCACCAGTGGCAAATTTTGTCAACCTGGTGGCGATACTCCTGCTCATCATTCCCAGAGATAAGGCCAACAATGGTGGTGTCGTCAGCGAACTTGATGACTTTGACGGAGTCCGCAGTGGACCTGCAATTGTTAGTGTATAGGGAGAAAAGGAACGGTGACAGAACACATCCTTGAGGGGCTCCTGTGTTGGTGGTCCTTGGTTGGGACATGATCGTGTCCAGCTTGACGGCCTGGGTTCTGTTGCTTAGGAAGTCTGTGATCCAGAGGCGGAGAGTAGGGTGGACCCCAAGGGCAGCCAGATCCTCTTGAAGTATTTTGGGGCAGATGGTGTTAAACGCTGAGCTAAAGTCGAGTAGAAGGATCCTGGCATATGAGTCAGGTCTATCCAGGTGTTCATTTACGAGTTCCAGGCAGATGTTTATGGCGTCATCAGTAGACCTGTTTGCTCTATACGCAAATTGAAATGGGTCCAGCAGGGATTCAGTGGATAGCTTGAGGAGAGGCAAAACCAAGCTTTCAAAGGTTTTCATGATGACCGACGTGAGAGCCACCGGCCTGAAATTGTTTAGGTCTGAGACACCATGTTTTTTGGGGACAGGAATGATTGTGGACCTCTTGAAGCACGCAGGGACCTTGCCTTCCTGGATGGATTTGGTGAAGATGGATGAGAGAATTGGAGCAAGCTGCTGCGCACAGGTTTTCAGACAGGCTGGTGACACTCCATCTGGGCCTGAGGCTTTCCTTGCATTAATCCCTGACAGGTGCTTTCTGACATCCCCCTCATCTAAAGCTAGAGGGGGTGGGCATGGATGTGGGGGTGCCAAGTCAGAGGAGGTGGCAAAAGGCTCTGGGGACCTTGCTGGGACTGGCAGGTTCTCAAATCTGCAATAGAACTCACTGAGGCTCTCAGCGAGCTCGGTGCTGGGAGTTGCATGCTGGGGTGGGGGCTTGTAGTTTGTGGCAGCCTTAAGCCCCTTCCAGCAGTAGCAGGTGAGGCGCTACACCTGCTACTGCTGGAATTCTGTTTTGTCCCCACTTTATTGCCTGATGAAGCGGGCTCGGCCTGCGAAACGCGTTGCACTTTTGGGGTACCATATAATAAATGTGATTACTATTATAAAGACAGTCTTTCGTGTCTGCTTTATGGAGGTAAGTCCACCACTTCCTCCAAGCAAATTTTAAAGTTTTTATCCACTTTTATCCTGCTGGCGCCTCTGTTCTCCTACTGGTAATCTTGGATTGGTGGAATGGTTTGTGGCATGCAGTGCAGGGGGAATGCAGGATAGGATTGTTTTTTGGAAAAGCATTATGGAACTTTTAGTGCCCAGGAAAGTAATGGCTGTTGGCTCAGAAGGTGGAGTCATATGACCTCAAAGTTTTAAATGAACCTCCCCATGAGGGAGCTTCTTAGTAGAGAATGCAAGGGGGGGGGGGGGCTGCTCCTCTGGCCAAGCCCCTATGGGATCCACCATCTTCTCCACAGAAAAATCACTGGTGCTCACTTGCCTTTTAGACCTCCTATAAGTGCGTATTAAAGTGTTTGGAGAAATGGAATACATTATTAGATTAGCTGGGGAGCAGGAGGGATTAGTTAGGGAAATGTATAATTGGAATTAAGCATCAATGTCAAACCACAGGACCAGTATTAGAGAAATAATATTAATAATAAAAATACTGTATTGGAATCAGAATCATTTTTATTTGCCTAGTACATCAGGAGAATTATTTTTGACACATACAGGGTTGGTGATGGAACAGTATAAACATACAATAGAATTGTGAAGAAACGCGGAAAAGCCGCCGCTTCTCATGGTGAGGCGGCTGTTTCCGCGTCCAGCATGGCGTCACAACGAGGAAAAACCGCCGCATAGGCAGAGCGGCGGAATCCGCATTGGGAGCGGCGGAATCCGCATTGGGAGCGGCAGCGGACTTGCCGCATGGCAGTGTCCCTGACAAGGGGGGTGAGCGTGGGGAAGCCGCTGCTGGTGTAGTGAGCGGTACGGCGGCTCCCACGCTCGGTTCACTGGATACATTGCAAGACAGTACTGGTGTGGCTGGGACTGATAGTCCACCAAGATTCAGAATGACGCGCGTGCGCGCAGAGAGGCAGAGCCTATATGGCAGCCAGAAGAAGGTCAGCTGACCAAGCTGGTCAGCTGACAATTCTGTGTCCTCCCATTGGTCCAGCACTTAGGGAGGTGCTGGAGAGTGTCTGTGTATATATACTGCTGGCTGTTCAGTTGCTGGTTGTCTGGCGTTGCGATCACTACGTGGTAGCACGCAGACCTGAGTCAGATCCGAAAGTGTGCCGGGACCAGCTGGAGCTGTAATCCTACACTTTGTTAGAGTCTGTTGATAGTTTAAAGTACTAGTTTGATTGTGATTATCTGTTATGACCTGTTTGCCTGTCTGACCATTCTTCTGAACTCTGATCTTGTACCTTGCTATTCTGATACTCTGTTGCCGTACCCCGGCTCGCCTTTAGACTCTGCATCTGTCTCCTGATTTTGTACCTCGATATATCTGATACCCTGTTGCTGAACCCTGCCTGTACTTTAGACTCCGCCTCTGCCTTCTGAATCTGTACCTTATCTGTCCGTGTGTTTACGACTTGGCTTGTCCGACCTCGAGAACCGACCTTATTGTTAGAGGCGGTTCCCAGCCCTGGTGGTGACACTTCCTCCTGAGTGTCACTCTCGGGTTGTCCTTCCTACTCTCAGCCTGACTCCTCCTCCCGGGAGAGTGCTGGTTCACGGAAGGAAGTAGTGTGCAGTACTCCTTACTGTACTGAGGCCTAGTCCTCTAGTATTACTGTTGCACCAAACACTCCTACTCCTCTCAGGTGTCCAGAGGTTAGCTTGTATATCTGATTATCGGTGATACTGCAGATCATCAATAATCGGGTATATATCTGTATTGCCAGTGACACTGCAGATCACCGGTAATCAGATTATCTCTGTGTTACACCGATCGTTACAAGAATATACACAGAAAAGGCATATGCACATGCATAGAGAAGAAGGGCCACAGGGGGCATCTGAGTGCTATTTTGGGCGGAGCAGACCCATTCCACTGTGGCGCTCCAAAATATATTTTAAAAAAAACTGTATTATAGTAATGGGATGAAAGCCCAGTGGGCACTGCAAAATTTACCTTGCAGGAAACCCAAAATGTTAATATAGATTGTATTTGAAGAGCTGTCTTTGTGACATTCATCCCTATTTTCTTCTATGACTCCTGGCCCACTCCTACCAATGACTACACATCACAGCATTATCCACATATCTTATATCTGTACATTGTGTATGACCTGTGCTGTCTATATTCCATTCCCAAGTGTGTGCAGGTCAGTGTGAGGTTCCCTCATCCTTGAGGTAACCTGTTGCTGAAGTAAGAAGTGAAATTTTTTTTAGCTAAAATAAGGCAAACATTAATTTGTGGGATCCACTTACATTTTCATACCGTATAGACAGTAAACTTCTGACCCCTATAGATCTTAACGTATGGACCCCAAAGGAGCTTGGCACCCTGGGCACTTGCTCAGTTTGATTCTATGAAAGCACTGGCCCTGTAGAAGAACACTGCTCTACTGGAACATAAACAGCTTAACCACTTCACCACTGAGGGGTTTTACCCCTTCAGCATCCGAGCAATTTTCTCCTTTCAGCGCTCCTTACATTCATTCGCCTATAACTTTATCATTACTTATAACAGTAAAATGAACTATATCTTGTTTTTTTCACCACCAATTAGGCTTTCTTTAGGTGGGACACTATGCCAAGAATTATTTTATTCTAAATGTGTTTTAATGGAAAAATAGGAAAACATTTGGAAAAAAAACATTATTTTTCAGTTTTCCGCCATTATAGTTTTAAAATAATGCATGCTGCTATAATTAAAATCCATGTAATTTATATGCCCATTTGTCCCAGTTATTACACCATATAAATTATGTCCCTATCACAATGTTTGGCGCCAATATTTTATTTGCAAATAAAGGTGCATTTTTTTCAGTTTTGCGTCTATCCCTAATTACAAGCCCATAATTTATAAAGTAACAGTGTTATACCCTCTTGATATACATATTTAAAGAGTTCAGTCCCTAAGGTAACTATTTAAGTTTTTTTTTATTGTAATTTTTTTTAATTTATTTTAATATTACAAAAAAAATGATTGGTAACAATTGGGGAGTGTGGGAGTTAATGAGTTAAAATTAATAGTGATAATAATTTTTTTGTATGTGAAAAATGTTTTTGGGTGTAGTATTACTTTTTTGCCACAAGATGGCCACATTTTTTTTACAGGTGTCCTGTACAAGCGTCGGAAGGATGCTTGCAGGAAGGGAGGCTGGGAAACTGAGTTTTTTCACAATGATCGGCTGCTATATCTATGCTCCGGGCGGGGAACTGAAGTCCAAAGGAGCGTAGATATATTGTACCCGGGCGGCGAAGTGGTTAAAAAGGAACCTGAGCAGTGGCTAAAAATGGAATTCTGAACTTACCTGAGATTTCCTACAGCCTCCCATAGCTCGCAAGGTCCTCTATGTCCTCTGGGTCCCCTCCAAGCTCCCGCTGGTGGCTCCATAAGGTGTGTGACTTTGCCTGGAGTTGTGCGCAACTGTGCATGCACAGCTCATCTGCATGCCTGGATTGATCACAGGCCCTTTCACCATGAGCATTCTGCACATGTGTGGATATCGAAGAACTGAAATGGGCATGCACAGAATGCTCATGGCTGACAATGTGTGATCAACCCTGGCACTTGTGTGGGTCATGCATGTGCAGTAGCTCATGACTCCGGGCAAAGTCACACACCTTATGGAGCCACCAGCAGAAGCTCCATAAGGGACCCAGAGGACGCAGAAGGACCTCTTAGGCTACGAAGGTTTGGAGGAAGCTCCAGGTAAGTTCAAAATTCCATTTATAGCCAGTGCTCTGGTTCCCTTTAAACCATACAGGAAATTAATCCTTCCCAGTTCTGTTCACAGCATTCTGCAAACAAAATTTTAAGTAGTGCTGGATTCACAATTTGAGAAATCACTGCTTACCCGTTCTACGACTGGTTTATTGCCAACACCGGCTTTTGTTACCATACTCACTATGTTAATTAAAAAAGTAAAATATGTAAGAAGAAAAAAAATGTAAAAGATTAAAAAAAAGAAGAATCTGTAGTACATTTTGTAATACATTTAAAATTATACAGTTTTAATAATCCCACATGTAAACGTAATGAATTAATTATTTTGAGTCATCTGTTACTTTCTTTTTTTCCTTGAAAAGTAATCGAGGCCAAGAAGCTAAATCCTGAGTATTGCATTTAATTATAGACTACAGTAAGTTAATATTGTGTAGTATTACACAGCTGTGCACCATTTTCCTGCTCCGCGCAGCTGATGTAAACTCAGAGAAGCGCTGAACAAATACTCAGAATAGACTTCCTTAAAGGGAACACGAAGTCAGGAAATTCACCACTTCAGGTTAGATACTTACCTATGTATAGTAGAGGCTCTGAGTACCGTTAAATCTTCCTGGTCCTCAATCCATTCCATCATTCTTAGGCCATCCTCTGTTAAAGTTATTGAATTGGCTAAGTAGAATAGCTTTACATCACTCCTTGGGCAGCCTTCAGAAGTTCTTGTGTCCCAAAGTAGCTCAGAAACAGAGTACATCCGCATACGGCGTGCTAAAGCTGTCATGCGGCGTGCCAAAAAATGGGCATGGCCATGGATTAGAATGTGGGTGTGGTCATGGGTGGAGCCAAATTTACATGAAGTTAGCAATGGTAGGACATAACACTAAGACTATGATAGGGACTAGATTGTGAGTGCCTGACACAGGTGCTGGTGGCAGGTGCCCCCCAGTTTAGGTAGTGACAGAGACCCCCCCAAGTTTAGTGATGGACCCCTCCCAGTTTAGGTGGGGACAGGCACCTCCCAGTTTAGGAAGTGACAGGTGCCCTGCCCCCCCCCCCAATTTAGGTAGTGAAAGGGACTCCCCAAGTTTAGCGACAGGGACCCCACAGTTTAGGTGATGACAGCTGTCCCCCAGTTTAGGTAGTGACAGGGACCTCCAAAGTTTAGTGACAGGGACCCTCTAGTTTAGGTGGTGACAGGTGCCCCCCAGTTTTAGGTAGTGACAGGGACCCCCACCCCACTCACCATGATGTCAGACCTCACATCAGCACTGTGTCCTGTCCCTGCTGCCTAAATTATGTAACAGGCAGCATCACCCAGCCCTCCGATCAGCCAGCGACCAGTGAGAAGCGGGCGCATGGTACCCCCTGTGGACACTGGCACTGGATATGCGGACGTGACATATGACGTCACTTCCGCATATCAATGCAGTGTCCGTAAGGTACCAGTGCCTGGTTCTCACTAGTTGCTGGCTGATCGGAGGTCTAATTGATGCTTCCTGTTACATGATAGGCCACAGGGATGGGACACAGCAGGGGGACACAAGGAGGCAGTGGTGGCGGCACAGGCCCAAGCCATGCCTTTACCCCTGAGGATAGGATACACGTCTGCTCTGCAGGGCAGCCGCTGTTTTTTTTTGCCAGCCGGTGGGCGGCAGGCCCCTCTTGCCCTATGCTACAGATGCCAATGCTCTAGGGTCAAAAGTAGATGTACCATTCAAGCATCACTATACTATCCTAGATGTAGGGCACTGGTAATTGCCATTGCCTCCTGTACCTGCCTTCTAGACAAAGGACTAAGATCCCTATGATCCCTACCTGTGACTATTCACTACTTCTACCCTGATGATAATGGGGGTGTAAGCTTGAAGCACTGCTGACCAGGAATGTAACGAAAGCATGGGGCCCACCTGAATCTATAGGCCCCTCAACCCCCTCCCAAGTGCAGCCAGCCAACAGTGTCACTTGCGAATTTTTGACAAAGTCATTTTTGCATCAATTTTTTATTTCATTTTTTTTATTTCGGAAACATTTTCGTGAAAAGGCTTGTATTTTTGTGCTTTTGGGAAAAATCGTTAGTTTATTGGGAAAATGCGGGAAAACAATATTTTTACAGCAACATGAAAATGAAAATGCTTTGTATCGCAAAAATTCAATTTTGATTGCATTTTCGCTCAAAAATCGAATTTAACGTTATTTTTGTGAATATTGGCATTTTTGCTCATTGTCGGCAAACAAAGAAAAAAATTATAAAAAATACTTCCACCTTCCTTCACAAACCATCCCCCACCATATCCCTGCTGCAGTGCGGGTAATGCAGGTAATGCTAATTGTTCAACATGCACCAACTAATCAGCAATTTAGCATGAGTACATATGGAGACATATTTACAAAGTAACTAATTCAATTGTTACCAGTACCTACACCACACCACTGCAGCACAGGGGCATAACTAGAAATCACCGGGCCCTTCTACAAAAAATTAGATGCGCCTTCCCCCCGGGCCTGCTCAGGGCCATTTTGGGGGGCAGGAGGGGTCAAAGCATGAGGGTAGAGCATGGCCACACATCGGCATGGAAGGGGGGCACTCCCCCCGCCTCACCTCGGGCTCTCCCCCCAATGCTATACCTCCAGCATTAATCATTGCCAGCAGCGGCGGCAGGAACACAAACCTCCAGTTGTTCCACCGCAGAGGTCCGTTTTCTAAGTGCCTCACGCTACTTCCTGGTAAACAGGAAGTAGCGTCAGACACTTAAAGAGAAGAACCCCGTGGAACGCATGGAGGTATGTGTTCCTGCCCGCTGCTGCTGCCAATGATTAATGCTGGAGAGGAGCTCGCTGAGGGGAGAGCCCAAGGTGAGGGAGGGAGGACTATCCCCCCTCCCCGCCGATGTGTGGCCAAGCTCTCCCTTCATACTGTCCCCCAAAAATGGCCCTGGGCAGTCCCCAGAGGGGCCCTCATGGGTGCAGGGGCTGCAGCACCTATTGTTATGCCACTGCTACAGCAGGCATTGTGCAATTAGTACACGCTACAGCTTTAGAGTTTGACCTGTCACACGTGGCTTGCACAACAGGGTCTCTCTAATGGTAGTGCCAGCATTCTTTGTTTATACACATTGCATTGTGCAATTTGCGTAACCCATGTTGCCTAGGTAAATGGCCAAGCACTTAGTACCTTAGCAACTCGGGCCTAGGTTATGTGGGTTGTGCTAATTGCAAAATGTGATTAAAGAGTACCTAAATTATAAATTACAGTTTGCTTTAAAACTAATAAGTTGCCAAGATATATAAAATCACAAACCACAATATAGTGTGATTTTCTCACCCCCCAGGTCCGTATTCCTCATATAGTTATGAAATTCCCGCCCCTTGCCTGAAATCGGGGCATTTTTTCCCTTAAATATAGGTGCAAAGGATGCTGGGTGATTGATGTTAATGTTATAACTCCATCGCCCAGGTCCTGCTTTCAGCCCACAACCACTGTGAAAAGAGATGTGATCTAATCCAGGCAGGCAGACAAGACATCTGAAATAAGAATTATAGCAAACTGACATGATAAGACAGGCTGCAGCTGTTCTGCTGTGTCTCTCTACTACACACTGTGAAAAGACATGTAATTTGATCCAGGCAGGCAGAGGGCAGGTAGGGGAAACAGGCTGGAGGGGAGGACACAATGCTGAGAGTGTAGTTGCAAGGCATCAGCATGAGAAGAAAGATGGAAGTGTTATTACAGATATAAATGTGGGCCTGTTCTATCCACTATGATGTACCAGATGTAAACTTTATATGTTCATCTAACTGTACACTGTGCATAGACTACATATATGTATTGCCATTCAATTTTTTTTTCTTTGGCCAGAGTTAGTCTTTAATAAACTGCACATTATATAGGTAGAAAAAAACAATTGACAGTATATAATTATACGTACCTATATAATTTGCTTGGCTAACACGGTACAGAAACTTTTTTGCTACTATAGACTGCACATGTAATGGCAAAATTGCCATGCACTCCCTGCATTGCTGACAATATGCAACACACATGGTGTGTACAGCTGTCACTTCTCCCCTACTTTCCTTGCCCATCATAGGTAGCTACAGGTGCCCCTTACTAGTCAGTAGACAGAAGTACCCTCAGTATTAAGCTTTAGGTGCCCCTTAGTATTAGGTAGCTAGAAATACCCTCAATATTAAGTAGCTGGAGGTGCCCTGCCCACGACTGAAAGGAGATCTGGTCAGTGGATTGCCGAGAGCAGGGCGAGTACCCTCTCATTTACACTCTGCTCAGTACTCTGCATAGGGAAGGAGAGAGTGAGCCACCTTTCTATTATCAGGTGCCTGTAGGCACGTACCTACAGTGCCTTATGGTAAATCCGGCCCTGTTAAGAACCCATGTACAGTGTTGCATTGGCTCAACAGTGCGTCAGGTTCCATTGTAATAATGCAAGCCAAGTGCGCTACCGAACGATGGCAGAGTTATACCTGCATTACCAATGACTGTCAATGAGGTAAGCAAGACAAATAACATTTATAATGGTGGACTCAAAGCACTTGAGCTGCAGCCACTAGAGGCGTACATCAAAAAAGGGCGTCGGGAAAAAAGGGCGTGTGGTGTAAACGATAAACAGTATTATCGTTTATAGAAATATTGTGTAGAATTTCGTTTAGAAATAGTGTTTTAAGAATTTATAAATCACTAAATAATGTGTATGAGATGAGCAATTCTTAAAACGTTAATCTTCCCTGTTTGTAAACTGAAACTTATATTTACGTTTGTTAAAAACCCTCCCTGTACCTATCCCTAACCCCTAGACCCCCTGTTAGTGCCTAAACCTAAGACCCCCCTGGTGGTGCCTAACCCTAAGACCCCCCTGTTGGTGCATAATCCCTAGACCCCCCTGTTAGTGCCTAAACCTAAGACCCCCCTGTTGGTGCCTAAACCTAAGACCCCCTGGTGGTGCCTAAACCTAAGACCCCCCTGGTGGTGCCTAAACCTAAGACCCCCCCCTGGTGGTGCCTAAACCTAAGACCCCCCTGTTGGTGCCTAAACCTAAGACCCCCTATTGGTGCCTAAACCTAAGACCCCCTATTGGTGCCTAAACCTAAGACCCCCCTGTTGGTGCCTAAACCTAAGACCCCCCTGTTGGTGCCTAAACCTTAGACCCCCCTGGTGGTGCCTAAACCTAAGACCCCCTAGGGATAATAATGTTTTACAGACATTAATAAATAAAAAATGTAAATAAAAAAAATGTAAATAATTTTTTTGGGTGGATAATAATGTTTTAGAAATGTTTTAGAAATAGTGATTTAGTATCTTTATAAACGTTATTCGTCACGGGCTCATTTTGTAAAGTTAAATCATCACAAACAGTTATAAATCCTTAAAAATCTCCGGGCGCCGTTTGTAAAACGTTAATAATCTCCAGCGCCTTTTTTTCCCTGGTCGGCGCCCATTAAACGATATTTATAATGGGAGTGAATGGGGCGCCCTTTTTGTCCACTTGTCTCATGCGCCCAAATCTGCTGCTTCCGTTGGCTTACTGCCCACACCTATTCAGAAAGAGCTGAGATTTGAACCCAGGTCTCCTGTCTCATAGGCTGAGCCCTTAACCATTGCACTATCCAGCCATCCTTCCATGCATTGCAACATGCGCAATGTTGTGAGATGCTGTTTTTGAATTTCATTGCACATCGCAACAAATTTAGTGTGTATGTAGCCTGAACCCCGATGATATGCTTTGATCATAGCATCCAGCTGACAAGACATGCATTACAATTCTTTTTATGATGCTACAAGGACGCTATGTGCATTTGATGGAGTTCTTCTTTAAATAGCTAAAGAACAAATATTCCATTTTAACCTTGCATGACTTTCACAATATGATGCGATAAATGCATTTTTTGTTTGCAGAATGTTTGTCAGACGCGCATATTCAGTTTACCTAAACAAATAGATGTTCCTCTCAGTCTGCCGTGAGCGCCAGGTGCCATCTATTACCACTCCACAAATGCTAAACCGTTCTGAAAAAAAATAAAACATAAAAAAATGACTATGCTTCTTCAAAACTGATTGAGCAGAAAACCCTCAGAAATGACAAGAAATAACTCCGTACTCATATATATTTTTTTTGTTACATCAGCTGCGACAGTCAAAATGTCTGAAATCTATAATGGGTTTAGTGCTCCTTTTTCTCTTGTGCTTTTGTTCACGACCATAAACCTGGGAACAATTCCTATTTGTTCCTTTAGAATGCTCACCTACGCAAGCACCGTAGATGCGTGGAGGAAAAAAAAAAGACACTTGATTCACGGACCTTTTTTCGGAACATACTATCTGAAAAATATGCATGACTCACTCATTGCTGATAGAACCATATCGGGAAAGATATTCAATGAGATCCACTCAGTAAGAAAAGGGCAAGCAGCAGATTTCAAAAGAATAATGGATAACATTAATGATGAACAGATCAATTCTCCTGAACTAGAATTCACCTGATCAGAGGTAAAGCTACCTAAACTAAGCACAGAGTTCTGCTAATGCTGGACCCACATACCCCAGCGCATCGTCCATTCCTCTCCTTCGGGCCCCCGGTCCCCTTTATCACGTCTTTAAAAAAATAGCTTTTGGCTAAAGTCAAAGTTTCCGACAGTAAGAGGCGGGCCTGGTGGATGTTCCCTCCCATCACCCTCCCCTTCCCCGCTCCATTCAGGGTGGAGGAAATGGGTGAGAGGAAGGAACCACAGCAAACTAACCATACTACGGTGCTGCCAGTTGTATCTGGCAATCATCTGTCATCCCTAAGGAGACATCAGGGGAAGGCAAAGGTTCAGCAGTGATGACCCAGTTATTTGTATAATTATATATATATATATATATATATATATATATATATATATATATATATATATATATATATATTATTTTTGATGCAAGTGGACAGAGGCGCCAAAAGAGTAAAACAATATTATAAAAGCTTTAAAACATGGACCTGGTAGAGGTGGATGTTTAACCACTCCAAAGGAAACTCAGAAACAGGTGTGTTTAAAGGTATAACACAAAAGACATTTATTTATACACTCCACAATTTCACAACGCGTTTTGCGGGCGTGACCCCACTTCTTCAGGCGATTCAGATAGGAGCATATAATTATATTATTTTTATTCATTATATAATAGGTTGTGGAATCATTATGTACCGCTAAACACACATGTTAAAGTAATATGAAATTTAGCATTTCCTCTTTGTTCTAAAAGATTATTAACAGCATAAAATCTACTACCACAAAAAAAAATAAAAAATGAAATTTCAGCAGAACAGCATTCAAACAGTTAAACATAGCACTTTGTTCTTCAGTGGAAATCTCCTTGCTTCAGTGGAGAGTTTCTGGCTGCATCCGAAGAGGCGATAACATTATCTTTTGTTTATATTCCTTTGTCAGATACATTTAGTTAACGGTCATCAGCCTGCTGAAACTGATCTGCACTGAGCTGAGAAGCAGAGCGAGCTGAGAAGTGATCACTAGATAGATTTTAATATCCAAATACAGCAGCTATGTAAAGGCAGCTTTCAGAGCAGATGAACTGTACTTTGGGAATTTGTAGAAAGACAATATTACTTGTGCACAAAAGCAAATATGGTAACTGTTTGGGTAAAAAAAAGTAGGAAATACATTTATATTGAATGCTATGTCAGAGTTTTATCCCACTTTAACAGTAGAGGTGAAGCATAGTTTCATTGATTGTATGCTTCACTGTACCAAACACAATGTGAGCATAACATGCGGTGCCACTGTCCCAGGCTTTCTGCTGTCACAGGAAACGCAATGCAACAGGCACTGTGAGTGTGAAACCAATCTATAAGATCATAAATACTATGAACCACATGAATCCTGCCACTATTGCTTACGAGGAGTAGCAGTGTCTGCAGTGCATATGGTGTGCTGGCTGTAGACATTGGCCTCAATTCACTAAGATCATGGTGGAGATAATAAGGCAAGAGAAAACTTACCTCCACATAAGAGAGAGTTATCTTATCTATTCATTCCTTAAGTTACCTCCTCTGTAGTTAAGTTACCTCCTCTGTAGTTATTTTACCTCCTCTGTAGTTAATTTACCTCCTCTGTAGTTATTTTCACATGCAGTTAAAGTGAACCTCCGGACTAAAAATCGACTCAGCAGAACTGAAAAGGCCTGGTGTTTCTTTAACAGTTTCACAGCATCAGAACTTTGTTTCTCTTATCCAAGCCTCATTTTTAGCTGCACAGAAGAAAACTGCCCGGGCTTTTTTCCCCTGATAGAAAGGGGGAGAACCGAGAGCCCAATATGGTGTAGTATGTTAATGAGGTGATGTCTGATGCAAACACGCACAATGGTTATACTCACAAGGACGGGTCGCCTCCAAGGCAACCACTGGATAAGCAGGCGGGGAGAATTGTAACCTGACCCCGCTCAGGGTTAAGAAGTCGCTCTGTGTAGATAGAAGGAAATGGGGAAACACCCCTCCACCAAGGGTGGACTAAACAGTTATGTGGTATAACAGAGGCGCCAAGTACAGTAAAATTAGTTAAAATTGTTAAAAAGGGGGAAGTGGGTGGACTCACCTCCCTTCTGAAAAAATGGCCAGACAACGGGCAGGTTACTTCAAGTTTAAAGTAACATTTAAGTAAGACCCGACTTTGCTCCCTCCAAAAATTGTTTGCCTGAAGAAGCGGGACTGTTACCCGTGAAACGCGTTGCACTTTTGGAGCTCATAATAAATGTTACTTTAAACTTGAAGTAACCTGCCCGTTGTCTGGTCATTTTTTCAGAAGGGAGGTGAGTCCACCCACTTCCCCCTTTTTAACAATTTTAACTAATTTTACTCTACTTGGCGGCACCTCTGTTATACCACATACATTTTTTCCCCTGATGCTGTGCAAAGCATGATGGGATTTCTGATGATGTTGCTCTCGTTCTGCTGTTTTGGTGCAAATTGTTTTTTTTAACATTTTGAATTTGACATTTGAAGCCTAGCGCGCAGCTGGGAGAAGTTATCAGGACACAGGACAGTTGGAACTGTGTCTCATGCTCCTTGTCACCTCCTTCCAACCAAAAAGATGGCTGCCCCCATGACAAAGATGGCAGCCCCCATGAATCATAACCTGTTCTTTTAAAACAGGGTGGGTAAAAAATTATATTACCTATCTATTCTAATTAACATAACTAATGTAACTTAATGACAGTATGTTTGTTTAGGCTGAAGTTCCCCTTTAATAAACAGCCTGTCTTTAACTCTGGAGTTATTTTAAGGATTGAAGAGTTAACTTAAAGACAGAAGAGTTAACTTTAGGTTTGCCTGAGGTAAAATGTTTCCTGAATACTACATGCCTTATTACCATGGTAACAACTCTAGAAGAGTTATTAAAGACAGGAGATAACCTTAGTGAATTGAGGCCATTGTCACTTGCAAATTTAAGCCAAAGTAATTTTTGATTTCAAGAAAATTTTAGCAAAAATACATCGTATTTTCGCAATAAGATGAAAGTTTGCAAAGACGCACAAATCGTTATTCTCACCCCGAAAACGCAATAAATGTGAAAAATGCACAAACTTTTTACACAATGATTTCCGCTTGTACTTCGAATTCAACGTTATTTTCATAAAAATGAATGCAAAAAGAAAATGGGATTGTTGCTCATCGCTGATAGTAGAGGATCGAAATTGCTCAAAAATAAACAAAACCGAAAGCCACTTCTAGTGCAGACTGCAGTATTCACAAACACTAGGATAGTAAATGCGGATGGTATAATCGGTGAGTACGCACACACGCGTGTCACATGACAGGCAAAATCACACCAGGCAGATGGAGATCACAAGCTTATCTCCATGATGACCAGCTGTACCTTTGGGCATCACACTCCAAAATAAAAAGGAAAGGGGAAGAAAACCCAACTTTTGTGTTCAGTAATCACTGAGGCAGAATAACTCAAAGTAGGTTTATTTACCTGCTGCTCCAGTTCTGTACATCAAGCCATGCATTGCTTCTCCAGTAGTGATCTAGAGAATATGACATTTTTGGTTCGCGAACCCCGAACGCTAATTTCTGCAACAGTTTGCGAACAGGCGAATCTGGCGAACCGTCATAGACTTCAATGGGAAGGTGAATTTTAAAACCTATAGGGACTGTTTCTGTCCTTAAAGGGGATGGAAAAGTTGTTTTAAGGGGCCTAACACCCGGAGGGGGGTATGCCGGAGGGGGTCCATGGCAAAAGTCCCACCAAAAAAGACGTAGTTGATGCAGTCATGTTTCAGTCTCTAAAGGGAAGAAATCACAGAACATTCCTAAATTTGTGAAATTAAGTGCTTTCTAAAACATCCGACGTGCGTACACGGCAATAAGGTAGTGTAAGGGTTAGGGCCGGTTCACACTAACAGACGAAACGCCGCATTTAATGCACCACAAACAACCACAAAGAGCTTTAGTGATAATTTCAGGTTGACAGTTGACACCTCAAGGATATAAATGTTACTCCTCTCGGCGGCAGTCTTTGTGTAGTGGTGTGTAGTGGCTGCCGTGCTTGTGGGCACGTTTGGGAGAGTGCAGACAATCAGGGATTTCTAGCCCCTAAGGTCTAGCTGAGGTAGTTCAATGACAGTTAAGTGACCAAAAATCACTGATTCTGCGCTGAGGCCTCATACAGGGGGCAGTAGTGGATACTAGATGCCAGTAGTGGTGATGAAGGGTTATTGGGTTATGATAATAGAAAAGACTCTTGCGCCTAAGCTTATGATAGCTAAGATCAATTTAATAAAATAAAAGTACTGCTCTTATTTTTGAGGCCTATTAATTTCATTGTGCAACCAAGTTACCGATTGGGTACTGGGTTACGGCCGTTTTCTGGTGATCTAAACTGGCCAATTTGGAACCAGGGACCCTAGATTTTGGTCTGGTGTTGCTGATGTATTGTATGGACGTATGCTATTTCTGTACAATATCCCTACCATTTATTTTATTTTATTAAATTGATCTTAGCTATCATAAGCTTAGGCGCAAGAGTCTGTTTGTTTCTTTGTATGGGTCTAGGAACACCAGCCCATATTCTCTGTGCAGCCTTACATTAACTATCTTTTGTTTAGCGCTGCGATCATCTCTGTATTTGGTTATTGGGTTATGGTCGGTGCACTACTAGGACCAGCAGACTTGTCTCCAACAGCTAATGTGTGCACTGGACACACAGGATTGCAATATAACAATAGCAAGAAAAAGAAACTACTACTACTACTACTGTAGCACTAAGCACTGACTGCACCTGTCTGCAACAGCTAAAGTGCACTGTGGACACACTGAACAGCAATATCACAAGATCAGAACACTTTAGAAGGGTTCTTGGGTTATGTAGATGGTGAATTGGTATTGTAGCAGAAAGAAACTCCACTGAGGACACAGAACACAGGCCTAACTAACTCTCTCCCTGTCACAACACACTGTCCCTCATCTGCCTAGCACAGAAGCCAAACACAGACTGCAAAATGACTGCTGTGCTGGCTTTCTGATAGGTGTGTGTGTGTATGTGTGTGTGTGTGGGGGGGTCCAGGTGGTAGAGATAGCTAATTGGCTGCCATGTGTCTGCTGACTCTGGGGTGAGGAGCACGGGGCAAACTAGAATACCCATTGTTCACATTAACTATTTGCCGGCAGAACAGTTTGGGACATCTCTTTTCTCCACACACAGCAAGGCAGGACAAGAAGCAACAAGTCTCAAACAGCCAGATCAGCTTATTTCGGTGGGCGGCTCTGAGAGCCGAGTGCCGAAACTGGGTGCCTCATAGCAGCAATGTTATGCTGCGCGGGGTGCGTAGCGGTAATTCGGGGCACCGGCGGCTGCCAGACCCCAAATTACATCTCCCTCCGAGTTGCGACAACACGGAGGGGGGATAGTATTTAACGCTGCCTCAGAGTTTAGCGGCAGCAGTGAGAGCCGTCATTCGGCTCTCACCGCGCCGAACTGAGTGGCGCCAAAATGACATGCACCCCTCAAACAGCATAGAGAGATCCCATGCAGTCATGCAGTATAACAGTAATATCACACTGCCATCTACAGGCCAGAAGCAGTATAACAGTAATATCACGCTGCCATCTACAGGCCAGAAGCAGTATAACAGTAATATCACGCTGCCATCTACAGGCCAGAAGCATGAATACCACATATCCCTTCTTGTTACAAAAGCTTTCAAGTCTCTAAATTGTGCACTTTTCTCTTACAGGTCTTCTTTCAGATTGGTCTGTTTTTCTGTGGAGACAAGTCTACTTTATCTTTCTTTTAAACTCATTTTAAGTTTTTTCTTCCCACTTGTTCTTACTACTAGCAGGAACCTTTGCGGATTGCTAATGCTACAAAAAAAGAGCTGGACGCACAAACAAAAATATAAAAAGAGGTGCAGCGAAACAACTTTGCACTTTATAAATCTCCACTTTGAAGAGTTCTTCTCTTGAGATTTCCATTAAGTGTGTCAATGGAAAACAGGTCCAAAAATAACAGTATTGTTCTTTACTGCTGGCGAAAAAACAAAAGAAAACTTTTGGGACAATTACAAGATAAATGCAGGCTGTGAGGCTGGGCAGAGCCGGCACTTTGCTTTTAAATAAAGCTATTTTACTATTACTAAATTAAACTTGATGGCAGGAATAAAAGTGTGCAGTGCACTTTTTAGCCAATCATTATTATCATTTAGTATTTATATAGTGCCAATTAGAGATGGCCCAAATGGTTCCCGGCGAACTTCCGGTGGTTTGCGTTCGCCATGTAAGGCGAACTTTTCCAGAAGTTCGGTTGATCCCCATAGTGCACCATTAGGGTCAACTTTAACCCTCTACATCACAGTCAGCAGGCCCATTGTAGCCAATCAGGCTGCACTCCCTCCTGGAGCCACTCCCCCCTTATAAAAGGCAGGCAGCGCCGGCCATTATACTCACTCCTGTGCCTGCAATAGTGAGATTAGGGAAAGCTGCTGCAGACTCTCTCATAGGGAAAGATTAGTTAGGCTCTTGTAGGCTTCTTAGCTTGCTCCTTGCTGATTCTTATTGCTAAAAAAAGCACCCCTCAACAGCTCTTTTGAGAGCTAATCTTGTTCTTGTGATCTATTTTTTTTTCTGTGTGTCACACTGACACTTGTGTTGCATAGACAGCCTTGCTAATTCATACTGTGTGTGTGCCACTGCCAGCCAGGCCCAGCACATTCAGTGACTACCTGTGTGTGTGACAGGTGCACATTGTACTACCCAGTACTGCATATACCTACCTTTTGTGTTGAGTGAACTTACCTCATCACTGCATATACCTGCCTGTTGTGTTCAGTGAACCCACCTCATCCCTGCATATACCTACCTGTTGTGTTCAGTGCACCCACCTCATCACTGCATATACCTACCTGTTGTGTTCAGTGAACCCACCTCATCACTGCATTATCTTGCCACGGTGAAGGGGCTTGCGTATCACAATGAAGCAATGACCGCCGGCTATATGAGTGTTTTGGGGGTGGATCAGCTGGACAGTCACTGTTGTTCTATCATTGAGCTACCACAGCCCGGCGACCATATGGGCTTAAAAACCGCCACAGTCTGCACTCTCGCCATGGTGCGCACCAGTCCAGCACGGCCGTCACTACGCAAACAGCTGTTTGTGGTGCGTTACACAGTGAGTTTGGTGTGTCAGTGTGAAGCAGTGCTCTAATTACACTGATTGATGTATACGCATGCAAGTTGTTTAAAAGCACTTTAGGCCTGCAATTTACCATTCAATGTGATTTCTGCCCTTAAAACGCTGCTTTGCGTCAAATCTAGATTTTTCCCCGGGACTTTTGGCTTGTATCCCACTCTGCCACGCCCCCCTCCAGCTGTTAGACCCCTCCTTTGCTGTGGTGCCCTTGCTCCTGCTTTGGTGCCCTTGCTCCTGTGGTGCCCTAGGCCATGGCCTAGACGGCCTTGTCCTAAATCCGGCCATGCCCGCAGTATAGATTAGATAGGTAGGTGCCTGCAGTATAGATTAGATAGGTATGTGCCTGCAATATAGATTAGATAGGTAGCTGCCCCGCAGTATAGATTAGATAGGTAGCTGCCCCGCAGTATAGATTAGATAGGTGCCCAGTAGGGATGGTCGGTGCATTCCGCAGAATTTTAAATTCCGTCCGGAATTTGGTGATCCGAAGCGACGGAACGGAATTGCTATAGCCATTTTTTGGAATTCCGCAGAACAAAACGGATTTCCGCGATATTTTACGGAATTCAAATTTTTTTCCCCCTAACAGATTTCTGCCTAATAAGAAGTCTTTCTACTCAGTAGACTCTCCACACTCCCTCCATACTCCCTCCTCCAGGAGGGTCTCATCTTCCAGGGAATTGTAGAATTTCAAAAGCCGCCTTACATACCTTGGCCGGAAATTGAACCCAGGTCTTGGCCGGGAATTGAACCCAGGTCTAGTGCTCGGTAGGTAGCTCTCTTCACCACTATACCACTACCAACACTACATGCTGAAACCAGCCTAGCATGTACCATTATGATGTATCCAAGAGAAAAATGAGCTTGCTTAGGGATTTGTAGGATTTTAAAAGCCAACTCACATATATTGGCCAGGCCCAGGATTTGAACCCAGGCCTACTGCTCTGTAGGCTGCTATCCTAACCAGGTAGGTAGGTGCCCCGAAGTGTAGATTAGATAGGTGCCCCAAAGTGTAGATTAGATAGATGCCCGCAGTATAGATTAGATAAGTAGGTGCCCCGCAGTATAGATTAGATAAGTAGGTGCCCCGCAGTATAGATTAGATAAGTAGGTGCCCCGCAGTATAGATTAGATAGGTAGGTGCCCCGCAGTATAGATTAGATAGGTAGGTGCCCCGTAGTATAGATTAGATAGGTAGGTGCCCCGCAGTATAGATTAGATAGGTAGGTGCCCCGCAGTATAGATTAGATAGGTAGGTGCCCCGCAGTATAGATTAGATAGGTAGGTGCCCCGCAGTATAGATTAGATAGGTAGGTGCCCCGTAGTATAGATTAGATAGGTAGGTGCCCCGCAGTATAGATTAGATAGGTAGGTGCCCCGCAGTATAGATTAGATAGGTAGGTGCCCCGTAGTATAGATTAGATAGGTAGGTGCCCTGCAGTACAGGTTAGATAGGTAAGTGGCTGCAGCGGTGGGGAGAGTGGGCATAGTAGTTAAAACTTACCTTTCTTCCTCCGATCTTTGCAGCTTCTATCTCTTTCCTCTCTCAGCATCTGACGTATTGGTAACAGCTCTCCCTGTGGTGACATGTGGTAACATCATCACAGGGGGCGCTGTTACCAATACCTCAGACAGGAAGGAGTTGGAAGCTGCGATGATCGGTGGAAGAAAGGTGAGTTTTAACTACTATGCCCGCTCTCCCCACCGCCGGCGAGAGTGCGGGGCCTCTTCAGGCGCGGGGCCTGGGGCGATTGCCCCACTTGCCACCCCCAAAGGCCGGCTCTGTATGTCTATATATGTATCATGTAGTGTATGTATCAGAGGAGCTCACTCTCTAATCCAACCATAAACATATGTCTATATATGTATCATGTAGTATATGTATGCTTCAGAAGAGCTCACACTCTATTCCCTACCATAGTGATATGTCTATGTACAGTATGTATCATGTAGTGTAGTCTAGAGCCAATTTAGGGGGAACTGATGGTCGAAATTCGATCTCCACTTTTCTGATTTCCAAATTTCCGTTTTCCCGATTTACCGTCTTTGCACTTTCCATTTTTCCTTCCGATTTTTCCGTTTTCCAATTTCTGAGGAGTATTTTATTTGACTTTTTTTTTTTTTGCATCAGAGAATACAAAATAAAAAAAAATAAAACAATAAACAGTAATCTGATTTTCTCCGGACAAATTCTGCATTCTCTGATTGTCCAATGCTTCCGATTTCTGGGATTGGGCTAAAATTACAGAGTTGTGGTAAATTGATTTTATCGATTTCTGATTTCTGTTTTCCCATTTCCGAATTCTGATTGGAAATGCCAATTTCTGATCAGAAATGTGGAAATTTAAATCCCGCGGAATCCATGTGAGCATTTCTACCAATTAACTTATCTGTATGTTTTTGGAATGTGGGAGGAAACCAGAGTGCCCGGAGTGACCAAACGCTGTAATACTAGAGAGATATACTCTACTAGTGCAGCCATGCAACCTGCCATATGTTTCAGACTATAAGACGCTCCTGACCATAAGAGTCACCTAGGTTTAGAGGAAAAAAAATCTGGGGGAAAAATATACTAAAGACAAAGACTTATATAGCGCTTTTCTCCTGGTGGACTCAAAGCCACT
Organism: Hyperolius riggenbachi; assembly: GCF_040937935.1. Lineage (NCBI taxonomy): Eukaryota > Metazoa > Chordata > Amphibia > Anura > Hyperoliidae > Hyperolius > Hyperolius riggenbachi. The sequence goes on from NC_090649.1 coordinate 496,272,205, forward strand.
AGGATGCACTCTATAGGCAGTAGCAGTGTTAGGGAGACTTGCTTAAGGTCTCCTTACTGAATAGGTGCTGGCTTACTGAACAGGCAGAGCCGAGATTCGAACCCTGGTCTCCCATGTCAGAGGCAGAGCCCTTAACCATTACACTATCCAGCCACTAAACCTGGTCTGCATGTGGTGCAGGGATATATTATGGATCTTCTCCCCAATCCCTCCAATTATTATGCCCCCCTGGTACCTTATGTCCCCCTTGTGTCCCCATTGTAACTCTTGTGTACCCCTTTTACCTCTTGTTTCCCCCTGTGTCCCCCTTGTACCGTTTGTGTCCCCCTTGTTCCTTTTGTGTCCCCATGTCTACTCCTGTGTCCTTCTGTGTCCCACTTGTGCCCTTCTCTGCCGTGTCCTCCTCCTGCCCCTTGTGTCCTCCTCCCGCCCTCTTTGTTCATTCTGCATTCTGTGATTGGCTTAATAATTCCAAAGGCTTCAATTCATCAAGCATTACCGCATTCGGTAATGCTGAAAACAGCTGACTTAACGGAGCACTTTAGAAAATGTTAATTTATCAAAGCTGTTACCGAATGAGAAGCTGAAATCACAGAGCAATGAGATAAATTACCGACTTGTGCTCAACACATGTCAGCAAATGTCAGTAAATGTTAATTCATCAAGGTTACCACATTCGCTAGCACATTCGGTGTTTATCTCAAGCTCTCCCCTGTGGTTACAGGCTTCTAAAGCCTTCTGTGTGAATGTTTTCATGATTAACAGGAGCAGGCAGCCAATAGAAACAGCCCCTGTTCTCCTGCAAGAGCCGCTGATAGGTGCTGCTGATAGGTCACACAGGCTTCTCCACACAAGCTTCCAGACCCCCCAGGCAGTGAGCAGAGAGAACGGGACAAAATATATCCCCAGATGTCCTTCGGTGGTTTAACCCTTTGAGTCCCTGTTTGAATATGCAAAGATGCAAGTGGTGAAATCACCAAGCATGGCATTTGTAATGTCTCCAGGAAGTTCATCTACCTTGTGGCAAATAAGTAAAATGCTAAGAAACACTGATGGACAGATTCAGAGCAGTAGAGGCAGTATAAGTAACAGTAAATATAACACGTTTACATGTAAAGGGATGTCTGGATGCCTTCTATTGTTATTAGCTTGTAACACAGAGACATTCCAAGCTGCTCTGCACCACTCTGCTGTTATCAGACAGCCTTTGATGAACTGAAGCGTAGTACTTCGGTAACTTAACGAACCTCTACCACACATGGGAAAATATTGATGAATTAGCACAGTGAAGTGTAAAATACCGAATGCGGTATTTTAAGGACTGGGATTTTGTTATCGAACACCCTTTGATGAATTGAAGCCAAAGTCTCCTGATTGCAATCCTTAATTGGTCCAATGCTCCCGAGTTCTTTGATTGGGCTTAAATGTCAGAGTTGCAGTAATTCAGCATTTCCCTGAAAATCCAATTTCCACATAAGCCCATTTCTGATCGGAATCTCAGAAATCGGAATTCTGTGGACATTTTCAGACCATCCCTCTAATACATAGTATTAGGCCAGGATTTATCTCATAGAAGCCTATAGGCACAGATGTCCTGGCACCCTAGACTCCGCCCTCCATGAATTTACAAACCCCCCACTCAACGCACTGCCTGTGTGCTGGCTGTCCCAGATGTCACTCCTCCCTTACTTCCCTTGCCCTTCATAGGTAGCTACAGGGATCCCTTAGTATTAGGTAGCCAGAGGTACCCTCAATATTAAGTAGCTGGAGGTGCCCCTAAGTATTAGGTAGCTAGAGGAACCTCAGTATTAAGCAATTAGAGGTACCACTGACTGAAGGGAGATCTGGTCAGCGGAAAGCTGAAACACAGGTGAGTAACCTCTCATTTACACTTTCATGAGGACTCTGCATAGGGAAGGAGGGAGGGAGGCACTCGGGGAGGGGAGGGAGCTGCCTTTCCATCATCAGGAGTCTGTAGACACTTGTCTATAGTGCCTTATGGTAAATCCAGACCTGCACAGTGATGCAAATATGCACTCGCAAAAACGTCACTTCTGTTGCATCATGTTGGTATGAAAGGCCCCATAGACTATCTGTTAGGCTGTGAGGTACAGATGCTGTTTACCGCCCCACTGCGATACAGACCACCCAAGCACAGAGTCTAAGTGACCACGGGTCTTCACCCATGACCCCTTGAGGGGGAAGCAGGACCACAAACCCTTGAGGGGAATGCGCATTCTTAGCTGCCTAGTGCCCACCAGGTTGTGCTGAAAGAGACACTGAAGCGAATAAAAAAATGATGATATTATGATTTGTATGTGTAGCACAGCTAAGAAATAAAACATTAAGATCAGATACATCAGTGTAATTGTTTCCAGTACAGGAAGAGTTGAGAAACTCCAGTTGTTATCTCTATGCAAACAAGCCATTAAGCTCTCCGACTAAGTTAGTTGTGGAGAGGGCTGTTATCTGACTTTTATTATCTCAACTGTTCCTGAACTATTTACTTTTTCTCTGCTAGAGGAGAGGTCATTACTTCACAGACTGCTCTGAAAGACTCATTTTGAATGCTGAGTGTTGTGTAATCTGCACATATTATAGAATGATGCAATGTTAGAAAAAACACTATATACCTGAAAATAAAAGTATGAGAATATTTTCTTTGCTGCTAATCTTCTAGTAATCATTCATAGTACACAACCAATTCACTATATCATATATTTTTTTTCCGCTTCAGTGTCTCTTTAAGGTGATCCCACAGAGGGTTGGAGAACAGTTGACGTCTCGATGAGGAGAGCCAGCAACAGATACTCAAGGTCGTGGACAAGCAGGAGGCCAGGACAGGTGGAGATCTGGAAGGTCGAGGACAGGCCGAGGTCAGGGCAGGCTGCGATCAGACGTAATCGATAAACAAGCCAAGGGTCAGGAGGGGCAGCGATCAGGAGTAGTCAAGGAACAAGTCAAGGGTCAATACCGAAATAACAATCAGAATAACGTTCAGGATACAAGGCACACGCTGTGAGAACTAACAGCACTGCTCAAGAGGGCAGTGCTGTTTAAATAGGGAGTTTTGGCGCCAGTAATTCCACCTGCACGTGCGCGCATGCGCGCGAGTCTCTATGCGCATGTGTGCGACCTTTAGAGTGCACTGCGCACACATATGACCTTGCACGCGCAGCGCGTAACGCTGTGTGCGCCAAACAAACAGGGGCAGTTATAAAGCACAGCGCACAAGCGCGCGCGTAGAAACTCACCCGCAGGAACGCCGGACACGACCAGGACAGTAAGTATGACACTATCATTGCCCGAGCAGTGGGCTACGGTAAAGTACCGCACCGTGCCAGTGTGAAAGGACCCCCTGGAAGGCTTGATCTTTTACTGAATTAGCGATAATGTAATATAAAATAAAGATAACAAAGATAACATTTCTTGTATGTAAAAACATTTCTGTATTTTTTATTCTTTAGCACAACAATAAACATTTTTTCACCCGATAAAGTGATGCAAATGCTTGGCTTACAGAAGGCCGAGGCCCGGGAATATTCAGCTCATTGATTTTTTATTTATTCCAGATATTGCTGCGTTGCTGTCTTGGCAATTTCTCATGACACAATGATAAAAGGTTAGAGGCCTGCTGACTATCAGAACTGTTCAGTAAATCAAGAAGCATGTCCAAGTAATCCATGGATCTGGCTGCCTCATTAAAATACAATTACCCTGGCCTTGATTGGCAGCTGTCTGCCGCCTGTGTGCGTCCAGGCTGCGCGAACAGCGTCAGGATCAATCTATTGTTGGCCCCAAAAGAGATTGACAGTAACGTTTGGATTTGAGGCACATGGGCTGCAGCTCTTTTTAGTGACACCAGGGACTTGTTCTCTTTGTTACAACACGCTCATTATACCATATGGCTCTTTTCATGGAGAATAAGCTATGCCTCGTGTCGCTGTTAACAAGGGTTACAGCAAGCCTCCATTGTGTTTAAAGGGCAACTGAAGCCAACCGGGTAAATACACAGTAGTAATGCATCAATATCGGAGCTGTTTATGCCTTTGGAGGGATTTGTAAAGTTTGTAAGGTTGACATCTCATCCCTTTACAACTTGACACATGAATTACACAACTTCTAAACCCTCCTGGTTAATGGAGAAATTTCTGGATTTGTCGTAGTCACCCTATGGAGATATATTAGCATCTGATGTCAAGGCACACTGCCTTACCCAGAGGCCCTTTCATCTCTTTACCTAAGGGCATAGTCACAAAAGTTGTGGTGAGTGCATGGTGGTTTTATCCATTAACCACAGGGACAAGATAGCAACACAAGCTTAGTTAGAGTAACCCATGTTCATGTTACTTAGGTAACAAGGGTTAATGGCGCAGAGCACACGAGCGTATCAGCACAATTAATGGTAAACTTGTCATGCATTCCCTACCTGGCAACTTTACTGGCCTATGCTCTACTGGACTGGACTGTATTAGCTCTTTAACAGCCAATGTATTTAGAGGTTTGCAAGTGCTCCAGTCCAATTTATTTTAGCAAATTATGTATTTCTTATGTTGTACATTTGCTTGCTACTAAATAGTACTGCTGTAATATGTATTTATGGCCACTTGTCACTAGGGGGCAGTGTGAGACAAAAAACAGGGACTACTGCTTTAGTTTCTATATTTTCTGCTATTAGAGAGAGATCAAAGCATTCCAATAATTTACAGCACAACGAGTTCTGCCAAACTGAGGCCAAAAGCACTTATTGCACACAACATAACTCTAGTGAACCTACTAATGGGTTAATAGTTTTTTTTAGATCACCCATTAGCCTAGGTAAGGTAGCGTGCACATTGCTAGGATAACTTGTTTTGTTGCTTGCATAGCACATATAACACCAGCAATGTGTGCTTCACCCAGGTAACACAAGAAGTTGCGCTAGTTGGGCTCTATGTCGGTGGTGTAAGTACCGGTAACATTTCCATGAGCTGCCTGCACACAGCAATATTACTGTCATTTAGTAACTATGACACAATGATTCCCTGCTGTTTGTTTTGTACTCTACACTGACACAAACCATGTTGGCACTATATGAATAAATAGCAATTATAATAAATAAATACAATTATGAGGCCTCATTCACAGTTGGACGTTGCAGAGCTGCGTTATAAACTCTTATAACGCAGCTTACTGTACTGTAGCGTTAATCCTATGGGATGATCACAGTGCGACGTTAGCATTGCATTGTAACACGTAGCGTTATGGTAATGCACTGCTGCAGTGCGTTACATATAAATGCACACGTTACCAGGTACACGGAAGCATACTTCTCATCGCCTGTATGCTTTACTATACCTACTGTATGCAATGGTAACATGGCATTAATATGCCTTACCAACTTTTTTTTGCGTTGTGTTGTAATGCTTTAACGTCGCGTTACAATGCAACGTTCCACTGTGGATGAGGTCTCAACCTAGTTATATAATTGCTTGAAACTAATATTTGAAAACTATTTCCCCTTGCTTAAAATATTCTTTCTTGGATTGCTGAAACAGTATTTCTGTGACTGAAACCCCTGTGGCTGATTTATGAAGCTCAGAGAACAATAGAGAACATTGGTGCACAGAATAGATAGCGATTGATCCTTCCTGGTTACCCATAATCTCCAAGTATCTGTAGGGTCAGTGAGACCAGGAGCCCAATGGAGCAGTATCGTTGATTAAATTGGTATAGAAAAATAACGTGTATAAGTAATAGATTCACAAGAGTGGGTTGCAAAATTTGCAACCAATGTCTGATGGAATATAACCGTCCCCACTCGGTGTCCCAGGTTAGTGTTGGGCGAACAGTGTTCGCCACTGTTCGGGTTCTGCAGAACATCACCCTGTTCGGGTGATGTTCGAGTTCGGCCGAACACCTGACGGTGCTCGGCCAAACCGTTCGGCCACATGGCCGAACTAAGAGCGCATGGCCGAACGTTCCCCGAACGTTCGGCTAGCGCTGTGATTGGCCGAACGGGTCACGTGGTTCGGGCCCGAACGCGCTCTGATTGGCCGAACGGTCACGTGGTTCGGGTAAATAAATACCCGAACCACGTCATATCTCCGCCATTTGTCTGTGGGTTTAGCTTTGGGTAGGCAGGCAGGGTAGTTCGCTCTCCAGCCACGCTAGCCAGGGTCCCCCCCAGTCATTGTGTGTCGCTGCTGGGAACAGTAGTACACCGCTCGCTCAGCCACACTATATATAGCATTGTTTACTGCCACTGTGTACCTCGCTCAGCCACGCTATATATATAGCATTGTGTTTTCTGACACTCTGTGTACACGGCTTAGGCTAGCCTGACTAATATAGCATTGTGTGTACTGCCACTGTGCACCTCGCTCAGCCACGCTATATATAGCATTGTGTGTACTGCCACTGTGCACCTCGCTCAGCCACGCTATATATAGCATTGTGTGTACTGCCACTGTGCACCTCGCTCAGCCACGCTATATATATAGCATTGTGTTTTCTGACACTCTGTGTACACGGCTTAGCCTGACTAATATAGCATTGTGTGTACTGCCACTGTGCACCTCGCTCAGCCACGCTATATATAGCATTGTGTTTTCTGACACTCTGTGTACACGGCTTAGGCTAGCCTGACTAATATAGCATTGTGTGTACTGCCACTGTGCACCTCGCTCAGCCACGCTATATATAGCATTGTGTGTACTGCCACTGTGCACCTCGCTCAGCCACGCTATATATAGCATTGTGTGTACTGCCACTGTGCACCTCGCTCAGCCACGCTATATATATAGCATTGTGTTTTCTGACACTCTGTGTACACGGCTTAGCCTGACTAATATAGCATTGTGTGTACTGCCACTGTGCACCTCGCTCAGCCACGCTATATATAGCATTGTGTTTTCTGACACTCTGTGTACACGGCTTAGCCTGACTAATATAGCATTGTGTGTACTGCCACTGTGCACCTTGCTCAGCCACGCTATATATAGCATTGTGTTTTCTGACACTCTGTGTACACGGCTTAGCCTGGCTATATAGCATTGTGTGTACTGCCACTGTGCACCTCGCTCAGCCACGCTATATATAGCATTGTGTTTACTGCCACTCTGTGTACACGGCTCAGCCAGACTATATAGCATTGTGTGTACTGCCACTCTGTGTACACCGCTCAGCCAGACTATATAGCATTGTGTGTACTGCCACTCTGTGTACACGGCTCAGCCAGACTATATAGCATTGTGTGTACTGCCACTCTGTGTACACCGCTCAGCCAGACTATATAGCATTGCGTACTCTGCCAGTCAGTGTGTATATTGCTGGGATCAGTAATACTCCACTCACCGCCAACCACTATATGAGCTCACCATGAGTTCCTCAGAGACCTCCGCTGTGAGCAGCACTCCCAACAACAGCAACAGCCAACGCCCCACGCAAGCTATAAAATCCACTACAGCAGCCAGTGGTCAGCAGCAGCCCTCTCCGGAGGAGAATGTTGTGTCCATCGGTCCGTCGCCAGAACGATTAATGAGGGCTGCCATTGAGGAGATGATGGGGCCTGATGTGGAGGAGGAGGTCGGGCTCAGGCCAGCATCCCAAGTTAATGTTGAGGACGATGAGGGGTCTGTGTCTGGGGATGTTGGGGTGGCAGAGGTGGTGGGTGGGTCAGACTCAGGAGAAGAGTTGTATGATGAGGATGATGATCGGGACCATCTGTATGTGCCTCAGAGTCCGACCCCGGAAAACATGTTGTATCGTGTGTTTAGGTACTAAAATCTGCGTTCCCACTTCCCAGTACTGCCTGCAGTGCCCGGGTCCACGGATCCATATAATTTTTTGGGCAGCACTATCAAACTGTGGTACTATGAGTGAGTTGCCATGGTCCTTCTGTGCTGCCTGTCACACTCACCGTCTGTCTGCAGATGGATTGTTCAACACAGCTACGCCATCTGACATGTAGTCCTGGACCTTGACCATCTTCTCTAGGCGATTGGTGTTGGAGGACATGGAACTGCCCGATTGCTGTTCTGTGGGCTGCTGCATGGGTGTCAGAAAATGTTCCCACTCCAAGGACACTGCCAATACCATTCCCTTTTGGGCACTAGCAGCAGCTTGTGTTCTTTGCTGCCCTCCTGGTCCTCCTGGGTTTGCTGAAGTCAGTCTGTCGGCGTACAACTGGCTAGAGAAGGAGGAGGATGTCAATCTCCTCTCTAAAGTCTCCATCCTCAAGGGCCTGCTGGAATTGTTCCATTTTTGACCTGTCTGACACTTTCTTCAATCATTTTTTTAACATTGTGTTTGTATAAACTGGGTATAAACCCAGTAATTGGTGTTGTCCAGATTCCAGAATAATGAATAATAATGAATAGTGAATAATGCGCGGGCCGCTTTCAATGCAGTCTAGCATGAATTGAGCCATGTGTGCCAGAGAGTCCTGCCAGACTCCTCTATCTTCATGTTCTTGTAAGCGTTGTGATTGTTGTGATGCACCATATTCGTCACCAGCATCACTTTCTTCCTCTTCTGCTGTCCTTTCCCGCTAAATTGTGGAAGTCCAACGTGCACCGCTCTGTCCCTCGGCAGTGGGGGCATCCAATTCCTGCTCCAACTCCAGCTGTTCCTCGTCCTGTTCTTTGTCATAGCTGGGACCAGCGTTTCCTGAGGCAGGTTGCCTGATGTTGGTATCATCACGCTGATCGTTTTCATCTTCAGAATCCCCCACTTGCATCATGCCAGCGGTTTCCATCTTCAACATTGATTTCCTCAGTAAACACAGCAGTGGTATTGTAATGCTGACTGTAGAGTTGTCACTGCTCAGTCACGCAACGTGGATTGCTCAAAATTTTGGAGGACTTGGCAGAGATCCAACATGGTGGCCCAATCAGATCCACAGAAGCTTGGTAGCTACTAGCTGCTGGAATGCGCCTCGGCACTGCGCAAAAGCGTGCTAGCATGTGCAGCGTAGAATTCCAGCGCGTAGGCAGGGACATCACCCAGCGAGCGATGGTGCACTGGATTGAAGCGCTCCTGCATCTCTTGGTGAGTCCTTCAGAAGCGGTACTGGACTTTTAACAATGTTTTTTTTTTTTTCCTTCAACAGAAGATCTGCCACGTTGGAGTGAGGAGGACGCCGCCGACCCCGACACCAAGCTGAACCCCGGCAAACTCCAAGCAGAGGATCTTCAGGAACCCTCAAGGCTTTGAGCAAGCTGAGGAGGATCAGCAGTCCCGACGAGACCTCTCCTCATATGCGACTGAGTGCAGTGGAGCTCCCCAGAACAACCTCTCAGTTGTCACTTTGTCACTGGTCACTTTGTCACTTTGTCACTTTGTCAGTTGTCACTTTGTCACTGGTCACTTTGTCACTTGTCACTTTGTCATTTTGTCACTTGTCACTTTGTCACTTGTCACTTGTCACTTGTCACTTTGTCATTTTGTCACTTGTCACTTTGTCATTTTGTCACTTGTCACTTCTCACTTTGTCACTTGTCACTTTGTCATTTTGTCACTTGTCACTTTGTCATTTTGTCACTTTGTCATTTTGTCACTTTGTCACTTTGTCACTAGTCACTTTGTCACTTGGTCACTTGTCCAGATGATCTCGGTACACCTCCTGAGATTCAAATTCCTGCACACATTGCTCTGGGATTTGGGTGTGATGAATGATGCATCTAACTGGCCACCGGAGGCAATTAAGGCCTTCAAAACATTGAAAGCAGCTTTCTGTTCCGCCCCCATTTTGCGTCATGTTGAGTTGTTGACGTCATGTTCATCCTCGGCCTCGCCTTGCATTTCAGTGCGAGGTGCATTTTCCACAGAAAAAGGTTGTGAATCCGGGCACAACATTTGTGGCTGTTCCATTGACCTTTCACAGGTAGAAGATTGTGGGGGTGGGAATAGCTCCTCCGAATAGCCCATTGTGTCCTGAAAACTACTCATTGCATTGCTTTGCGCACACATTTTTTTGTCCTCATGCAAGGCCTGAGTTGCACCTGAAAGCGTGGCCTTCTCCTCCTGCGCCTCCTCCTGTTCCATCACGTCTGCTGCTGCTGGGTTAGCGTTGACGCCCGGTCCCTGTTTATTGAACCTCTTATCTTTATTACATTTATGACTGCATGGCGGTAAAAAGCATGCTATCCGCACGCTTCTTGTCCTCATGCAAGGCCTGGGTTGTTGTGTCTCAAAAAGCATGGCCTTCTCCTCCTGCGCCTGCTCCTGTTCCATCACGTGTGCTGCTGCTGCTGGGTTACCGTTACCGGTCCCTTTTCCTGGAACCTCTTCTCTGTATTACATTTATGACTGCATGGCGACAAAAAGCATGTTACCTGTGCAAAGAAACATGACATTTTCCACATTTAAAAGACAGTTTTTCCTTTGAAACTTTACAATCAATTTTCTCAAAAACTATAAGCTCTTTTTCAAATATTTTTTTTCCTCTTGTACCCACTCCCAAGGTGCACATACCCTGCTAATTTGGGGTATGTAGCATGTAAGGAAGCTTTACAAAGCACGAAAGTTCGGGTCCCCATTGACTTCCATTATGTTCGAAGTTCGGGTCGAACACCCGAACATCGCGGCCATGTTCGGCCTGTTCGGCCCGAACCCGAACATCTAGATGTTCGCCCAACACTATCCCAGGTTTGTTGGTGCAGATGCTGGATGGTCGCTCTACACTGATAGATGTGAGGACAGCAAGGACACGTGGCTATGAACCCCTAGGGGTATGGACTATACTAAAAACACTGGTGGTGGTGATTCCTAACTTTAGGTGCTCACGCATGCTTGTGACCAAAGCTTTTCAGGCACTTTTATTGACCTGAGGAAGCAGGCCTAGACCTGTGAAATGCATTGTCTATTGTGCATGAATAAAAATACCTTTCCATTATTTATTCATTAGTCCTTCTAAGAAGATAAGACGCTACACTTCTCATTATATAACAGTGATGCTCGGATGTCTCGATCCACAAATTCGGCAACCACGGGCGTTGTTAAAAAAAAAAAAAATCCGCCTCCAGCGTGATTGGTTCTGTATTATGAAATGTGTCCACGCCACGACGCTGATTTTCGATCGTGAATAAGGCAATCAATCACGGCCGGATCTGGATTTTCTTTTAACGTTAATAGCAAAGCCCCCCCCCCCATACATGCTACAATTCCCTAAATTGCATGGATTATCAAGGTGATAAGGGGCTACAACTTAAACAAAAAAAAATTCCCCAAATATTTTTTTGTTTTTGAGAAAATGGATTTTACAGTGAAATCAACACTTTAAATGGGGCTATTAATTGGTAATAAGTGGTTTTAAACAGGGAAATACAGGTTAAGTAATCACAGAGGTGAAGGTGAGTCCCAATGGCACTTGGCGGTGATGGTACCACTGGAGGAGGATGAGTGGCTGACGCCAAAAAGACCCAGAGAGGTTTTCGTAATTTTTTTTTGGGGGGGGGGCAATGACATAACAGCAGAGTTGTCAGTGGACCTGGGCAGTGTGAGTAGTAGTAGCAGCTGAGTCAGGAGGTCAAAGCGGCCGGTCAGTGCTCACTGCAGGTGAGATCATGTGTCACAGTGGCACAAACCCTAATTTGCTTACCTTATGGCAATCACTACTATATTCTGATATGTCCCAGGATAAGTCTGTAAACTTTTTGAACCTAATGGCAGGCACTTTTCAATATTCAGTCCAGGTTTACCAGTTCTCCAGTTTTCTCCACTGCTCTCCAGCCACAATACAACAACTCCACTTTGTCATGAAGTTAATTTAAAGAAAACCTGAAGTGGGCAGAGTGGAAAAGTTGGATACTTACCTCAGTAGTTGGAAGCTTCTGCTTCCCAGATCTTTGTAGAACCCACCTTTCTGGTGCATGGTCCCTCTTCATCTTCTGGCACAGAGGAAGAAACAGCTGTACAAGCTTCTTCACTCTACTGGGCATGTGCAGACCTTAACTGAGCATGCCCAGTCTGGATGCATTCATCCACTGCCAGGAGAGCGTCAGGGAAAAAACAGTTGACAAACTTTTGTTGAATAGGTATAAAGGGACCCTACACTGGAATGGTGGACTCTTCAAAGATCAGGAAAGTCTCTGGACTATGCAGAGGCTTCCAACTACTCAGGTAAGTATCTAACTTTTTTTTTTATAACAAACTTTAGGCTTTCTTTAAATTGACTTTCAAAATGTGTTTACACTGCCCACTGTGTTAAAGCAGTAGGATCAGCCATACTATGCCAGGGGGGAAAAAACACTGATATAAGTAGATAAATACTTGATCTACTTACATAACACATGTATTATACTGTCCACGTTTTGATTTCAGTGAATGTTATATAGTAAATGATGAGAATTCTGTTCCTGATGGGGGCCATGTCTTTTGCCCACAGTTAAGGCTAACTCGTGATGTCATTTCTGCCCTTTACTTTTTTTCTTGTCTCCTCCAATCGCTGAGTTGCCTCTGCCTTGCTTGTAAACACAAGTGAGTAGGGGATTAGGTTTCAGATAAGCAGCTGGCAGGGAAATAAAGGGAAGAGGAGGAATAGATTACAGATAAAAAGAACCCCCAGCATGCAATTCTTTGGCACGAGTACTAAAGGGCCAGTGCTCCTTAAGTATGTGATAACTCCAAATCATAACAGCAGAACAAGTTTTATAAGTTTTGAATGCAGGCTTAGCATCTTTATCACTTAATACACTCAGACCAGTTGCTGTTGAAATTTTATTTTTATGGTGACAATACCGCTTTAAAAGAAAGTAACTTCTCATCTATTGTGCTATATTGAAAGGGAGACTAAAGAGAAATTAAGTTGATATAAAAATTGTATCTATAAAAATGATTTTTCTTGTATTTCTTATTTTCTTTTATTGTTATATTGTTTCTTATATTCACATTTTGATTTTAAGCATTTACAATGTAAACATGTTTTCCTGTAGTTCTTATTTCTTCTCTGCTGCCAAGAGCAATTGTCTCAGCCACACACAAGTTTTATGACCTCCTGGGGGTTGGCCTCCACTAGCAAAAGCGATTTGGGTCTTTGGTCCTACATACGGGATATCCTGTACCCGTGTGAAGACGATTATTCTCTAAAAGCCTTTATTGGATTGTTGCCCAGGCTTGCAACCCACCTTCGTGAGCAGAGGAGTAACAATAGACCCTGCAAGGGATGCAACTGCAGGGGGGTCCAGAAGCCACAGGGGGCCCTGTGGGGGGAGAAGTTTATTTTCCCTGTGCTGAGAGACTGACACCTAAGGGCACAGAGAAAAAAAAACGTTCTACTCTCTGCACAATTGTTCTAATGACTGCATCTGCTCAGCCACTGATGAGGAATCATACAATTTCAGTTCAGCAGGGTCTTGTGTACAATGCCCATCCCCTAACCTCTACCCCTCCCCAAGTATTGTGTACTGTAGTGATGCTGGAGGAGTCTACAGAGCCCCACCCCCAGCCTCCCCACCCCTCCCCAAGAGCTGTGTACTGTAGTGACGCTGGAGGAGTCTGCAGAGCCCTGCCCCCAGCCTCTCCTCCCCACTCCTCCCCAAGTGCTTTGTACTGTAGTGAGGAGGAGTCTGCAGAGCCCCGCCCCCAGCCTCTCCACCCTCCCCAAGTGCTGTATACTGTAGTGATGCTGGAGAAGTCTGCAGAGCCCCGCCCCCAGCCTCTCTAGCCCCTCCCCAAGTGCTCAGTACTGCAGTGATGCTGGAGGAGTCTTCAGAGCCCTGCCCCTAGCCTCTCTACCCCTCCCCAAGTGCTGTGTACTGTAGTGATGCAGGATGAGTCTGCAGATCCCCGCCCCCAGCCTCTCCACCCCTCCCCAAGTGCTGTGTACTGTAGTGATGCTGGAGGAGTCAGCAGAGCCCCGCCCCCACCCTCTCCACCCCTCCCCAAGTGCTGTGTACTATAGTGATGCTGTTGGAGTCTATAGAGCCCCACCTCCAGCCTCTCTACCCCTCCCCAAGTGCTGTGTACTGTAGTGATGCTGGAGGAGTCTGCAGAGCCACGCCCCCAGCCTCTCCACCTCTCCCCAAGTGCTGTGTACTGTAGTGATGCTGGAGAAGTCTGCAGAGCCCCGCCCCAGCCTCTCTACCCCTCCCCAAGTGCTGTGTACTGTAGTGATGCAGGAGGAGTTTGCAGAGCCCTGCCCCCAGCCTCTCCACCCCTCCCCAAGTGCTGTGTACTGTAGTGATGCTGGAGGAGTCAGCAGAGCCCCGTCCCCAGCCTCTCCACCCCTCCCCAAGTGCTGTGTACTATAGTGATGCTGTTGGAGTCTATAGAGCCCCACCCCCAACCTCTCCACCCCTCCCCAAGTGCTGTGTACTGTAGTGATGCTGGAGGAGTTTGCAGAGCCCCGCCCCCAGCCTCTCCACCCCTCCCCAAGTGCTGTGTACTGTAGTGATGCTGGAGGAGTCTGCAGAGCCCCACCCCCAGCCTCTCCACCCCCTCCCCAAGTGCTGTGTACTGTAGTGATGCAGAAGGAGTCTGCAGAGCCAGTTCTGCTCCATCAGAGATGGACAAAGTGAGTGTAATAAGCTGAGGCTGGGAGCACAATCATCTGTCAGTTTTCTGTATGTGTTATTTATAGAGTAAATGCATGCTTCAGTGCTGTCTGTTTTTATCTGCAGGGGGAAAACACATTCAAGTGTGCACTAGCCAATGGAATAACATTGGTTCTCAGTTTATCTGAGTAGAAAGCAAGGGAGGGAGGGGGCCACATCCAAAGTTTTACAGGGGGGCCCAGTGATTTCTAGTTTTGCCTCTGTTTGTGAGTATAACAGCCTCAGTGTCTCAGTGTCTCTGTGTGCATTTTGTAAGGTCTTCCTTATCCTTATCTAAAGCCTTCCTAGCTGCAAATACACATCTCATAATGGGCCATATTCACAAAAAGTGGTAACATTGCTGTATGCCCGCAATGCCGCAATTTTACTGATATTTATGCAAGTGTTATCGCACACATTGCACAACTAGTGCAACTGGCATTTCCTAGGTAACGCACATTGACAACACACCATGGGCTTGCTTCACTATACCGTGATAACCGATATCACGGTCGTGCTAGCGTTCTTTTGAGTGCATTATAACGCGCATAACGTTTGTCGCACGCAATCGCGAATTTTCACGTGTAAAAGTGAATTTTTGCATGAAAACGGACACGTTTTCGTGTGAAAATTTGCGTTTGCGTGTAAAAAATTGTGATTGCGCACACAAACCGTTACACGCGTTATAACGCTTGCAAAATGCTAGGTTGATGAATCAAGCCCCATGTGTTACACTACTTGCACAACACGTGTTACACTAGCATTGCATGCATTACCCAAATAACGGGATATCCGCTATTTGCGCACCACGTCAGTAGTACACATACTGCTGTTTCGTAAATATGGTTCTATGTTAAGGGGCCCATACACTGTTCAATTTCAGCCATCGATCAATCCATTCTATGTAATCGATCGATCAGAAATCGATTAAATCAATCGATTTTTGGCCGATTTCGTTTGATTTGATTTATCTGACTGGATGGAAAATCTAGGTTGATCGGCTGCTGGAAGCAGATCGAAGTCCCATAGAGTTGCATTGGATCTAATGATCCAATAATGCATTTAGATCGATTTCCTATAGATTTCATTCTGAAATCTGTTGGAAATCTGTTTCTAGTGTGTGGCACACATAGGATAGATTCCTGTCAGATTCGACTTGACAGGCATCTGACGGAAATCTATCTGATGCTCGAATCTGCTGCAAATCTACAAGTGTATGGTCACCTTTATAGGTACACTTAAACAATAACTCTAGTGCCCTTGAAGCTGTAATGTAAATAATCTGTTTCCCTTGTTAACTCCCAATTAATTCATGAGGGTAAGCAGACTATTTTTTGAAGGGCACAACATCTTTCAGGCCTAGTGCACACCAAAAACCGCTAGCAGATCCGCAAAATGCTAGCAGATTTTGAAACACTTTTTCTTATTTTTCTGCAGCGTTTCAGCTAGCGTTTTGCGGTTTTGTGTAGCGGTTTTGGTGTAGTAGATTTCATGTATTGTTACAGTAAAGCTGTTACTGAACAGCTACTGTAACAAAAAACGCCTGGCAAACCGCTCTGAAGTGCCGTTTTTCAGAGCGGTTTGCGGTTTTCCTATACTTAACATTGAGGCAGAAACGCATCCGCAATCCAAAATCTGCAGCAGCCTGGGAGTATGCGTTTCTGCAAAACGCCTCCCGCTCTGGTGTGCACCAGCCCATTGAAATACATTACCCTAGCGGATCCGCACCCGCAAGCAGATCGCAAACCGCGGCGGAAACGCTCCGGTGTGCACTAGGCCTAATAGTCAATGCAATATTATTCATATTTTGCATTTATATGGTGCTAACATTTTCAGCAGCTCTTAACAGAGTGAACTGAATAATTCATGTCACTAACTGTCCCTCAAAGGAGCTCACAATTTAATATCCTTACCAGAGTCTAATATTCCTTACGCAAATTACAAAAGAGATTCCTATTAAATGCCCAATCCAATTACATTTCAAGAAGCAGTCCTTTAGTCCTTGTTTAGTGCTTAACAGAGAAGGAAGGCATTATACCTTATTTCTGTTAGTTTGTTGCTGCTTTTTTATCTGCCATGAAAAGATTGTTTAATAACTTCCTGTCTTTGCAACCTCACTGAATCTACAGGACTTTCAAGTTTTTACCAGAAGATCCTTAACCACTTAAAGAGACTCTGTAACAAATTTTTCAGCCTTAGTTCTTCTATCCTATAAGTTTCTATGCCTGTTCTAATCTGCTCTGGCTTACTGCAGTCTTTCCTAACTGCACTGTCTCTGTAATAAATCAATGTATCTTTCCTCTGTCCTGTTTGTCGGGCTAAAGCTTGATTGTGTGGAATGTGCAGGGCTGCTTGTGATTGGCAGAAGCGATACACACCCTCTGCAGGCCCCCTGCATACTCTGAATGACTCACACACTATGCTTAGCTGAGCCTATTAGAAGCTGGTTAGTTTGTTTGTAAACACTGCCTAAAACTGTTAATTACAAGCCAGGATTGCAGCAGAGAGTGGCAGAAACAGCACAGAGGGGCACAGGAGAAAATAATGAATAGAATGGTATGCTTTTTATTGTAAGAATATTAGAGTACAGATTCTCTTTAAGCCCGAAGGGTTGTTAATTTTTTGCATTTGAGCAACTTTCACCTCCTATTCATTCGCCTATAACTTTATCACTACTTATCACAATAAGTTGATCTATATCTTGTTTTTTTCTGCCACCAATTAGGCTTTCTTTGGGTGGTACATTTTGCTAAGAATTATTTTATTCTTAATCCATTTTAACAGGAATATTAAGAAAGAAATGGAAACAAAAAACATTATTTTTCAGGACAGACACTCACCTCCTCTGAGTTACAGGCGCTGGAAGTCCTGTCTGTCTTCTCTGTAGTGTTACTTCTCTGCACTTCCTGCCAACTAGAGCCCAAATGGAGAAGCAAGAAGACACTTGGGGACCCCAGGCCCGGATTTAAATCACAGGAGCCTAGGCTATAGGCACAAATATCCTGGTACCCTAGATTTTGCCCTCTCTGATCTTACTAATGCCTGCCTAACTGCAGCACAAGTGTGCTGGCTGTCCCAGCTGTCACTGTCACCCAGCTGTTCCCTTGCCCATCATAGGCAGCTACAGGTGCCCCTTAGTATTAGGTAGCCAGAAGTACCCTCAGTATTAAAGGACTTACGAGGTGAAAAAGTGAAATAAAAGGGACTCGCTCCCACAGTCTGTTGTCACGCGGCTGGAGGAGGCAGTCCTGTTGGCCATTTTATGCAGGGAAAGCCAGCTTGACCCGTGGTGTGGGGTTGGGATGCGACCTGGGGTTGCCTACATGTAAATGAACTGCGCGGAATGAAAGGGAGGGCGCGGAGGGCGCGGATGGCAACCTCCATAGCACAAGATTGCACACAGGTATTCATCTTTATTTCACTTTTTCACCTAATAAGTCCTTTAAGTAGCTAGAGGAACCCCGGCTGAAGGGAGGTCTGGTTAGTAGAGTGCCGAGACCAGGGTGAGTACCCTCTCTTTCACATTTTCTTAAGTGAACCTCCGGACTAAAAATCTACTCAGCAGAACTGAAAAGGCTTGG
This sequence comes from Hyperolius riggenbachi, assembly GCF_040937935.1. Classification (NCBI taxonomy): domain Eukaryota; kingdom Metazoa; phylum Chordata; class Amphibia; order Anura; family Hyperoliidae; genus Hyperolius; species Hyperolius riggenbachi. The sequence continues at coordinate 496,290,299 of NC_090649.1, forward strand.
TGTTTATTTAACAGTTTCACAGCATCAGAACTTTGTTTTTCTTACCAAAGCATAATTTTTAGCTGCATTTTTAGCTAAGCTTCACCCATCAAAGAAAACTGCCAGGGTTTTTTTTTCCCCTGATGCTGTGCAAAGCATGATGGGATTTCCTATGTTGTTATTCACGTTGCCTAGCAACTGGGAGGGGTGATCAGCACACAGGACAGTTGGAACTTTGTCCCATGCTCCCTGTTACCTCCTTTCAACCAAAAAGATGGCTGCCCCCATGAAATCAAACATGTGCCTGTTCTTTTAAAACAGTGTGGGTAAGAGATTATATTACCTATCTATTTTAATGAACATAACTAATGTAACTTAATGACAGTATGTTTGTTTAGCCTGAAGTTCCTCTTTAAGGACTCTGCATAAGTAAGGCAGGAGGAAGGCACTGGGGGAGGGGACTGAACCGCCTTTCCCTCATCAGGTGCCTGTAGGCACGGGCCTATAGTGCCTTATGGTAAATCCAACACTGGAGGCCCCTATGGATGCTGCAGCCCTGGGGCAATTGCCCCCTTTGCTCTTATGGTAGTGCCACTCTATTTTTGTATTTTTTTTTTCAGGCATGTGACTCAGAAACTGCAGAAGCCCAACATGACAACTGCCTTCTTTAAAAGTGGAGAGGGAAAAAATCTGTAAAATTGTAAAGCTGACAAAGTCACAATCTGAAAGGTGTTTTTCCTTTCCTGTATCATTGCTGTCTGGTTTTCTATTAGTATAAGTAAAAGGAACGCTGGGTAATAATATTTAAGTGCGGATCCGTCTTTCCCCCAATAAGCTGTGATATGCATTCGCTCAGGCACTCATGTGAAACATATTAATTTGTTTTGTGGGTTCATAATACCCGGCACGCTCCTGCTCATTAAACATGTCCAGGCCGCTCCAGAAATATCCCTGGCAAGAAGCTCGCAAATAATTAGTTTCAGGTGTCCCTGGAGTGTTTCATCTGCAGCATCTGACCCAACAAATACCGTCTGTGTTACTGGAAGGTATACAGAGCACAGCGCGGCCGATACGCCTGTTCTCTGCCTATTTGTTTTACTCCACAATCCTTTGTAGTGCTTCATGCCTCTGTTACATTAGTGTATGCACATTTCTGCATTACATATCTCATGCTGAAGTGTGCTGCCTAGTACCTGACATGAATACTAAAAGCCGACCTGAACTCAGAATCTCCTTTCTCCTCTAAAAGATATGCATCAGCATCATAACATTTAGGCTGCTTCCACACAGGGACGTTACAGGCGCACTTTAGTGCAGCCTGTAACGCTCCCCCAACGCACAGCAATGTAACACAAGTGGGCTGTTCACACTGCCCACGTTGCGTTACATTGTAACGCAGCAAAGTGCTGCATGCTGTGCTAAGCCGCGTTAGACTGCTGCTTGCACATGCTCAGTCATGTTGGGGAGGAGCGGAGAGCGGCCAGGCACATGGCTAATTAATATTCACTGCACGTTGTGACATGCAGTGTTTACTTCCTGGAGCGGCCGCTCTGTGCGGCGATTGGCCGGCGGGACCACGTGATGCTGCATGCGTCCAAGAGTACGCATCACGGCATCACGGACGTCAGAGTGAGTTGCACAACGCGGCTCACTCTGACATCCACATCGAAGAGCACCAGGCCTTGCGTTAGGTGCACGTTATGCGACCTTAACGTAGCACCTAACGCAAAGGCTTGGTGTGCAAGTAGCCTTAAAGTGAACTAAGCAGCTCCTGGCTTCAAATAGCTGCAAGGGCTGCCATTGTTCAGGAGTTCAACCCCTGCTGTTTTACAACTAGCATTGTCCAGGCTAGGTGTGAAATTCTTCAACTGTAACTGATGTTTGACGTACAATGGGGGTTTGTTTGTGGTCAGTTAAGTCTAATGAGGTGATTTCTTATCTGTGTTCCACAATCTCCTGCTCAGCGACCACAGGTCCTTTGCGGACGGACAAAGTGGCTATTTTAACCCTTAGATGTAAAAAAATGAGGTAAATTGAAAGTTTTTTTAAATAATAAACCACATTTTTAGAATGCATTTTTAATTTGCTATAGAGCTGCCCTGGGTGTTAAAAATGATGCTCGGTTCACTTTAAGGAAAAAAATCCTTTCATACAGTTGATACAAATCCTGCAATACATCTGCAGTGTGTCTACTTCCTGCTTTCATGGAAGCAGACATAGGGTTAAAGGGAATCTTAACGCTAAAAAAAAATGAGTTTCACTCATTGCAGCCATCCTGTGCCCTCGTAGTCACTCACTGCTGCTCCAGTCCCCAGCCACCAGCTAGTTCTGCATCTACCAGCCCCATGCAGCCATCCTGTGCCCTCATAGTCACTCACTTCTGCTCCAGTACCCCGCTGCCAGCTAGTTCTGCATCTACCAGCCCCATGCAGCCATCCTGTGCCCTCGTAGTCACTCACTGCTGCTCCAGTCCCCAGCCACCAGCTAGTTCTGCATCTACCAGCCCCATGCAGCCATCCTGTGCCCTCGTAGTCACTCACTGCTGCTCCAGTCCCCCGCCACCAGCTAGTTCTGCATCTACCAGCCCCATGCAGCCATCCTGTGCCCTCGTAGTCACTCACTGCTGCTCCAGTCCCCAGCCACCAGCTAGTTCTGCATCTACCAGCCCCATGCAGCCATCCTGTGCCCTCATAGTCACTCACTTCTGCTCCAGTACCCCGCTGCCAGCTAGTTCTGCTTCTACCAGCCCCATGCAGCCATCCTGTGCCCTCGTAGTCACTCACTGCTGCTCCAGTCCCCCGCCACCAGCTAGTTCTGCATCTACCAGCCCCATGCAGCCATCCTGTGCCCTCGCAGTCACTCATGGCACCTCCAGTCCCTGCCGCCAGCTAGTTCTGCATCTACCAGCCCCATGCAGCCATCCTGTGCCCTCGTAGTCACTCACTGCTGCTCCAGTCCCCCGCCACCAGCTAGTTCTGCATCTACCAGCCCCATGCAGCCATCCTGTGCCCTCGCAGTCACTCATGGCACCTCCAGTCCTCCGCCGCCAGCTAGTTTAGTGTTTGCCGACTTTTGAGTTGGCGGGCCGCCACGTGTACTCTTGCATGCATTCCTGCTGGTACAGGAAGCGATTGCAGACATTAACGTAATGCGTAGAAATGTACGCGTTGCACCTGTAACACGTAAAAATGTACTTGTTAAAGTGGATCCGAGATGAACTTTTACTCATTGCATAATTGTGTTCCTTTCCTATTGTTTATAGGGCATTCCTCAAGCCAAACACTTTTTTGTTTTTGTTTTAAAACTCTAATTCTCTATAAACTAAACAAGCCACGCCCACAGGTTTTCAGTAACCAAGGCACTTTCAGACAGTAGCAAGGGCTCATGGGAGCTCAGACTGGGCAGGAGGAGGGGGAGGTATTACTAGCCAGAGATTTCAGAGGCAGAGGGGAGGGGGGAGGAGGAGGGAGGATTAGGTTTTTTTGCTCAAGATGCAGATAAGCCTGCCTCTGTGTAATGTTTACAAACAACATGGCTGCTGTCATTGTATCACAGGAATAATCAATCATATTCTATTAAAGATGTTTGCAGCTAGATTTGCTGTGTAAACTAAATCTAAACTTTAGGTAACATATATAGACAAGTTACTTGTTATAGTTAGTTTTTCATCTCGGATCCGCTTTAATCTCCGCAATAGCTTCCTGTACCAGCGGGAATGCGTGCAAAGGTACGCATGGCCGACTCAGAGTCAGCAAAAATGAAACTAGCTGGTGGCGAGGGACCGGAAGAGGCATGAGTGACTGCGAGGGCACAGGATGGCTGCAGGGGGCTGGTAGATGCCCCGGCCCCAGGTAATTGAAACTTTTTTTTTGAGTTAAAGTTCCCATCCTGTGTTTACAAATTAGCTGCTCTGCCAAGGCAGCCAGCTGACACAACAGAGAAATCAATTTACAGCTTGAGATTAGTGACAGATGAGGGAGGATCAGACAGGCTAAACTCTCTAAATACACACAGGGTGCATTCCTCTATGTTTTCCTTCTGTCCTGTGCAAGAGTTCAGGTACAGCTATGACGATGATGATGATTTTATTAAAATGATTTACAATTTGGTGTAAGGGCAGCTCCTGGAGAAAATAGCTGCTATTTTTTTAAATGAAAGCAAATTTTAATTTGTGCAGCACAAATGGGCACACACGTAGCACTGACTAAACACTATGGCATTTGTATTTATGCTGATTGTAGAGGGGTCGGCTTCACAGAGCTCTCGGGGGGGGGTCAGCTATTTTAGCAGCACAAGGGTCCTTCACAATATTTGGCAAGCGGTTTAAATGTTTTGGCTGATCAGTGTGCATTACAAATCATCTGCTATTCATGTACAAGTTGAATTCCGGAGCACTTTCTCTGTGTGTAAAGCATTCTGACCCATTCTCAACACTCTGAAGCAAGAAGCAAGTGCGAAAATGAGTCACGCAAGCCCGCCTTACTTCTTTATATTGTGCATTGTGGGTTTGTAGAACAATAAAGCTGCTTAACATGGGGTGGAATAAACTGCACTGGCTTGCAATGTCACTGACTGCAATAACATCGTTACATTTTTCCTTTAAAGAGAACCTGAACTGAAAATAAAAAGTCAAAATAACCGTACACAAGTCATACTTACCTCCTGCGTAGTCTACTCCTCAATCTCTTTCTCCTCTCCTGCATCCAATTTGTCCACTGTGATCAATGGAACGCCGTGTCCTCTATTTTAAAAATGGCCATTACCCCATAACAGCTGCCTGGTCAGCACACTGTTACACTGCAATATCACCCACTTGAGCTATAAGGAAACATGGACATTACTTTGCATATTCAGTTGTAACTGACAGCTGCTGATATACAGTGGGTTGCAAAAGTATTCGGCCCCCTTGAAGTTTTCCACATTTTGTCACATTACTGCCACAAACATGCATCAATTTTATTGGAATTCCACGTGAAAGACCAATACAAAGTGGTGTCCATGTGAGAAGTGGAACGAAAATCATACATGATTTCAAACATTTTTTACAAATAAATAACTGCAAAGTGGGGTGTGCGTAATTATTCGGCCCCCTGAGTCAATAGTTTGTAGAACCACCTTTTGCTGCAATTACAGCTGCCAGTCTTTTAGGGTATGTCTCTACCAACTTTGCACATCTAGAGACTGAAATCCTTGCCCATTCTTCTCTTCAAAACAGCTCCAGCTCAGTCAGATTAGATGGACAGCGTTTGTGTACAGCAGTTTTCAGATCTTGCCACAGATTTTCGATTGGATTTAGATCTGGACTTTGACTGGACCATTCTAACACATAGATATGTTTTGTTTTAAACCATTCCATTGTTGCCCTGGCTTTATGTTTAGGGTCGTTGTCCTGCTGGAAGGTGAACCTCCGCCCCAGTCTCAAGTCTTTTGCAGTCTCCAAGAGGTTTTCTTCCAAGTTTGCCCTGTATTTGGCTCCATATATCTTCCAATCAACTCTGACCAGCTTCCCTGTACCTGCTGAAGAGAAGCACCCCCCGAGCATAATACTGCCACCACCATATTTGACAGTTGGGATGGTGTGTTCAGAGTGATGTGCAGTGTTATTTTCTGCCACACATAGCGTTTTGCATTTTGGCCAAAAAGTTCCATTTTGGTCTCATCTGACCAGAGCACCTTCTTCCACATGATTGCTGTGTCCCCCACATGGCTTGTGGCAAACTGCAAACGGGACTTCTTATGCTTTCTGTTAACAATGCCTTTCTTCTTGCCACTCTTCCATAAAGGTCAACATTGTACAGTACACGACTAATAGTTGTCCTATGGACAGATTCCCCCACCTGAGCTGTAGATCTCTGGAGCTCATCCAGAGTCACCATGGGCCTCTTGACTGCATTTCTGATCAGCGCTCTCCTTGTTCGGCCTGTGAGTTTAGGTGGACGGCCTTGTCTTGGTAGGTTTACAGTTGTGCCATACTCCTTCCATTTCTGAATGATCGCTTGAACAGTGGTCTGTGGGATGTTCAAGGCTTTGGAAATCTTTTTGTAGTCTAAGCCTGTCTTAAATTTCTCAATAACTTGATCCCTGAACTGTCTTGAGTGTTCTTTGGACTTCACGGTGTTGTTGCTCCCAATATTCTCTTAGACAACCTCTGAGGCCCTCACAGATCAGCTGTATTTGTACTGACATTAGATTACACACAGGTGCGCTCTATTTAGTCATTAGCACTCATCAGGCAATGTCTATAGGCAACTGACTGCACTCAGATCAAAGGGGCCCAAATAACTATGCACACACCACTTTGCAGTTATTTATTTGTAAAAAATGTTTGGAATCATGTATGATTTTCATTGCACTTCTCATGTGTACACCACTTTGTGTTGGTCTTTCATGTGGAATTCCAATAAAATTGATTCATGTTTGTGGCAGTAATATGACAAAATGTGGGAAACTTCAAGGGGGCCGAATACTTTTGGAACCCACTGTATAACTGACAGCAACTGGTATATTTCAGTTCTGACAAAATATTGTCAGAACTGGAAGGGATCACTGTAAGAAGGAAATGGTGAGCTTCTGAGAGGAGCTGACAGTGAGGTTAGTATGTAATATTCATTTGCAGCTACGTCATGTGTTTATTTTAAATAATTTTACTCACTTCAGGTTCCCTTTAAGGGAACCTGAAGTAAGGAGAATATGGAGGCTGCCATGGTCATCCTCCTATAAACAATACCAGTTCTCTGGCTCTCATAGAAAAGGAGGTCACTGGGGATACCACGGTCACCTGTACGACAAGGAGAGACCAGGAGCCACATGGTGCTGTATTGTGGGGTATTAGATGCTAGCTTGTAGTACAAGAGTATTTATACTCACAAAGGAGGGTAACAGTCCCTGCAACTACCGTATATCGCCAACGGGGAAATAACCGTTCCTGCTCGGTATTCCAGGTCCTACTGGCACTGGATGATTGCACTAACCACACCCCGGAAGGTGAACACCTCCGAAGGAGATGTAGGGCTTGATTCAGTAAACGGTGCTAACCCAGTTAGCACGCCTAAAGACTTTGGGCGTGATAACTAGGGTGCTAACTGGGTCAGCACCATTTACTAAATTTACATCGCACACAAAGTCCCACACTGAAAACTTTGCGTGCCCACAGCACGGTGTGCGCGAAATGTCGCATCGCGGTGCGATGAAAACGGTGCGTCGATGCGCCTATAAGGTTGCATTGCGTGCGACTTTAACGCCACATGGTGCGACATTAAGGTCGCACCCAATGCGACCTTATAGGCGCATCGGGTGCGCTGTTTTCGCGGTGCGCGCGCAAAGTTTTGCATGCGGGACTGTGTGCGCGATGTGAATTTAGTAAAGGGTGCTAACCCAGTTAGCACCCTAGTTATCACGCCTAAAGTCTTTAGATGTGAATTTATCATGCCTAAACTAACTTTAGGCGTGATATAGGGCTTTTCACAGGCGTGCTAACACTTAGCACGGTTTACTGAATCGAGCCCGTAATGTATAGTACTGGGGGGTGGAGGTTAAAGAGAGATGAAACAACAAATAATAATAAGGTGGAAGAACCCAAACCACAGGGTAAATGTAAAAAGATTAAATTATGTATTTAGCACGATTAAAAGGACAACGCGTTTCACGGGTCTCTCAGCCCGCTTCTTCAGGTCAATACAAGTGCCTGCAAACAAATATACATATATACAGTATGTGTATACTGGCGCTGCCAAATGACATAATATGTTTCCAATACATCACAAAAACTATTATATCAGTATTAGACATTATTGATGATATATCTTGAGTATTTGTCGATTGTATAAGCAATATTATTTCTATGCACTATATTCTAGTACATTTTAATCTTTTGCCGATTGCTCCATGCCGATTGGCGTGAACAGGGGGCAGCCCCAGGACGGCTCAACGCCAGTTGGCGTGAAGTTATGGGGGGCGTGTTTTGCAGGAGATTGTGCTCACCGATGCACACACATCTCGACTTGCCTGCGATTGCCACTAGGAGACTGTCAGACGGCAAAAACACTGTCTATTTACAATGTACAGCGCTGCGATCTAAGGCAGTGCTGTACTGGGGACAGCCGTGTGTCACTCAGCTGTCCGCTCTGAAGGCACAGGAGCGATCTGCTGTCATAGGCTAATGCTAAAAAAATATTTTTAAAAAGTACATATTTATTTCAGATAAATAAACAAATAAATACACTTAAAAAGAAATCATGCTGGCAGGGATCAGAGCCCACCAACAGAAATCTCTGTCTGAAATCTTGATTGTGCAATCCTATCACATTTATACAGTAGAGGGCTAAACTGAGTGAGTATACTTTGAATGGATACTTAAAGAGACTCCGTAACAAAAATTGCATCCTGTTTTTTATCATCCTACAAGTTCAAAAAGCTATTCTAATGTGTTCTGGCTTACTGCAGCACTTTATACTATCACTGTCTCTGTAATAAATCAATGTATCTTTCCCCCGTCAGACTTGTCGGCCTGTGTCTGGAAGGCTGCCAAGTTCTTCAGTGTTGTGGTTCTGCTATGAACTCCCCCTTCCAGGCCCCTCTATGCACACTGCCTGTGTGTTATTTAGGATTAGAGCTGCTTCTCTCTTCTCTCTTATCTTTTACAAGCTGGATAAATCGTCCTCTGAGCTGGCTGGGCTTTCACATACTGAAGAATTACAGACAAGGGCAAAGCTGTTTGCAGGAAGAAACAAGCAGCCTGAAACTTCAGTGCATGAGAACAGGGGGAAAGAAACACACAAATGATCTCTTGAGATTCAAAAGGAAGGGTGTATACAGCCTGCTTGTGTGTGGATGTATTTTCTATGTGTGGACGTACTGTACATCAACCTACTTCCTGTTTTGGTGGCTATTTTGTTTGTTTATAAACAAACTTTTTAAAACTGTTTTTAACCACTTTTAATGCAGCGGGGAGCGGCGAAATTGTGACAGAGGGGAATAGGAGATGTCCCCTAACGCACTGGTATGTTTACTTTTGTGCGATTTTAACAATACAGATTCTCTTTAAGCTAGTCCCTGGTATTACATAGATGTGACAATATTGTACAATCAAGATTGTATCATTAGTGGAAACCTTCAGAGGGAGATCATCAGCACAGCAACTTGCATTGGCTATTAAAGAATAGCAGCCTCCATATTAACCTCACTTAAAGGGAACCTAAACTGAGAATGATATGGATTTTGCCTGACTCTCCTGCTGATCCTGTGTCTCTAATACTTTTAGCCACAGCCCCTGAACAAGCATGCAGCAAAGTTTTGTGCGCAAAGTTTTACGCGCGCAAAGTCTTATGCGCGTGCTAAGTCCCGTAGGCTTTAATGGGCACTTCGCACGGAGCGCCCTGCGCTCTGTGCAGTGTGCGCGTAAAGTTTTACGAGCGTAAAGTTTTACATGCATAAAGTTTTGTGCGCGAAAAGCTTGTTTAGACGTGCTAAGGGGGTTTTCACAGGCGTGCAAACAGTTAGCACTGCTTTGTGAATCAAGCCCAATGGGCCTGATTCACAAAGCGGTGCTAACAGTTAGCACGCTGGTGAAAAGCCCTTTATCATGCCTAAACTCAGTTTAAGCATGCTAAGTTTAGGTGTGTTAAGTTTAGGTGTGATAAGTTTAAGCACCAACTGGGTTAGCACCGCAGTGCACAGCTGATCAAAAGTTTTGCGCTAGCAAAGTTTGGTACACTTTGCATAGAGTTTAATGGTGCTGCTTTGCGTGCGGGACTTTGCGTGCGATCTAAATTATTTAAACTTTGCATGCCTAAACTTATCATGCCTAAACTTATCATGCCTAAACTTATCACGCCTAAACTGGCTTTTCACCATCGCGGTGCAATGGTTATCATGCCTAAAGTCTCTAACTGGGTTAGCACCGCTTTGTGAATCGAGCCCAATGGGTTTACAAAAACATATTTTTTCCATAATGGATTGAGGAGCATGAGAAAACACATTTCAATAAAGTTTTCACTTTCACAAAATGATTTATCTTTTGCAAACCCATTATACTTTCTCAAAGATATCGGCAAAAAAAAAAATATATATGTATATTTTACCAAAAATAAGAGCTCATTGCATAGCCATGAACTTTAATGGGTGCTGCCGCATAGTTTTCCAATTTAAAGATATTACAAATAATCTCTATATTTTAATCTGCAGCCAACTAAAAACTGCCAGTAAACAGAATTAGCTTTTATGTGCAGCCATAGCAATATAGATGGCCCGAACGGTTCACCGGCGAACCGATTCGCGCAAACTTTACTGGTTCGCATTGAACCGCAAACTATATGTGAGTTTGACCCACCCCCTATACTACATCATTAGGGTCAACTTTGACCCTCTACATCACAGTCAGCAGACACAGGGTAGCCAATCAGGCTACACTCCCTCCTGGAGCCCCCCCCCCCTTATAAAAAGCAGGCAGCGTCAGCCATTTCACTCACCCGTGTGGCTGCAGTAATTAGAGAAGGGACCAAAGTACAGTGTTCAGAAGAAGGCACGTGCCATCAACCCCCAGTATTGTCAGGACGTACAATAGTTGACTATTTAAAACAGAACACTTCATCTTCCTCAGCTTCCGCACGATAGCGTGACATATCTTCCTCCTCCTGCTCTGATTCTGGCACCC